>NW_028225181.1:23268649-23535587 GCF_052327205.1 Somniosus microcephalus | reverse complement strand
TGAAGAGAGACAGGGAGCTGGGAGTAGAGGCTCCGGCCTGTGAGAGAGACAGGGAGCTGGGAGTAGAGGCTCCGGTCTGTGAGAGAGACAGGGAGCTGGGAGTAGAGGCTCCGGTCTGTGAGAGAGACAGGGAGCTGGGAGTAGAGGCTCCGGTCTGTGAGAGAGACAGGGAGCTAGGAGTAGAGGCTCCGGCTGTGAGAGAGACAGGGAGCTGGGAGTAGAGGCTCCTGGTCTGTGAGAGAGACAGGGAGCTGGGAGTAGAGGCTCCTGGCCTGTGAGAGAGACAGGGAGCTGGGTGTAGAGAACCGGTCTGTGAGAGAGACAGGGAGCTGGGAGTAGAGGCTCCGGTCCTGTGAGAGAGACAGGGAGCTGGGAGTAGAGGCTCCGGCCTGTGAGAGAGACAGGGAGCTGGGAGTAGAGGCTCCGGCCTGTGAGAGAGACAGGGAGCTGGGAGTAGAGGCTCCGGTGGCCTGTGAGAGAGACAGGGAGCTGGGAGTAGAGGCTCCGGCCTGTGAGAGAGACAGGGAGCTGGGAGTAGAGGCTCCGGCCTGTGAGAGAGACAGGGAGCTGGGAGTAGAGGCTCCGGCCTGTGAGAGAGACAGGGAGCTGGGAGTAGAGGCTCCGGCCTGTGAGAGAGACAGGGAGCTGGGAGTAGAGGCTCCGGCCTGTGAGAGAGACAGGGAGCTGGTGTAGAGGCTCCGGTCTGTGAGAGAGACAGGGAGCTGGGAGTAGAGGCTCCGGCCTGTGAGAGAGGACAGGGAGCTGGGAGTAGAGGCTCCGGCCTGTGAGAGAGACAGCGAGCTGGAGTAGAGGCTCTGGCCTGTGAGAGAGACAGGGAGCTGGGAGTAGAGGCTCCGGCCTGTGAGAGAGACAGGGAGCTGGAGTAGAGGCTCCGGCCTGTGAGAGAGACAGGGAGCTGGGAGTAGAGGCTCCGGTCTGTGAGAGAGACAGGGAGCTGGGAGTAGAGGCTCCGGCCTGTGAGAGAGACAGGGAGCTGGGAGTAGAGGCTCCGGTCTGTGAGAGAGACAGGGAGCTGCGAGGAGAGGCTCCGGTCTGTGAGAGAGGCAGGGAGCTGGGAGCAGAGGCTCTGGCCTTTGAGAGAGACAGGGAGCTGGGAGTAGAGGCTCCGGCCTGTGAGAGAGACAGGGAGCTGGGAGCAGAGGCCTGGTCTGTGAGAGAGACAGGGAGCTGGGAGTAGAGGCTCCGGACTGTGAGAGAGACAGGGAGCTGGGAGTAGAGGCTCCGGTCTGTGAGAGAGACAGGGAGCTGGGAGTAGAGGCCTGGTCTGTGAGAGAGACAGGGAGCTGGGAGTAGAGGCTCCGGCCTGTGAGAGAGACAGGGAGCTGGGGAGTAGAGGCTCCGGCCTGTGAGAGAGACAGGGAGCTGGGAGTAGAGGCTCTGGCCTGTGAGAGAGACAGGGAGCTGGGAGTAGAGGCTCCGGTCTCTGAGAGAGACAGGGAGCTGGGAGTAGAGGGTCCGGTCTGTGAGAGAGACAGGGAGCTGGGAGTAGAGGCTCTGGCCTGTGAGAGAGACAGGGAGCTGGGAGTAGAGGCTCTGGCCTGTGAGAGAGACAGGGAGCTGGGAGTAGAGGCTCCGGCCTGTGACAGAGACAGGGAGCTGGGAGTAGAGGCTCCGGTCTGTGAGAGAGACAGGGAGCTGGGAGTCGAGGCTCCGGTCTGTGAGAGAGACAGGGAGCTGGGAGGAGAGGCTCCGGTCTGTGAGAGAGACAGGGAGCTGGGAGTAGAGGCTCTGGCCTGTGAGAGAGACAGGGAGCTGGGAGTAGAGGCTCTGGCCTGTGAGAGAGACAGGGAGCTGGGAGTAGAGGCTCCGGCCTGTGAGAGAGACAGGGAGCTGGGAGTAGAGGCTCCGGCCTGTGAGAGAGACAGGGAGCTGGGAGTAGAGGCTCCGGCCTGTGAAAGAGACAGGGAGCTGGGAGTAGAGGCTCTGGTCTGTGAGAGAGACATGGAGCTGGGAGTAGAGGCTCCGGTCTGTGAGAGAGACAGGGAGCTGGGAGTAGAGGCTCCGGTCTGTGAGAGAGACAGGGAGCTGGGAGTAGAGGCTCTGGTCTGTGAGAGAGACAGGGAGCTGGGAGTAGAGGCTCTGGTCTGTGAGAGAGACAGGGAGCTGGGAGTAGAGGCTCCGGTCTGTGAGAGAGACAGGGAGCTGGGAATAGAGGCTCCGGTCTGTGAGAGAGGCAGGGAGCTGGGAATAGAGGCACCGGCCTGTGAGAGAGACAGGGAGCTGGGAGTAGAGGCTCCGGTCTGTGAGAGAGACAGGGAGCTGGGAGTAGAGGCTCCGGTCTGTGAGAGAGACAGGGAGCTGGGAGTAGAGGCTCCGGTCTGTGAGAGAGACAGGGAGCTGGGAGTAGAGGCTCCGGTCTTTGAGAGAGACAGGGAGCTGGGAGTAGAGGCTCCGGCCTGTGAGAGAGACAGGGAGATGGGAGTAGAGGCTCCGGCCTGTGAGAGAGACAGGGAGCTGGGAGTAGAGGCTCTGGTCTGTGAGAGAGACAGGGAGCTGGGAGTAGAGGCTCCGGTCTGTGAGAGAGACAGGGAGCTGGGAATAGAGGCTCCGGTCTGTGAGAGAGGCAGGGGAGCTGGGAGTAGAGGGTCCGGCCTGTGAGAGAGACAGGGAGCTGGGAGTAGAGGCTCCGGTCTGTGAGAGAGACAGGGAGCTGGAAGTAGAGGCTGCGGTCTGTGAGAGAGACAGGGAGCTGGGAGTAGAGGCTCCGGCCTGTGAGAGAGACAGGGAGCTGGGAGTAGAGGCTCCGGCCTGTGAGAGAGACAGGGAGCTGGGAGTAGGAGGCTCTGGCCTGTGAGAGAGACAGGGAGCTGGGAGTAGAGGCTCCGGTCTGTGAGAGAGACAGGGAGCTGGGAGTAGAGGCTCCGGTCTGTGAGAGAGACAGGGAGCTGGGAGCAGAGGCTCTGGTCTGTGAGAGAGACAGGGAGCTGGGAGTAGAGGCTCCGGCCTGTGAGAGAGACAGGGAGCTGGGAGTAGAGGCTCCGGTCTGTGAGAGAGACAGGGAGCTGGGAGTAGAGGCTCCGGCCTGTGAGAGAGACAGGGAGCTGGGAGTAGAGGCTCCGGCCTCTGAGAGAGACAGGGAGCTGGGAGTAGAGGCTCTGGTCTGTGAGAGAGACAGGGAGCTGGGAGTAGAGGCTCCGGCCTGTGAGAGAGACAGGGAGCTGGGAGTAGAGGCTCCGGCCTGTGAGAGATACAGGGAGCTGGGAGTAGGGGCTCCGGCCTGTGAGAGAGACAGGGAGCTGGGAGTAGAGGCTCCGCCTGTGAGAGAGACAGGGAGCTGGGAGTAGAGGCCCTGGCCTGTGAGAGAGACAGGGAGCTGGGAGTAGAGGCTCCGGTCTGTGAGAGAGACAGCGAGCTGGGAGTAGAGGCCTGGTCTGTGAGAGAGACAGGGAGCTGGGAGTAGAGGCTCCGGCCTGTGAGAGAGACAGGGAGCTGGGAGTAGAGGCTCTGGTCTGTGAGAGAGACAGGGAGCTGGGAGTAGAGGGCTCCGGCCTGTGAGAGAGACAGGGAGCTGCGAGTAGAGGCTCCGGTCTGTGAGAGAGACAGGGAGCTGGGAGTAGAGGGCTGGTCTGTGAGAGAGTCAGGGAGCTGGGAGTAGAGGCTCTGGTCTGTGAGAGAGACAGGGAGCTGGGAGTAGAGGCTCCGGCCTGTGAGAGAGACAGGGAGCTGGGAGTAGAGGCTCCGGTCTGTGAGAGAGACAGGGAGCTGGGAGTAGAGGCTCCGGCCTGTGAGAGAGACAGGGAGCTGGGAGTCGAGGCTCCGGTCTGTGAGAGAGACAGGGAGCTAGGAGTAGAGGCTCCGGCCTGTGAGAGAGACAGGGAGCTGGGAGTAGAGGCCTGGTCTGTGAGAGAGACAGGGAGCTGGGAGTAGAGGCTCTGGCCTGTGAGAGAGACAGGGAGCTGGGTGTAGAGAAACCGGTCTGTGAGAGAGACAGGGAGCTGGGAGTAGAGGCTCCGGCCTGTGAGAGAGACAGGGAGCTGGGAGTAGAGGCTCCGGCCTGTGAGAGAGACAGGGAGCTGGGAGTAGAGGCTCCGGCCTGTGAGAGAGACAGGGAGCTGGAGTAGAGGCTCCGGTCTGTGAGAGAGACAGGGAGCTGGGAGTAGAGGCTCCGGCCTGTGAGAGAGACAGGGAGCTGGGAGTAGAGGCTCCGGCCTGTGAGAGAGACAGGGAGCTGGGAGTAGAGGCTCCGGCCTGTGAGAGAGACAGGGAGCTGGGAGTAGAGGCTCCGGCCTGTGAGGGAGAGACAGGGAGCTGGGAGTAGAGGCTCCGGCCTGTGAGAGAGACAGGGAGCTGGAGTAGAGGCTCCGGTCTGTGAGAGAGACAGGGAGCTGGGAGTAGAGGCTCCGGTCTGTGAGAGAGACAGGAAGCTGGGAGTAGAGGCTCCGGCCTGTGAGAGAGACAGTGAGCTGGGAGTAGAGGCCTGGTCTGTGAGAGAGACAGGGAGCTGGGAGTAGAGGCTCCGGTCTGTGAGAGAGACAGGGAGCTGGGAGTAGAGGCTCCGGTCTGTGAGAGAGACAGGGAGCTGGGAGCAGAGGCCTGGTCTGTGAGAGAGACAGGGAGCTGGGAGCAGAGGCTCCGGCCTGTGAGAGAGACAGGGAGCTGGGAGTAGAGGCTCCGGCCTGTGAGAGAGACAGGGAGCTGGGAGTAGAGGCTCCGGCCTGTGAGAGAGGCAGGGAGCTGGGAGTAGAGGCTCTGGTCTGTGAGAGAGACAGGGAGCTGGGAGTAGAGGCTCCGGCCTGTGAGAGAGACAGGGAGCTGCGAGTAGAGGCTCCGGCCTGTGAGAGAGACAGGGAGCTGGGAGTAGAGGCTCCGGCCTGTGAGAGAGACAGGGAGCTGGGAGTAGAGGCTCCGGCCTGTGAGAGAGACAGGGAGCTGGGAGTAGAGGCTCCGGCCTGTGAAAGAGACAGGGAGCTGGGAGTAGAGGCTCTGGTCTGTGAGAGAGACATGGAGCTGGGAGTAGAGGCTCCGGTCTGTGAGAGAGACAGGGAGCTGGGAGTAGAGGCTCCGGTCTGTGAGAGAGACAGGGAGCTGGGAGTAGAGGCTCTGGTCTGTGAGAGAGACAGGGAGCTGGGAGTAGAGGCTCTGGTCTGTGAGAGAGACAGGGAGCTGGGAGTAGAGGCTCCGGTCTGTGAGAGAGACAGGGAGCTGGGAATAGAGGCTCCGGTCTGTGAGAGAGGCAGGGAGCTGGGAATAGAGGCACCGGCCTGTGAGAGAGACAGGGAGCTGGGAGTAGAGGCTCCGGTCTGTGAGAGAGACAGGGAGCTGGGAGTAGAGGCTCTTGTCTGTGAGAGAGACAGGGAGCTGGGAGTAGAGGCTCCGGTCTGTGAGAGAGACAGGGAGCTGGGAGTAGAGGCTCCGGTCTGTGAGAGAGACAGGGAGCTGGGAGTAGAGGCTCCGGCCTGTGAGAGAGACAGTGAGCTGGGAGTAGAGGCCTGGTCTGTGAGAGAGACAGGGAGCTGGGAGTAGAGGCTCCGGTCTGTGAGAGAGACAGGGAGCTGGGAGTAGAGGCTCCGGTCTGTGAGAGAGACAGGGAGCTGGGAGCAGAGGCCTGGTCTGTGAGAGAGACAGGGAGCTGGGAGCAGAGGCTCCGGCCTGTGAGAGAGACAGGGAGCTGGGAGTAGAGGCTCCGGCCTGTGAGAGAGACAGGGAGCTGGGAGTAGAGGCTCCGGCCTGTGAGAGAGGCAGGGAGCTGGGAGTAGAGGCTCTGGTCTGTGAGAGAGACAGGGAGCTGGGAGTAGAGGCTCCGGCCTGTAAGAGAGACAGGAAGCTGGGAGTAGAGGCTCCGGCCTGTGAGAGAGACAGGGAGCTGGGAGTAGAGGCTCCGGCCTGTGAGAGAGACAGGGAGCTGGGAGTAGAGGCTCCGGCCTGTGAGAGAGACAGGGAGCTGGGAGTAGAGGCTCCGGCCTGTGAGAGAGACAGGGAGCTGGGAGTAGAGGCCTGGTCTGTGAGAGAGACAGGGAGCTGGGAGTAGAGGCTCTGGCCTGTGAGAGAGACAGGGAGCTGGGAGTAGAGGCTCCAGCCTGTGAGAGAGACAGGGAGCTGGGAGTAGAGGCTCCGGCCTGTGAGAGAGACAGGGAGCTGGGAGTAGAGGCTCCGGCCTGTGAGAGAGACAGGGAGCTGGGAGTAGAGGCTCCGGCCTGTGAGAGAGACAGGGAGCTGGGAGTAGAGGCTCCGGCCTGTGAAAGAGACAGGGAGCTGGGAGTAGAGGCTCTGGTCTGTGAGAGAGACATGGAGCTGGGAGTAGAGGCTCCGGTCTGTGAGAGAGACAGGGAGCTGGGAGTAGAGGCTCCGGTCTGTGAGAGAGACAGGGAGCTGGGAGTAGAGGCTCTGGTCTGTGAGAGAGACAGGGAGCTGGGAGTAGAGGCTCTGGTCTGTGAGAGAGACAGGGAGCTGGGAGTAGAGGCTCCGGTCTGTGAGAGAGACAGGGAGCTGGGAATAGAGGCTCCGGTCTGTGAGAGAGGCAGGGAGCTGGGAATAGAGGCACCGGCCTGTGAGAGAGACAGGGAGCTGGGAGTAGAGGCTCCGGTCTGTGAGAGAGACAGGGAGCTGGGAGTAGAGGCTCCGGTCTGTGAGAGAGACAGGGAGCTGGGAGTAGAGGCTCCGGTCTGTGAGAGAGACAGGGAGCTGGGAGTAGAGGCTCCGGTCTTTGAGAGAGACAGGGAGCTGGGAGTAGAGGCTCCGGCCTGTGAGAGAGACAGGGAGATGGGAGTAGAGGCTCCGGCCTGTGAGAGAGACAGGGAGCTGGGAGTAGAGGCTCTGGTCTGTGAGAGAGACAGGGAGCTGGGAGTAGAGGCTCCGGTCTGTGAGAGAGACAGGGAGCTGGGAATAGAGGCTCCGGTCTGTGAGAGAGGCAGGGAGCTGTGAGTAGAGGGTCCGGCCTGTGAGAGAGACAGGGAGCTGGGAGTAGAGGCTCCGGTCTGTGAGAGAGACAGGGAGCTGGAAGTAGAGGCTGCGGTCTGTGAGAGAGACAGGGAGCTGGGAGTAGAGGCTCCGGCCTGTGAGAGAGACAGGGAGCTGGGAGTAGAGGCTCCGGCCTGTGAGAGAGACAGGGAGCTGGGAGTAGAGGCTCTGGCCTGTGAGAGAGACAGGGAGCTGGGAGTAGAGGCTCCGGTCTGTGAGAGAGACAGGGAGCTGGGAGTAGAGGCTCCGGTCTGTGAGAGAGACAGGGAGCTGGGAGTAGAGGCTCTGGTCTGTGAGAGAGACAGGGAGCTGGGAGTAGAGGCTCCGGCCTGTGAGAGAGACAGGGAGATGGGAGTAGAGGCTCCGGCCTGTGAGAGAGACAGGGAGCTGGGAGTAGAGGCTCTGGTCTGTGAGAGAGACAGGGAGCTGGGAGTAGAGGCTCCGGTCTGTGAGAGAGACAGGGAGCTGGGAATAGAGGCTCCGGTCTGTGAGAGAGGCAGGGAGCTGGGAGTAGAGGGTCCGGCCTGTGAGAGAGACAGGGAGCTGGGAGTAGAGGCTCCGGTCTGTGAGAGAGACAGGGAGCTGGAAGTAGAGGCTGCGGTCTGTGAGAGAGACAGGGAGCTGGGAGTAGAGGCTCCGGCCTGTGAGAGAGACAGGGAGCTGGGAGTAGAGGCTCCGGCCTGTGAGAGAGACAGGGAGCTGGGAGTAGAGGCTCTGGCCTGTGAGAGAGACAGGGAGCTGGGAGTAGAGGCTCCGGTCTGTGAGAGAGACAGGGAGCTGGGAGTAGAGGCTCCGGTCTGTGAGAGAGACAGGGAGCTGGGAGTAGAGGCTCTGGTCTGTGAGAGAGACAGGGAGCTGGGAGTAGAGGCTCCGGCCTGTGAGAGAGACAGGGAGCTGGGAGTAGAGGCTCCGGTCTGTGAGAGAGACAGGGAGCTGGGAGTAGAGGCTCCGGCCTGTGAGAGAGACAGGGAGCTGGGAGTAGAGGCTCCGGCCTGTGAGAGATACAGGGAGCTGGGAGTAGGGGCTCCGGCCTGTGAGAGAGACAGGGAGCTGGGAGTAGAGGCTCCGGCCTGTGAGAGAGACAGGGAGCTGGGAGTAGAGGCCCTGGCCTGTGAGAGAGACAGGGAGCTGGGAGTAGAGGCTCCGGTCTGTGAGAGAGACAGCGAGCTGGGAGTAGAGGCCTGGTCTGTGAGAGAGACAGGGAGCTGGGAGTAGAGGCTCCGGCCTGTGAGAGAGACAGGGAGCTGGGAGTAGAGGCTCTGGTCTGTGAGAGAGACAGGGAGCTGGGAGTAGAGGCTCCGGCCTGTGAGAGAGACAGGGAGCTGCGAGTAGAGGCTCCGGTCTGTGAGAGAGACAGGGAGCTGGGAGTAGAGGGCTGGTCTGTGAGAGAGTCAGGGAGCTGGGAGTAGAGGCTCTGGTCTGTGAGAGAGACAGGGAGCTGGGAGTAGAGGCTCCGGCCTGTGAGAGAGACAGGGAGCTGGGAGTAGAGGCTCCGGTCTGTGAGAGAGACAGGGAGCTGGGAGTAGAGGCTCCGGCCTGTGAGAGAGACAGGGAGCTGGGAGTCGAGGCTCCGGTCTGTGAGAGAGACAGGGAGCTAGGAGTAGAGGCTCCGGCCTGTGAGAGAGACAGGGAGCTGGGAGTAGAGGCCTGGTCTGTGAGAGAGACAGGGAGCTGGGAGTAGAGGCTCTGGCCTGTGAGAGAGACAGGGAGCTGGGTGTAGAGAAACCGGTCTGTGAGAGAGACAGGGAGCTGGGAGTAGAGGCTCCGGCCTGTGAGAGAGACAGGGAGCTGGGAGTAGAGGCTCCGGCCTGTGAGAGAGACAGGGAGCTGGGAGTAGAGGCTCCGGCCTGTGAGAGAGACAGGGAGCTGGGAGTAGAGGCTCCGGTCTGTGAGAGAGACAGGGAGCTGGGAGTAGAGGCTCCGGCCTGTGAGAGAGACAGGGAGCTGGGAGTAGAGGCTCCGGCCTGTGAGAGAGACAGGGAGCTGGGAGTAGAGGCTCCGGCCTGTGAGAGAGACAGGGAGCTGGGAGTAGAGGCTCCGGCCTGTGAGGGAGAGACAGGGAGCTGGGAGTAGAGGCTCCGGCCTGTGAGAGAGACAGGGAGCTGGGAGTAGAGGCTCCGGTCTGTGAGAGAGACAGGGAGCTGGGAGTAGAGGCTCCGGTCTGTGAGAGAGACAGGAAGCTGGGAGTAGAGGCTCCGGCCTGTGAGAGAGACAGTGAGCTGGGAGTAGAGGCCTGGTCTGTGAGAGAGACAGGGAGCTGGGAGTAGAGGCTCCGGTCTGTGAGAGAGACAGGGAGCTGGGAGTAGAGGCTCCGGTCTGTGAGAGAGACAGGGAGCTGGGAGCAGAGGCCTGGTCTGTGAGAGAGACAGGGAGCTGGGAGCAGAGGCTCCGGCCTGTGAGAGAGACAGGGAGCTGGGAGTAGAGGCTCCGGCCTGTGAGAGAGACAGGGAGCTGGGAGTAGAGGCTCCGGCCTGTGAGAGAGGCAGGGAGCTGGGAGTAGAGGCTCTGGTCTGTGAGAGAGACAGGGAGCTGGGAGTAGAGGCTCCGGCCTGTGAGAGAGACCAGGGAGCTGCGAGTAGAGGCTCCGGCCTGTGAGAGAGACAGGGAGCTGGGAGTAGAGGCTCCGGCCTGTGAGAGAGACAGGGAGCTGGGAGTAGAGGCTCCGGCCTGTGAGAGAGACAGGGAGCCTGGGAGTAGAGGCTCCGGCCCTGTGAAAGAGACAGGGAGCTGGGAGTAGAGGCTCTGGTCTGTGAGAGAGACATGGAGCTGGGAGTAGAGGCTCCGGTCTGTGAGAGAGACAGGGAGCTGGGAGTAGAGGCTCCGGTCTGTGAGAGAGACAGGGAGCTGGGAGTAGAGGCTCTGGTCTGTGAGAGAGACAGGAGCTGGGAGTAGAGGCTCTGGTCTGTGAGAGAGACAGGGAGCTGGGAGTAGAGGCTCCGGTCTGTGAGAGAGACAGGGAGCTGGGAATAGAGGCTCCGGTCTGTGAGAGAGGCAGGGAGCTGGGAATAGAGGCACCGGCCTGTGAGAGAGACAGGGAGCTGGGAGTAGAGGCTCCGGTCTGTGAGAGAGACAGGGAGCTGGGAGTAGAGGCTCTTGTCTGTGAGAGAGACAGGGAGCTGGGAGTAGAGGCTCCGGTCTGTGAGAGAGACAGGGAGCTGGGAGTAGAGGCTCCGGTCTGTGAGAGAGACAGGGAGCTGGGAGTAGAGGCTCCGGCCTGTGAGAGAGACAGTGAGCTGGGAGTAGAGGCCTGGTCTGTGAGAGAGACAGGGAGCTGGGAGTAGAGGCTCCGGTCTGTGAGAGAGACAGGGAGCTGGGAGTAGAGGCTCCGGTCTGTGAGAGAGACAGGGAGCTGGGAGCAGAGGCCTGGTCTGTGAGAGAGACAGGGAGCTGGAGCAGAGGCTCCGGCCTGTGAGAGAGACAGGGAGCTGGGAGTAGAGGCTCCGGCCTGTGAGAGAGACAGGGAGCTGGGAGTAGAGGCTCCGGCCTGTGAGAGAGGCAGGAGCTGGGAGTAGAGGGCTCTGGTCTGTGAGAGAGACAGGGAGCTGGGAGTAGAGGCTCCGGCCTGTAAGAGAGACAGGAAGCTGGGAGTAGAGGCTCCGGCCTGTGAGAGAGACAGGGAGCTGGGAGTAGAGGCTCCGGCCTGTGAGAGAGACAGGGAGCTGGGAGTAGAGGCTCCGGCCTGTGAGAGAGACAGGGAGCTGGGAGTAGAGGCTCCGGCCTGTGAGAGAGACAGGGAGCTGGGAGTAGAGGCCTGGTCTGTGAGAGAGACAGGAGCTGGAGTAGAGGCTCTGGCCTGTGAGAGAGACAGGGAGCTGGGAGTAGAGGCTCCAGCCTGTGAGAGAGACAGGGAGCTGGGAGTAGAGGCTCCGGCCTGTGAGAGAGACAGGGAGCTGGGAGTAGAGGCTCCGGCCTGTGAGAGAGACAGGGAGCTGGGAGTAGAGGCTCCGGCCTGTGAAAGAGACAGGGAGCTGGGAGTAGAGGCTCTGGTCTGTGAGAGAGACATGGAGCTGGGAGGAGAGGCTCCGGTCTGTGAGAGAGACAGGGAGCTGGGAGTAGAGGCTCTGGCCTGTGAGAGAGACAGGGAGCTGGGGAGTAGAGGCTCTGGCCTGTGAGAGAGACAGGGAGCTGGGAGTAGAGGCTCCGGCCTGTGAGAGAGACAGGGAGCTGGGAGTAGAGGCTCCGGCCTGTGAGAGAGACAGGGAGCTGGGAGTAGAGGCTCCGGCCTGTGAAAGAGACAGGGAGCTGGGAGTAGAGGCTCTGGTCTTGTGAGAGAGACATGGAGCTGGGAGTAGAGGCTCCGGTCTGTGAGAGAGACAGGGAGCTGGGAGTAGAGGCTCCGGTCTGTGAGAGAGACAGGGAGCTGGGAGTAGAGGCTCTGGTCTGTGAGAGAGACAGGGAGCTGGGAGTAGAGGCTCTGGTCTGTGAGAGAGACAGGGAGCTGGGAGTAGAGGCTCCGGTCTGTGAGAGAGACAGGGAGCTGGGAATAGAGGCTCCGGTCTGTGAGAGAGGCAGGGAGCTGGAATAGAGGCACCGGCCTGTGAGAGAGACAGGGAGCTGGGAGTAGAGGCTCCGGTCTGTGAGAGAGACAGGGAGCTGGGAGTAGAGGCTCCGGTCTGTGAGAGAGACAGGGAGCTGGGAGTAGAGGCTCCGGTCTGTGAGAGAGACAGGGAGCTGGGAGTAGAGGCTCCGGTCTTTGAGAGAGACAGGGAGCTGGGAGTAGAGGCTCCGGCCTGTGAGAGAGACAGGGAGATGGGAGTAGAGGCTCCGGCCTGTGAGAGAGACAGGGAGCTGGGAGTAGAGGCTCTGGTCTGTGAGAGAGACAGGGAGCTGGGAGTAGAGGCTCCGGTCTGTGAGAGAGACAGGGAGCTGGGAATAGAGGCTCCGGTCTGTGAGAGAGGCAGGGAGCTGGGAGTAGAGGGTCCGGCCTGTGAGAGAGACAGGAGCTGGAGTAGAGGCTCCGGTCTGTGAGAGAGACAGGGAGCTGGAAGTAGAGGCTGCGGTCTGTGAGAGAGACAGGGAGCTGGGAGTAGAGGCTCCGGCCTGTGAGAGAGACAGGGAGCTGGGAGTAGAGGCTCCGGCCTGTGAGAGAGACAGGAGCTGGGAGTAGAGGCTCTGGCCTGTGAGAGAGACAGGGAGCTGGGAGTAGAGGCTCCGGTCTGTGAGAGAGACAGGGAGCTGGGAGTAGAGGCTCCGGTCTGTGAGAGAGACAGGGAGCTGGGAGTAGAGGCTCTGGTCTGTGAGAGAGACAGGGAGCTGGGAGTAGAGGCTCCGGCCTGTGAGAGAGACAGGGAGCTGGAGTAGAGGCTCCGGTCTGTGAGAGAGACAGGGAGCTGGGAGTAGAGGCTCCGGCCTGTGAGAGAGACAGGAGCTGGGAGTAGAGGCTCCGGCCTCTGAGAGAGACAGGGAGCTGGAGTAGAGGCTCTGGTCTGTGAGAGAGACAGGGAGCTGGGAGTAGAGCTCCGGCCTGTGAGAGAGACAGGGAGCTGGGAGTAGAGGCTCCGGCCTGTGAGAGATACAGGGAGCTGGGAGTAGGGGCTCCGGCCTGTGAGAGAGACAGGGAGCTGGGAGTAGAGGCTCCGGCCTGTGAGAGAGACAGGGAGCTGGGAGTAGAGGCCCTGGCCTGTGAGAGAGACAGGGAGCTGGGAGTAGAGGCTCCGGTCTGTGAGAGAGACAGCGAGCTGGGAGTAGAGGCCTGGTCTGTGAGAGAGACAGGGAGCTGGGAGTAGAGGCTCCGGCCTGTGAGAGAGACAGGGAGCTGGGAGTAGAGGCTCTGGTCTGTGAGAGAGACAGGGAGCTGGGAGTAGAGGCTCCGGCCTGTGAGAGAGACAGGAGCTGCGAGTAGAGGCTCCGGTCTGTGAGAGAGACAGGGAGCTGGGAGTAGAGGGCTGGTCTGCTCGCAGCAGGCCGGAGCCTCTACTCCCAGCTCCCTGTCTCTCTCACAGACCAGAGCCTCTACTCCCAGCTCCCGGACTGCTCTCAGCGAGACCAGCCCTCTACTCCCAGCTCCCTGTCTCTCTCACAGACCGGAGCCTCTACTCGCAGCTCCCTGTCTCTCTCACAGGCCGGAGCCTCTACTCCCAGCTCCCTGTCTCTCTCACAGACCAGAGCCTCTACTCCCAGCTCCCTGTCTCTCTCACAGGCCGGAGCCTCTACTCCCAGCTCCCTGTCTCTCTCACAGACCAGGCCTCTACTCCCAGCTCGCTGTCTCTCTCACAGACCGGAGCCTCTACTCCCAGCTCCCTGTCTCTCTCACAGGCCAGGGCCTCTACTCCCAGCTCCCTGTCTCTCTCACAGGCCGGAGCCTCTACTCCCAGCTCCCTGTCTCTCTCACAGGCCGGAGCCCCTACTCCCAGCTCCCTGTATCTCTCACAGGCCGGAGCCTCTACTCCCAGCTCCCTGTCTCTCTCACAGGCCGGAGCCTCTACTCCCAGCTCCCTGTCTCTCTCACAGACCAGAGCCTCTACTCCCAGCTCCCTGTCTCTCTCAGAGGCCGGAGCCTCTACTCCCAGCTCCCTGTCTCTCTCACAGGCCGGAGCCTCTACTCCAGCTCCCTGTCTCTCTCACAGACCGGAGCCTCTACTCCCAGCTCCCTGTCTCTCTCACAGGCCGGAGCCTCTACTCCCAGCTCCCTGTCTCTCTCACAGACCAGAGCCTCTACTCCCAGCTCCCTGTCTCTCTCACAGACCGGAGCCTCTACTCCCAGCTCCCTGTCTCTCTCACAGACCGGAGCCTCTACTCCCAGCTCCCTGTCTCTCTCACAGGCCAGAGCCTCTACTCCCAGCTCCCTGTCTCTCTCACAGGCCGGAGCCTCTACTCCCAGCTCCCTGTCTCTCTCACAGGCCGGAGCCTCTACTCCCAGCTCCCTGTCTCTCTCACAGACCGCAGCCTCTACTTCCAGCTCCCTGTCTCTCTCACAGACCGGAGCCTCTACTCCCAGCTCCCCTGTCTCTCTCACAGGCCGGACCCTCTACTCCCAGCTCCCTGCCTCTCTCACAGACCGGAGCCTCTATTCCCAGCTCCCTGTCTCTCTCACAGACCGGAGCCTCTACTCCCAGCTCCCTGTCTCTCTCACAGACCAGAGCCTCTACTCCCAGCTCCCTGTCTCTCTCACAGGCCGGAGCCTCTACTCCCATCTCCCTGTCTCTCTCACAGGCCGGAGCCTCTACTCCCAGCTCCCTGTCTCTCTCAAAGACCGGAGCCTCTACTCCCAGCTCCCTGTCTCTCTCACAGACCGGAGCCTCTACTCCCAGCTCCCTGTCTCTCTCACAGACCGGAGCCTCTACTCCCAGCTCCCTGTCTCTCTCACAGACCGGAGCCTCTACTCCCAGCTCCCTGTCTCTCTCACAGGCCGGTGCCTCTATTCCCAGCTCCCTGCCTCTCTCACAGACCGGAGCCTCTATTCCCAGCTCCCTGTCTCTCTCACAGACCGAGCCTCTACTCCCAGCTCCCTGTCTCTCTCACAGACCAGAGCCTCTACTCCCAGCTCCCTGTCTCTCTCACAGACCAGAGCCTCTACTCCCAGCTCCCTGTCTCTCTCACAGACCGGAGCCTCTACTCCCAGCTCCCTGTCTCTCTCACAGACCGGAGCCTCTACTCCCAGCTCCATGTCTCTCTCACAGACCAGAGCCTCTACTCCCAGCTCCCTGTCTCTTTCACAGGCCGGAGCCTCTACTCCCAGCTCCCTGTCTCTCTCACAGGCCGGAGCCTCTACTCCCAGCTCCCTGTCTCTCTCACAGGCCGGAGCCTCTACTCCCAGCTCCCTGTCTCTCTCACAGGCCAGAGCCTCTACTCCCAGCTCCCTGTCTCTCTCACAGGCCAGAGCCTCTACTCCCAGCTCCCTGTCTCTCTCACAGACCGGAGCCTCTCCTCCCAGCTCCATGTCTCTCTCACAGACCAGAGCCTCTACTCCCAGCTCCCTGTCTCTTTCACAGGCCGGAGCCTCTACTCCCAGCTCCCTGTCTCTCTCACAGGCCGGAGCCTCTACTCCCAGCTCCCTGTCTCTCTCACAGGCCGGAGCCTCTACTCCCAGCTCCCTGTCTCTCTCACAGGCTGGGAGCCTCTACTCCCAGCTCCCTGTCTCTCTCACAGGCCAGAGCCTCTACTCCCAGCTCCCTGTCTCTCTCACAGACCAGGCCTCTACTCCCAGCTCCCTGTCTCTCTCACAGGCCGGAGCCTCTACTCCCAGCTCCCTGTCTCTCTCACAGGCCGGAGCCTCTACTCCCAGCTCCCTGTCTCTCTCACAGGCCGGAGCCTCTACTCCCAGCTCCCCTGTCTCTCTCACAGGCCGGAGCCTCTACTCCCAGCTTCCTGTCTCTCTTACAGGCCGGAGCCTCTACTCCCAGCTCCCTGTCTCTCTCACAGACCAGAGCCTCTACTCCAGCTCCCTGCCTCTCTCACAGGCCGAGCCTCTACTCCCAGCTCCCTGTCTCTCTCACAGGCCGGAGCCTCTACTCCCAGCTCCCTGTCTCTCTCACAGGCCGGAGCCTCTGCTCCCAGCTCCCTGTCTCTCTCACAGACCAGGCCTCTGCTCCCAGCTCCCTGTCTCTCTCACAGACCGGAGCCTCTACTCCCAGCTCCCTGTCTCTCTCACAGACCGGAGCCTCTACTCCCAGCTCCCTGTCTCTCTCACAGACCAGGCCTCTACTCCCAGCTCACTGTCTCTCTCACAGGCCGAGCCTCTACTCCCAGCTCCCTGTCTCTCTCACAGACCGGAGCCTCTACTCCCAGCTCCCTGTCTCTCTCACAGACCGGAGCCTCTACTCCCAGCTCCCTGTCTCTCTCACAGACAAGAGCCTCTACTCCCAGCTCCCTGTCTCTCTCACAGACCGGAGCCTCTACTCCCAGCTCCCTGTCTCTCTCACAGGCCGGTGCCTCTATTCCCAGCTCCCTGCCTCTCTCACAGACCGGAGCCTCTATTCCCAGCTCCCTGTCTCTCTCACAGACCGGAGCCTCTACTCCCAGCTCCCTGTCTCTCTCACAGACCAGAGCCTCTACTCCCAGCTCCCTGTCTCTCTCACAGACCAGAGCCTCTACTCCCAGCTCCCTGTCTCTCTCACAGACCGGAGCCTCTACTCCCAGCTCCCTGTCTCTCTCACAGACCGGAGCCTCTACTCCCAGCTCCATGTCTCTCTCACAGACCAGAGCCTCTACTCCCAGCTCCCTGTCTCTTTCACAGGCCGGAGCCTCTACTCCCAGCTCCCTGTCTCTCTCACAGGCCGGAGCCTCTACTCCCAGCTCCCTGTCTCTCTCACAGGCCGGAGCCTCTACTCCCAGCTCCCTGTCTCTCTCACAGGCCGGAGCCTCTACTCGCAGCTCCCTGTCTCTCTCACAGGCCGGAGCCTCTACTCCCAGCTCCCTGTCTCTCTCACAGACCAGAGCCTCTACTCCCAGCTCCCTGCCTCTCTCACAGGCCGGAGCCTCTACTCCCAGCTCCCTGTCTCTCTCACAGGCCGGAGCCTCTACTCCCAGCTCCCTGTCTCTCTCACAGGCCGGAGCCTCTGCTCCCAGCTCCCTGTCTCTCTCACAGACCAGGCCTCTGCTCCCAGCTCCCTGTCTCTCTCACAGACCGGAGCCTCTACTCCCAGCTCCCTGTCTCTCTCACAGACCGGAGCCTCTACTCCCAGCTCCCTGTCTCTCTCACAGACCAGGCCTCTACTCCCAGCTCACTGTCTCTCTCACAGGCCGGAGCCTCTACTCCCAGCTTCCTGTCTCTCTCACAGACCGGAGCCTCTACTCCCAGCTCCCTGTCTCTCTCACAGACCGGAGCCTCTACTCCCAGCTCCCTGTCTCTCTCACAGGCCGGAGCCTCTACTCCCAGCTCCCTGTCTCTCCCTCACAGGCCGGAGCCTCTACTCCCAGCTCCCTGTCTCTCTCACAGGCCGGAGCCTCTACTCCCAGCTCCCTGTCTCTCTCACAGGCCGGAGCCTCTACTCCCAGCTCCCTGTCTCTCTCACAGGCCGGAGCCTCTACTCCCAGCTCCCTGTCTCTCTCACAGACCGGAGCCTCTACTCCCAGCTCCCTGTCTCTCTCACAGGCCGGAGCCTCTACTCCCAGCTCCCTGTCTCTCTCACAGGCCGGAGCCTCTACTCCCAGCTCCCTGTCTCTCTCACAGGCCGGAGCCTCTACTCCCAGCTCCCTGTCTCTCTCACAGACCGGTTTCTCTACACCCAGCTCCCTGTCTCTCTCACAGGCCAGAGCCTCTACTCCCAGCTCCCTGTCTCTCTCACAGACCAGGCCTCTACTCCCAGCTCCCTGTCTCTCTCACAGGCCGGAGCCTCTACTCCTAGCTCCCTGTCTCTCTCACAGACCGGAGCCTCGACTCCCAGCTCCCTGTCTCTCTCACAGGCCGGAGCCTCTACTCCCAGCTCCCTGTCTCTCTCACAGACCGGAGCCTCTACTCCCAGCTCCCTGTCTCTCTCACAGGCCGGAGCCTCTACTCCCAGCTCCCTGTCTCTCTCACAGACCAGAGCCTCTACTCCCAGCTCCCTGACTCTCTCACAGACCAGCCCTCTACTCCCAGCTCCCTGTCTCTCTCACAGACCGGAGCCTCTACTCGCAGCTCCCTGTCTCTCTCACAGGCCGGAGCCTCTACTCCCAGCTCCCTGTCTCTCTCACAGACCAGAGCCTCTACTCCCAGCTCCCTGTCTCTCTCACAGGCCGGAGCCTCTACTCCCAGCTCCCTGTCTCTCTCACAGACCAGGCCTCTACTCCCAGCTCGCTGTCTCTCTCACAGACCGGAGCCTCTACTCCCAGCTCCCTGTCTCTCTCACAGGCCAGGGCCTCTACTCCCAGCTCCCTGTCTCTCTCACAGGCCGGAGCCTCTACTCCCAGCTCCCTGTCTCTCTCACAGGCCGGAGCCCCTACTCCCAGCTCCCTGTATCTCTCACAGGCCGGAGCCTCTACTCCCAGCTCCCTGTCTCTCTCACAGGCCGGAGCCTCTACTCCCAGCTCCCTGTCTCTCTCACAGACCGGAGCCTCTACTCCCAGCTCCCTGTCTCTCTCACAGGCCGGAGCCTCTACTCCCAGCTCCCTGTCTCTCTCACAGACCAGAGCCTCTACTCCCAGCTCCCTGTCTCTCTCACAGACCGGAGCCTCTACTCCCAGCTCCCTGTCTCTCTCACAGACCGGAGCCTCTACTCCCAGCTCCCTGTCTCTCTCACAGGCCAGAGCCTCTACTCCCAGCTCCCTGTCTCTCTCACAGGCCGGAGCCTCTACTCCCAGCTCCCTGTCTCTCTCACAGGCCGGAGCCTCTACTCCCAGCTCCCTGTCTCTCTCACAGACCGCAGCCTCTACTTCCAGCTCCCTGTCTCTCTCACAGACCGGAGCCTCTACTCCCAGCTCCCTGTCTCTCTCACAGGCCGGACCCTCTACTCCCAGCTCCCTGCCTCTCTCACAGACCGGAGCCTCTATTCCCAGCTCCCTGTCTCTCTCACAGACCGGAGCCTCTACTCCCAGCTCCCTGTCTCTCTCACAGACCAGAGCCTCTACTCCCAGCTCCCTGTCTCTCTCACAGGCCGGAGCCTCTACTCCCATCTCCCTGTCTCTCTCACAGGCCGGAGCCTCTACTCCCAGCTCCCTGTCTCTCTCACAGACCAGAGCCTCTACTCCCAGCTCCCTGTCTCTCTCACAGACCGGAGCCTCTACTCCCAGCTCCCTGTCTCTCTCACAGACCGGAGCCTCTACTCCCAGCTCCCTGTCTCTCTCACAGGCCAGAGCCTCTACTCCCAGCTCCCTGTCTCTCTCACAGGCCGGAGCCTCTACTCCCAGCTCCCTGTCTCTCTCACAGGCCGGAGCCTCTACTCCCAGCTCCCTGTCTCTCTCACAGACCGCAGCCTCTACTTCCAGCTCCCTGTCTCTCTCACAGACCGGAGCCTCTACTCCCAGCTCCCTGTCTCTCTCACAGGCCGGACCCTCTACTCACAGCTCCCTGCCTCTCTCACAGACCGGAGCCTCTATTCCCAGCTCCCTGTCTCTCTCACAGACCGGAGCCTCTACTCCCAGCTCCCTGTCTCTCTCACAGACCAGAGCCTCTACTCCCAGCTCCCTGTCTCTCTCACAGGCCGGAGCCTCTACTCCCATCTCCCTGTCTCTCTCACAGGCCGGAGCCTCTACTCCCAGCTCCCTGTCTCTCTCAAAGACCGGAGCCTCTACTCCCAGCTCCCTGTCTCTCTCACAGACCGGAGCCTCTACTCCCAGCTCCCTGTCTCTCTCACAGACCGGAGCCTCTACTCCCAGCTCCCTGTCTCTCTCACAGACCGGAGCCTCTACTCCCAGCTCCCTGTCTCTCTCACAGGCCGGTGCCTCTATTCCCAGCTCCCTGCCTCTCTCACAGACCGGAGCCTCTATTCCCAGCTCCCTGTCTCTCTCACAGACCGGAGCCTCTACTCCCAGCTCCCTGTCTCTCTCACAGACCAGAGCCTCTACTCCCAGCTCCCTGTCTCTCTCACAGACCAGAGCCTCTACTCCCAGCTCCCTGTCTCTCTCACAGACCGGAGCCTCTACTCCCAGCTCCCTGTCTCTCTCACAGACCGGAGCCTCTACTCCCAGCTCCATGTCTCTCTCACAGACCAGAGCCTCTACTCCCAGCTCCCTGTCTCTTTCACAGGCCGGAGCCTCTACTCCCAGCTCCCTGTCTCTCTCACAGGCCGGAGCCTCTACTCCCAGCTCCCTGTCTCTCTCACAGGCCGGAGCCTCTACTCCCAGCTCCCTGTCTCTCTCACAGGCCGGAGCCTCTACTCCCAGCTCCCTGTCTCTCTCACAGGCTGGAGCCTCTACTCCCAGCTCCCTGTCTCTCTCACAGGCCAGAGCCTCTACTCCCAGCTCCCTGTCTCTCTCACAGACCAGGCCTCTACTCCCAGCTCCCTGTCTCTCTCACAGGCCGGAGCCTCTACTCCCAGCTCCCTGTCTCTCTCACAGGCCGGAGCCTCTACTCCCAGCTCCCTGTCTCTCTCACAGGCCGGAGCCTCTACTCCCAGCTCCCTGTCTCTCTCACAGGCCGGAGCCTCTACTCCCAGCTTCCTGTCTCTCTTACAGGCCGGAGCCTCTACTCCCAGCTCCCTGTCTCTCTCACAGACCAGAGCCTCTACTCCCAGCTCCCTGCCTCTCTCACAGGCCGGAGCCTCTACTCCCAGCTCCCTGTCTCTCTCACAGGCCGGAGCCTCTACTCCCAGCTCCCTGTCTCTCTCACAGGCCGGAGCCTCTGCTCCCAGCTCCCTGTCTCTCTCACAGACCAGGCCTCTGCTCCCAGCTCCCTGTCTCTCTCACAGACCGGAGCCTCTACTCCCAGCTCCCTGTCTCTCTCACAGACCGGAGCCTCTACTCCCAGCTCCCTGTCTCTCTCACAGACCAGGCCTCTACTCCCAGCTCACTGTCTCTCTCACAGGCCGGAGCCTCTACTCCCAGCTCCCTGTCTCTCTCACAGACCGGAGCCTCTACTCCCAGCTCCCTGTCTCTCTCACAGACCGGAGCCTCTACTCCCAGCTCCCTGTCTCTCTCACAGACAAGAGCCTCTACTCCCAGCTCCCTGTCTCTCTCACAGACCGGAGCCTCTACTCCCAGCTCCCTGTCTCTCTCACAGGCCGGTGCCTCTATTCCCAGCTCCCTGCCTCTCTCACAGACCGGAGCCTCTATTCCCAGCTCCCTGTCTCTCTCACAGACCGGAGCCTCTACTCCCAGCTCCCTGTCTCTCTCACAGACCAGAGCCTCTACTCCCAGCTCCCTGTCTCTCTCACAGACCAGAGCCTCTACTCCCAGCTCCCTGTCTCTCTCACAGACCGGAGCCTCTACTCCCAGCTCCCTGTCTCTCTCACAGACCGGAGCCTCTACTCCCAGCTCCATGTCTCTCTCACAGACCAGAGCCTCTACTCCCAGCTCCCTGTCTCTTTCACAGGCCGGAGCCTCTACTCCCAGCTCCCTGTCTCTCTCACAGGCCGGAGCCTCTACTCCCAGCTCCCTGTCTCTCTCACAGGCCGGAGCCTCTACTCCCAGCTCCCTGTCTCTCTCACAGGCCGGAGCCTCTACTCGCAGCTCCCTGTCTCTCTCACAGGCCGGAGCCTCTACTCCCAGCTCCCTGTCTCTCTCACAGACCAGAGCCTCTACTCCCAGCTCCCTGCCTCTCTCACAGGCCGGAGCCTCTACTCCCAGCTCCCTGTCTCTCTCACAGGCCGGAGCCTCTACTCCCAGCTCCCTGTCTCTCTCACAGGCCGGAGCCTCTGCTCCCAGCTCCCTGTCTCTCTCACAGACCAGGCCTCTGCTCCCAGCTCCCTGTCTCTCTCACAGACCGGAGCCTCTACTCCCAGCTCCCTGTCTCTCTCACAGACCGGAGCCTCTACTCCCAGCTCCCTGTCTCTCTCACAGACCAGGCCTCTACTCCCAGCTCACTGTCTCTCTCACAGGCCGGAGCCTCTACTCCCAGCTTCCTGTCTCTCTCACAGACCGGAGCCTCTACTCCCAGCTCCCTGTCTCTCTCACAGACCGGAGCCTCTACTCCCAGCTCCCTGTCTCTCTCACAGGCCGGAGCCTCTACTCCCAGCTCCCTGTCTCTCCCTCACAGGCCGGAGCCTCTACTCCCAGCTCCCTGTCTCTCTCACAGGCCGGAGCCTCTACTCCCAGCTCCCTGTCTCTCTCACAGGCCGGAGCCTCTACTCCCAGCTCCCTGTCTCTCTCACAGGCCGGAGCCTCTACTCCCAGCTCCCTGTCTCTCTCACAGACCGGAGCCTCTACTCCCAGCTCCCTGTCTCTCTCACAGGCCGGAGCCTCTACTCCCAGCTCCCTGTCTCTCTCACAGGCCGGAGCCTCTACTCCCAGCTCCCTGTCTCTCTCACAGGCCGGAGCCTCTACTCCCAGCTCCCTGTCTCTCTCACAGACCGGTTTCTCTACACCCAGCTCCCTGTCTCTCTCACAGGCCAGAGCCTCTACTCCCAGCTCCCTGTCTCTCTCACAGACCAGGCCTCTACTCCCAGCTCCCTGTCTCTCTCACAGGCCGGAGCCTCTACTCCTAGCTCCCTGTCTCTCTCACAGACCGGAGCCTCGACTCCCAGCTCCCTGTCTCTCTCACAGGCCGGAGCCTCTACTCCCAGCTCCCTGTCTCTCTCACAGACCGGAGCCTCTACTCCCAGCTCCCTGTCTCTCTCACAGGCCGGAGCCTCTACTCCCAGCTCCCTGTCTCTCTCACAGACCAGAGCCTCTACTCCCAGCTCCCTGACTCTCTCACAGACCAGCCCTCTACTCCCAGCTCCCTGTCTCTCTCACAGACCGGAGCCTCTACTCGCAGCTCCCTGTCTCTCTCACAGGCCGGAGCCTCTACTCCCAGCTCCCTGTCTCTCTCACAGACCAGAGCCTCTACTCCCAGCTCCCTGTCTCTCTCACAGGCCGGAGCCTCTACTCCCAGCTCCCTGTCTCTCTCACAGACCAGGCCTCTACTCCCAGCTCGCTGTCTCTCTCACAGACCGGAGCCTCTACTCCCAGCTCCCTGTCTCTCTCACAGGCCAGGGCCTCTACTCCCAGCTCCCTGTCTCTCTCACAGGCCGGAGCCTCTACTCCCAGCTCCCTGTCTCTCTCACAGGCCGGAGCCCCTACTCCCAGCTCCCTGTATCTCTCACAGGCCGGAGCCTCTACTCCCAGCTCCCTGTCTCTCTCACAGGCCGGAGCCTCTACTCCCAGCTCCCTGTCTCTCTCACAGACCAGAGCCTCTACTCCCAGCTCCCTGTCTCTCTCAGAGGCCGGAGCCTCTACTCCCAGCTCCCTGTCTCTCTCACAGGCCGGAGCCTCTACTCCCAGCTCCCTGTCTCTCTCACAGACCGGAGCCTCTACTCCCAGCTCCCTGTCTCTCTCACAGGCCGGAGCCTCTACTCCCAGCTCCCTGTCTCTCTCACAGACCAGAGCCTCTGCTCCCAGCTCCCTGTCTCTCTCACAGACCGGAGCCTCTACTCCCAGCTCCCTGTCTCTCTCACAGACCGGAGCCTCTACTCCCAGCTCCCTGTCTCTCTCACAGGCCAGAGCCTCTACTCCCAGCTCCCTGTCTCTCTCACAGGCCGGAGCCTCTACTCCCAGCTCCCTGTCTCTCTCACAGGCCGGAGCCTCTACTCCCAGCTCCCTGTCTCTCTCACAGACCGCAGCCTCTACTTCCAGCTCCCTGTCTCTCTCACAGACCGGAGCCTCTACTCCCAGCTCCCTGTCTCTCTCACAGGCCGGACCCTCTACTCCCAGCTCCCTGCCTCTCTCACAGACCGGAGCCTCTATTCCCAGCTCCCTGTCTCTCTCACAGACCGGAGCCTCTACTCCCAGCTCCCTGTCTCTCTCACAGACCAGAGCCTCTACTCCCAGCTCCCTGTCTCTCTCACAGGCCGGAGCCTCTACTCCCATCTCCCTGTCTCTCTCACAGGCCGGAGCCTCTACTCCCAGCTCCCTGTCTCTCTCAAAGACCGGAGCCTCTACTCCCAGCTCCCTGT
This sequence comes from Somniosus microcephalus, assembly GCF_052327205.1. Lineage (NCBI taxonomy): Eukaryota > Metazoa > Chordata > Chondrichthyes > Squaliformes > Somniosidae > Somniosus > Somniosus microcephalus. The sequence goes on along the minus strand of NW_028225181.1, from coordinate 23,512,221 downwards.
CTCTCTCACAGACCGGAGCCTCTACTCCCAGCTCCCTGTCTCTCTCACAGACCGGAGCCTCTACTCCCAGCTCCCTGTCTCTCTCACAGACCGGAGCCTCTACTCCCAGCTCCCTGTCTCTCTCACAGGCCGGTGCCTCTATTCCCAGCTCCCTGCCTCTCTCACAGACCGGAGCCTCTATTCCCAGCTCCCTGTCTCTCTCACAGACCGGAGCCTCTACTCCCAGCTCCCTGTCTCTCTCACAGACCAGAGCCTCTACTCCCAGCTCCCTGTCTCTCTCACAGACCAGAGCCTCTACTCCCAGCTCCCTGTCTCTCTCACAGACCGGAGCCTCTACTCCCAGCTCCCTGTCTCTCTCACAGACCGGAGCCTCTACTCCCAGCTCCATGTCTCTCTCACAGACCAGAGCCTCTACTCCCAGCTCCCTGTCTCTTTCACAGGCCGGAGCCTCTACTCCCAGCTCCCTGTCTCTCTCACAGGCCGGAGCCTCTACTCCCAGCTCCCTGTCTCTCTCACAGGCCGGAGCCTCTACTCCCAGCTCCCTGTCTCTCTCACAGGCCAGAGCCTCTACTCCCAGCTCCCTGTCTCTCTCACAGGCCAGAGCCTCTACTCCCAGCTCCCTGTCTCTCTCACAGACCGGAGCCTCTCCTCCCAGCTCCCTGTCTCTCTCACAGACCGGAGCCTCGACTCCCAGCTCCCTGTCTCTCTCACAGACCGGAGCCTCTACTCCCAGCTCCCTGTCTCTGTCACAGGCCGGAGCCTCTACTCCCAGCTCCCTGTCTCTCTCACAGGCCAGAGCCTCTACTCCCAGCTCCCTGTCTCTCTCACAGGCCAGAGCCTCTACTCCCAGCTCCCTGTCTCTCTCACAGACCGGACCCTCTACTCCCAGCTCCCTGTCTCTCTCAGAGACCGGAGCCTCTACTCCCAGCTCCCTGTCTCTCTCACAGGCCAGAGCCTCTACTCCCAGCTCCCTGTCTCTCTCACAGGCCGGAGCCTCTACTCCCAGCTCCCTGTCTCTCTCACAGGCCGGAGCCTCTACTCCCAGCTCCCTGTCTCTCTCACAGACCAGGCCTCTACTCCCAGCTCCCTGTCTCTCTCACAGACCGGAGCCTCTACTCCCAGCTCCCTGTCTCTCTCACAGTCCGGAGCCTCTACTCCCAGCTCCCTGTCTCTCTCACAGACCAGGCCTCTGCTCCCAGCTCCCTGTCTCTCTCACAGGCCGGAGCCTCTACTCCCAGCTCCCTGTCTCTCTCAAAGGCCAGAGCCTCTGCTCCCAGCTCCCTGCCTCTCTCACAGACCGGAGCCTCTCCTCGCAGCTCCCTGTCTCTCTCACAGACCGGAGCCTCTACTCCCAGCTCCCTGTCTCTCTCACAGGCCGGAGCCTCTACTCCCAGCTCCCTGTCTCTCTCACAGACCGGAGCCTCTACTCCCAGCTCCCTGTCTCTCTCACAGGCCGGAGCCTCTACTCCCAGCTCCCTGTCTCTCTCACAGGCCGGAGCCTCTACTCCCAGCTCCCTGTCTCTCTCACAGGCCAGAGCCTCTACTCCCAGCTCGCTGTCTCTCTCACAGGCCGGAGCCTCTACTCCCAGCTCCCTGTCTCTCTCACAGGCCGGAGCCTCTACTCCCAGCTCCCTGTCTCTCTCACAGACCGGAGCCTCTACACCCAGCTCCCTGTCTCTCTCACAGGCCGGAGCCTCTACTCCCAGCTCCCTGTCTCTCTCACAGGCCGGAGCCTCTACTCCCAGCTCCCTGTCTCTCTCACAGGCCGGAGCCTCTACTCCCAGCTCCCTGTCTCTCTCACAGGCCGGAGCCTCTACTCCCAGCTCCCTGTCTCTCTCACAGGCCGGAGCCTCTACTCCCAGCTCCCTGTCTCTCTCACAGACCGGAGCCTCTACTCCCAGCTCCCTGTCTCTCTCACAGGCCGGAGCCTCTACTCCCAGCTCCCTGTCTCTCTCACAGGCCGGAGCCTCTACTCCCAGCTCCCTGTCTCTCTCACAGGCCGGAGCCTCTACTCCCAGCTCCCTGTCTCTCTCACAGACCGGTTTCTCTACACCCAGCTCCCTGTCTCTCTCACAGGCCAGAGCCTCTACTCCCAGCTCCCTGTCTCTCTCACAGACCAGGCCTCTACTCCCAGCTCCCTGTCTCTCTCACAGGCCGGAGCCTCTACTCCTAGCTCCCTGTCTCTCTCACAGACCGGAGCCTCGACTCCCAGCTCCCTGTCTCTCTCACAGACCGGAGCCTCTACTCCCAGCTCCCTGTCTCTCTCACAGACCGGAGCCTCTACTCCCAGCTCCCTGTCTCTCTCACAGGCCGGAGCCTCTACTCCCAGCTCCCTGTCTCTCTCACAGGCCGGAGCCTCTACTCCCAGCTCCCTGTCTCTCTCACAGACCAGAGCCTCTACTCCCAGCTCCCTGACTCTCTCACAGACCAGCCCTCTACTCCCAGCTCCCTGTCTCTCTCACAGACCGGAGCCTCTACTCGCAGCTCCCTGTCTCTCTCACAGGCCGGAGCCTCTACTCCCAGCTCCCTGTCTCTCTCACAGACCAGAGGCTCTACTCCCAGCTCCCTGTCTCTCTCACAGGCCGGAGCCTCTACTCCCAGCTCCCTGTCTCTCTCACAGACCAGGCCTCTACTCCCAGCTCGCTGTCTCTCTCACAGACCGGAGCCTCTACTCCCAGCTCCCTGTCTCTCTCACAGGCCAGGGCCTCTACTCCCAGCTCCCTGTCTCTCTCACAGGCCGGAGCCTCTACTCCCAGCTCCCTGTCTCTCTCACAGGCCGGAGCCCCTACTCCCAGCTCCCTGTATCTCTCACAGGCCGGAGCCTCTACTCCCAGCTCCCTGTCTCTCTCACAGGCCGGAGCCTCTACTCCCAGCTCCCTGTCTCTCTCACAGACCAGAGCCTCTACTCCCAGCTCCCTGTCTCTCTCAGAGGCCGGAGCCTCTACTCCCAGCTCCCTGTCTCTCTCACAGGCCGGAGCCTCTACTCCCAGCTCCCTGTCTCTCTCACAGACCGGAGCCTCTACTCCCAGCACCCTGTCTCTCTCACAGGCCGGAGCCTCTACTCCCAGCTCCCTGTCTCTCTCACAGACCAGAGCCTCTACTCCCAGCTCCCTGTCTCTCTCACAGACCGGAGCCTCTACTCCCAGCTCCCTGTCTCTCTCACAGACCGGAGCCTCTACTCCCAGCTCCCTGTCTCTCTCACAGGCCAGAGCCTCTACTCCCAGCTCCCTGTCTCTCTCACAGGCCGGAGCCTCTACTCCCAGCTCCCTGTCTCTCTCACAGGCCGGAGCCTCTACTCCCAGCTCCCTGTCTCTCTCACAGACCGCAGCCTCTACTTCCAGCTCCCTGTCTCTCTCACAGACCGGAGCCTCTACTCCCAGCTCCCTGTCTCTCTCACAGGCCGGACCCTCTACTCCCAGCTCCCTGCCTCTCTCACAGACCGGAGCCTCTATTCCCAGCTCCCTGTCTCTCTCACAGACCGGAGCCTCTACTCCCAGCTCCCTGTCTCTCTCACAGACCAGAGCCTCTACTCCCAGCTCCCTGTCTCTCTCACAGGCCGGAGCCTCTACTCCCATCTCCCTGTCTCTCTCACAGGCCGGAGCCTCTACTCCCAGCTCCCTGTCTCTCTCAAAGACCGGAGCCTCTACTCCCAGCTCCCTGTCTCTCTCACAGACCGGAGCCTCTACTCCCAGCTCCCTGTCTCTCTCACAGACCGGAGCCTCTACTCCCAGCTCCCTGTCTCTCTCACAGACCGGAGCCTCTACTCCCAGCTCCCTGTCTCTCTCACAGGCCGGTGCCTCTATTCCCAGCTCCCTGCCTCTCTCACAGACCGGAGCCTCTATTCCCAGCTCCCTGTCTCTCTCACAGACCGGAGCCTCTACTCCCAGCTCCCTGTCTCTCTCACAGACCAGAGCCTCTACTCCCAGCTCCCTGTCTCTCTCACAGACCAGAGCCTCTACTCCCAGCTCCCTGTCTCTCTCACAGACCGGAGCCTCTACTCCCAGCTCCCTGTCTCTCTCACAGACCGGAGCCTCTACTCCCAGCTCCATGTCTCTCTCACAGACCAGAGCCTCTACTCCCAGCTCCCTGTCTCTTTCACAGGCCGGAGCCTCTACTCCCAGCTCCCTGTCTCTCTCACAGGCCGGAGCCTCTACTCCCAGCTCCCTGTCTCTCTCACAGGCCGGAGCCTCTACTCCCAGCTCCCTGTCTCTCTCACAGGCCAGAGCCTCTACTCCCAGCTCCCTGTCTCTCTCACAGGCCAGAGCCTCTACTCCCAGCTCCCTGTCTCTCTCACAGACCGGAGCCTCTCCTCCCAGCTCCCTGTCTCTCTCACAGACCGGAGCCTCGACTCCCAGCTCCCTGTCTCTCTCACAGACCGGAGCCTCTACTCCCAGCTCCCTGTCTCTGTCACAGGCCGGAGCCTCTACTCCCAGCTCCCTGTCTCTCTCACAGGCCAGAGCCTCTACTCCCAGCTCCCTGTCTCTCTCACAGGCCAGAGCCTCTACTCCCAGCTCCCTGTCTCTCTCACAGACCGGACCCTCTACTCCCAGCTCCCTGTCTCTCTCAGAGACCGGAGCCTCTACTCCCAGCTCCCTGTCTCTCTCACAGGCCAGAGCCTCTACTCCCAGCTCCCTGTCTCTCTCACAGGCCGGAGCCTCTACTCCCAGCTCCCTGTCTCTCTCACAGGCCGGAGCCTCTACTCCCAGCTCCCTGTCTCTCTCACAGACCAGGCCTCTACTCCCAGCTCCCTGTCTCTCTCACAGACCGGAGCCTCTACTCCCAGCTCCCTGTCTCTCTCACAGTCCGGAGCCTCTACTCCCAGCTCCCTGTCTCTCTCACAGACCAGGCCTCTGCTCCCAGCTCCCTGTCTCTCTCACAGGCCGGAGCCTCTACTCCCAGCTCCCTGTCTCTCTCAAAGGCCAGAGCCTCTGCTCCCAGCTCCCTGCCTCTCTCACAGACCGGAGCCTCTCCTCGCAGCTCCCTGTCTCTCTCACAGACCGGAGCCTCTACTCCCAGCTCCCTGTCTCTCTCACAGGCCGGAGCCTCTACTCCCAGCTCCCTGTCTCTCTCACAGACCGGAGCCTCTACTCCCAGCTCCCTGTCTCTCTCACAGGCCGGAGCCTCTACTCCCAGCTCCCTGTCTCTCTCACAGGCCGGAGCCTCTACTCCCAGCTCCCTGTCTCTCTCACAGGCCAGAGCCTCTACTCCCAGCTCGCTGTCTCTCTCACAGGCCGGAGCCTCTACTCCCAGCTCCCTGTCTCTCTCACAGGCCGGAGCCTCTACTCCCAGCTCCCTGTCTCTCTCACAGACCGGAGCCTCTACACCCAGCTCCCTGTCTCTCTCACAGGCCGGAGCCTCTACTCCCAGCTCCCTGTCTCTCTCACAGGCCGGAGCCTCTACTCCCAGCTCCCTGTCTCTCTCACAGGCCGGAGCCTCTACTCCCAGCTCCCTGTCTCTCTCACAGGCCGGAGCCTCTACTCCCAGCTCCCTGTCTCTCTCACAGGCCGGAGCCTCTACTCCCAGCTCCCTGTCTCTCTCACAGACCGGAGCCTCTACTCCCAGCTCCCTGTCTCTCTCACAGGCCGGAGCCTCTACTCCCAGCTCCCTGTCTCTCTCACAGGCCGGAGCCTCTACTCCCAGCTCCCTGTCTCTCTCACAGGCCGGAGCCTCTACTCCCAGCTCCCTGTCTCTCTCACAGACCGGTTTCTCTACACCCAGCTCCCTGTCTCTCTCACAGGCCAGAGCCTCTACTCCCAGCTCCCTGTCTCTCTCACAGACCAGGCCTCTACTCCCAGCTCCCTGTCTCTCTCACAGGCCGGAGCCTCTACTCCTAGCTCCCTGTCTCTCTCACAGACCGGAGCCTCGACTCCCAGCTCCCTGTCTCTCTCACAGACCGGAGCCTCTACTCCCAGCTCCCTGTCTCTCTCACAGACCGGAGCCTCTACTCCCAGCTCCCTGTCTCTCTCACAGGCCGGAGCCTCTACTCCCAGCTCCCTGTCTCTCTCACAGGCCGGAGCCTCTACTCCCAGCTCCCTGTCTCTCTCACAGACCAGAGCCTCTACTCCCAGCTCCCTGACTCTCTCACAGACCAGCCCTCTACTCCCAGCTCCCTGTCTCTCTCACAGACCGGAGCCTCTACTCGCAGCTCCCTGTCTCTCTCACAGGCCGGAGCCTCTACTCCCAGCTCCCTGTCTCTCTCACAGACCAGAGGCTCTACTCCCAGCTCCCTGTCTCTCTCACAGGCCGGAGCCTCTACTCCCAGCTCCCTGTCTCTCTCACAGACCAGGCCTCTACTCCCAGCTCGCTGTCTCTCTCACAGACCGGAGCCTCTACTCCCAGCTCCCTGTCTCTCTCACAGGCCAGGGCCTCTACTCCCAGCTCCCTGTCTCTCTCACAGGCCGGAGCCTCTACTCCCAGCTCCCTGTCTCTCTCACAGGCCGGAGCCCCTACTCCCAGCTCCCTGTATCTCTCACAGGCCGGAGCCTCTACTCCCAGCTCCCTGTCTCTCTCACAGGCCGGAGCCTCTACTCCCAGCTCCCTGTCTCTCTCACAGACCAGAGCCTCTACTCCCAGCTCCCTGTCTCTCTCAGAGGCCGGAGCCTCTACTCCCAGCTCCCTGTCTCTCTCACAGGCCGGAGCCTCTACTCCCAGCTCCCTGTCTCTCTCACAGACCGGAGCCTCTACTCCCAGCACCCTGTCTCTCTCACAGGCCGGAGCCTCTACTCCCAGCTCCCTGTCTCTCTCACAGACCAGAGCCTCTACTCCCAGCTCCCTGTCTCTCTCACAGACCGGAGCCTCTACTCCCAGCTCCCTGTCTCTCTCACAGACCGGAGCCTCTACTCCCAGCTCCCTGTCTCTCTCACAGGCCAGAGCCTCTACTCCCAGCTCCCTGTCTCTCTCACAGGCCGGAGCCTCTACTCCCAGCTCCCTGTCTCTCTCACAGGCCGGAGCCTCTACTCCCAGCTCCCTGTCTCTCTCACAGACCGCAGCCTCTACTTCCAGCTCCCTGTCTCTCTCACAGACCGGAGCCTCTACTCCCAGCTCCCTGTCTCTCTCACAGGCCGGACCCTCTACTCCCAGCTCCCTGCCTCTCTCACAGACCGGAGCCTCTATTCCCAGCTCCCTGTCTCTCTCACAGACCGGAGCCTCTACTCCCAGCTCCCTGTCTCTCTCACAGACCAGAGCCTCTACTCCCAGCTCCCTGTCTCTCTCACAGGCCGGAGCCTCTACTCCCATCTCCCTGTCTCTCTCACAGGCCGGAGCCTCTACTCCCAGCTCCCTGTCTCTCTCAAAGACCGGAGCCTCTACTCCCAGCTCCCTGTCTCTCTCACAGACCGGAGCCTCTACTCCCAGCTCCCTGTCTCTCTCACAGACCGGAGCCTCTACTCCCAGCTCCCTGTCTCTCTCACAGACCGGAGCCTCTACTCCCAGCTCCCTGTCTCTCTCACAGGCCGGTGCCTCTATTCCCAGCTCCCTGCCTCTCTCACAGACCGGAGCCTCTATTCCCAGCTCCCTGTCTCTCTCACAGACCGGAGCCTCTACTCCCAGCTCCCTGTCTCTCTCACAGACCAGAGCCTCTACTCCCAGCTCCCTGTCTCTCTCACAGACCAGAGCCTCTACTCCCAGCTCCCTGTCTCTCTCACAGACCGGAGCCTCTACTCCCAGCTCCCTGTCTCTCTCACAGACCGGAGCCTCTACTCCCAGCTCCATGTCTCTCTCACAGACCAGAGCCTCTACTCCCAGCTCCCTGTCTCTTTCACAGGCCGGAGCCTCTACTCCCAGCTCGCTGTCTCTCTCACAGGCCGGAGCCTCTACTCCCAGCACCCTGTCTCTCTCAGAGGCCGGAGCCTCTACTCCCAGCTCCCTGTCTCTCTCACAGACCGGAGCCTCTACTCCCAGCTCCCTGTCTCTCTCACAGGCCGGAGCCTCTACTCCCAGCTCCCTGTCTCTCTCACAGGCCGGAGCCTCTACTCCCAGCTCCCTGTCTCTCTCACAGGCCGGAGCCTCTACTCCCAGCTCCCTGTCTCTCTCACAGGCCGGAGCCTCTACTCCCAGCTCCCTGTCTCTCTCACAGGCCGGAGCCTCTACTCCCAGCTCCCTGTCTCTCTCACAGACCGGAGCCTCTACTCCCAGCTCCCTGTCTCTCTCACAGGCCGGAGCCTCTACTCCCAGCTCCCTGTCTCTCTCACAGGCCGGAGCCTCTACTCCCAGCTCCCTGTCTCTCTCACAGGCCGGAGCCTCTACTCCCAGCTCCCTGTCTCTCTCACAGACCGGTTTCTCTACACCCAGCTCCCTGTCTCTCTCACAGGCCAGAGCCTCTACTCCCAGCTCCCTGTCTCTCTCACAGACCAGGCCTCTACTCCCAGCTCCCTGTCTCTCTCACAGGCCGGAGCCTCTACTCCTAGCTCCCTGTCTCTCTCACAGACCGGAGCCTCGACTCCCAGCTCCCTGTCTCTCTCACAGACCGGAGCCTCTACTCCCAGCTCCCTGTCTCTCTCACAGACCGGAGCCTCTACTCCCAGCTCCCTGTCTCTCTCACAGGCCGGAGCCTCTACTCCCAGCTCCCTGTCTCTCTCACAGGCCGGAGCCTCTACTCCCAGCTCCCTGTCTCTCTCACAGACCAGAGCCTCTACTCCCAGCTCCCTGACTCTCTCACAGACCAGCCCTCTACTCCCAGCTCCCTGTCTCTCTCACAGACCGGAGCCTCTACTCGCAGCTCCCTGTCTCTCTCACAGGCCGGAGCCTCTACTCCCAGCTCCCTGTCTCTCTCACAGACCAGAGGCTCTACTCCCAGCTCCCTGTCTCTCTCACAGGCCGGAGCCTCTACTCCCAGCTCCCTGTCTCTCTCACAGACCAGGCCTCTACATCCAGCTCGCTGTCTCTCTCACAGACCGGAGCCTCTACTCCCAGCTCCCTGTCTCTCTCACAGGCCAGGGCCTCTACTCCCAGCTCCCTGTCTCTCTCACAGGCCGGAGCCTCTACTCCCAGCTCCCTGTCTCTCTCACAGGCCGGAGCCCCTACTCCCAGCTCCCTGTATCTCTCACAGGCCGGAGCCTCTACTCCCAGCTCCCTGTCTCTCTCACAGGCCGGAGCCTCTACTCCCAGCTCCCTGTCTCTCTCACAGACCAGAGCCTCTACTCCCAGCTCCCTGTCTCTCTCAGAGGCCGGAGCCTCTACTCCCAGCTCCCTGTCTCTCTCACAGGCCGGAGCCTCTACTCCCAGCTCCCTGTCTCTCTCACAGACCGGAGCCTCTACTCCCAGCTCCCTGTCTCTCTCACAGGCCGGAGCCTCTACTCCCAGCTCCCTGTCTCTCTCACAGACCAGAGCCTCTACTCCCAGCTCCCTGTCTCTCTCACAGACCGGAGCCTCTACTCCCAGCTCCCTGTCTCTCTCACAGACCGGAGCCTCTACTCCCAGCTCCCTGTCTCTCTCACAGGCCAGAGCCTCTACTCCCAGCTCCCTGTCTCTCTCACAGGCCGGAGCCTCTACTCCCAGCTCCCTGTCTCTCTCACAGGCCGGAGCCTCTACTCCCAGCTCCCTGTCTCTCTCACAGACCGCAGCCTCTACTTCCAGCTCCCTGTCTCTCTCACAGACCGGAGCCTCTACTCCCAGCTCCCTGTCTCTCTCACAGGCCGGACCCTCTACTCCCAGCTCCCTGCCTCTCTCACAGACCGGAGCCTCTATTCCCAGCTCCCTGTCTCTCTCACAGACCGGAGCCTCTACTCCCAGCTCCCTGTCTCTCTCACAGACCAGAGCCTCTACTCCCAGCTCCCTGTCTCTCTCACAGACCGGAGCCTCTACTCCCAGCTCCCTGTCTCTCTCACAGACCGGAGCCTCTACTCCCAGCTCCATGTCTCTCTCACAGACCAGAGCCTCTACTCCCAGCTCCCTGTCTCTTTCACAGGCCGGAGCCTCTACTCCCAGCTCGCTGTCTCTCTCACAGGCCGGAGCCTCTACTCCCAGCTCCCTGTCTCTCTCAGAGGCCGGAGCCTCTACTCCCAGCTCCCTGTCTCTCTCACAGACCGGAGCCTCTACTCCCAGCTCCCTGTCTCTCTCACAGGCCGGAGCCTCTACTCCCAGCTCCCTGTCTCTCTCACAGGCCGGAGCCTCTACTCCCAGCTCCCTGTCTCTCTCACAGGCCGGAGCCTCTACTCCCAGCTCCCTGTCTCTCTCACAGGCCGGAGCCTCTACTCCCAGCTCCCTGTCTCTCTCACAGGCCGGAGCCTCTACTCCCAGCTCCCTGTCTCTCTCACAGACCGGAGCCTCTACTCCCAGCTCCCTGTCTCTCTCACAGGCCGGAGCCTCTACTCCCAGCTCCCTGTCTCTCTCACAGGCCGGAGCCTCTACTCCCAGCTCCCTGTCTCTCTCACAGGCCGGAGCCTCTACTCCCAGCTCCCTGTCTCTCTCACAGACCGGTTTCTCTACACCCAGCTCCCTGTCTCTCTCACAGGCCAGAGCCTCTACTCCCAGCTCCCTGTCTCTCTCACAGACCAGGCCTCTACTCCCAGCTCCCTGTCTCTCTCACAGGCCGGAGCCTCTACTCCTAGCTCCCTGTCTCTCTCACAGACCGGAGCCTCTACTCCCAGCTCCCTGTCTCTCTCACAGACCGGAGCCTCTACTCCCAGCTCCCTGTCTCTCTCACAGGCCGGAGCCTCTACTCCCAGCTCCCTGTCTCTCTCACAGGCCGGAGCCTCTACTCCCAGCTCCCTGTCTCTCTCACAGACCAGAGCCTCTACTCCCAGCTCCCTGACTCTCTCACAGACCAGCCCTCTACTCCCAGCTCCCTGTCTCTCTCACAGACCGGAGCCTCTACTCGCAGCTCCCTGTCTCTCTCACAGGCCGGAGCCTCTACTCCCAGCTCCCTGTCTCTCTCACAGACCAGAGGCTCTACTCCCAGCTCCCTGTCTCTCTCACAGGCCGGAGCCTCTACTCCCAGCTCCCTGTCTCTCTCACAGACCAGGCCTCTACTCCCAGCTCGCTGTCTCTCTCACAGACCTGAGCCTCTACTCCCAGCTCCCTGTCTCTCTCACAGGCCAGGGCCTCTACTCCCAGCTCCCTGTCTCTCTCACAGGCCGGAGCCTCTACTCCCAGCTCCCTGTCTCTCTCACAGGCCGGAGCCCCTACTCCCAGCTCCCTGTATCTCTCACAGGCCGGAGCCTCTACTCCCAGCTCCCTGTCTCTCTCACAGGCCGGAGCCTCTACTCCCAGCTCCCTGTCTCTCTCACAGACCAGAGCCTCTACTCCCAGCTCCCTGTCTCTCTCAGAGGCCGGAGCCTCTACTCCCAGCTCCCTGTCTCTCTCACAGGCCGGAGCCTCTACTCCCAGCTCCCTGTCTCTCTCACAGACCGGAGCCTCTACTCCCAGCTCCCTGTCTCTCTCACAGGCCGGAGCCTCTACTCCCAGCTCCCTGTCTCTCTCACAGACCAGAGCCTCTACTCCCAGCTCCCTGTCTCTCTCACAGGCCGGAGCCTCTACTCCCAGCTCCCTGTCTCTCTCACAGGCCGGAGCCTCTACTCCCAGCTCCCTGTCTCTCTCACAGACCGGTTTCTCTACACCCAGCTCCCTGTCTCTCTCACAGGCCAGAGCCTCTACTCCCAGCTCCCTGTCTCTCTCACAGACCAGGCCTCTACTCCCAGCTCCCTGTCTCTCTCACAGGCCGGAGCCTCTACTCCTAGCTCCCTGTCTCTCTCACAGACCGGAGCCTCGACTCCCAGCTCCCTGTCTCTCTCACAGACCGGAGCCTCTACTCCCAGCTCCCTGTCTCTCTCACAGACCGGAGCCTCTACTCCCAGCTCCCTGTCTCTCTCACAGGCCGGAGCCTCTACTCCCAGCTCCCTGTCTCTCTCACAGGCCGGAGCCTCTACTCCCAGCTCCCTGTCTCTCTCACAGACCAGAGCCTCTACTCCCAGCTCCCTGACTCTCTCACAGACCAGCCCTCTACTCCCAGCTCCCTGTCTCTCTCACAGACCGGAGCCTCTACTCGCAGCTCCCTGTCTCTCTCACAGGCCGGAGCCTCTACTCCCAGCTCCCTGTCTCTCTCACAGACCAGAGGCTCTACTCCCAGCTCCCTGTCTCTCTCACAGGCCGGAGCCTCTACTCCCAGCTCCCTGTCTCTCTCACAGACCAGGCCTCTACTCCCAGCTCGCTGTCTCTCTCACAGACCGGAGCCTCTACTCCCAGCTCCCTGTCTCTCTCACAGGCCAGGGCCTCTACTCCCAGCTCCCTGTCTCTCTCACAGGCCGGAGCCTCTACTCCCAGCTCCCTGTCTCTCTCACAGGCCGGAGCCCCTACTCCCAGCTCCCTGTATCTCTCACAGGCCGGAGCCTCTACTCCCAGCTCCCTGTCTCTCTCACAGGCCGGAGCCTCTACTCCCAGCTCCCTGTCTCTCTCACAGACCAGAGCCTCTACTCCCAGCTCCCTGTCTCTCTCAGAGGCCGGAGCCTCTACTCCCAGCTCCCTGTCTCTCTCACAGGCCGGAGCCTCTACTCCCAGCTCCCTGTCTCTCTCACAGACCGGAGCCTCTACTCCCAGCACCCTGTCTCTCTCACAGGCCGGAGCCTCTACTCCCAGCTCCCTGTCTCTCTCACAGACCAGAGCCTCTACTCCCAGCTCCCTGTCTCTCTCACAGACCGGAGCCTCTACTCCCAGCTCCCTGTCTCTCTCACAGACCGGAGCCTCTACTCCCAGCTCCCTGTCTCTCTCACAGGCCAGAGCCTCTACTCCCAGCTCCCTGTCTCTCTCACAGGCCGGAGCCTCTACTCCCAGCTCCCTGTCTCTCTCACAGGCCGGAGCCTCTACTCCCAGCTCCCTGTCTCTCTCACAGACCGCAGCCTCTACTTCCAGCTCCCTGTCTCTCTCACAGACCGGAGCCTCTACTCCCAGCTCCCTGTCTCTCTCACAGGCCGGACCCTCTACTCCCAGCTCCCTGCCTCTCTCACAGACCGGAGCCTCTATTCCCAGCTCCCTGTCTCTCTCACAGACCGGAGCCTCTACTCCCAGCTCCCTGTCTCTCTCACAGACCAGAGCCTCTACTCCCAGCTCCCTGTCTCTCTCACAGGCCGGAGCCTCTACTCCCATCTCCCTGTCTCTCTCACAGGCCGGAGCCTCTACTCCCAGCTCCCTGTCTCTCTCAAAGACCGGAGCCTCTACTCCCAGCTCCCTGTCTCTCTCACAGACCGGAGCCTCTACTCCCAGCTCCCTGTCTCTCTCACAGACCGGAGCCTCTACTCCCAGCTCCCTGTCTCTCTCACAGACCGGAGCCTCTACTCCCAGCTCCCTGTCTCTCTCACAGGCCGGTGCCTCTATTCCCAGCTCCCTGCCTCTCTCACAGACCGGAGCCTCTATTCCCAGCTCCCTGTCTCTCTCACAGACCGGAGCCTCTACTCCCAGCTCCCTGTCTCTCTCACAGACCAGAGCCTCTACTCCCAGCTCCCTGTCTCTCTCACAGACCAGAGCCTCTACTCCCAGCTCCCTGTCTCTCTCACAGACCGGAGCCTCTACTCCCAGCTCCCTGTCTCTCTCACAGACCGGAGCCTCTACTCCCAGCTCCATGTCTCTCTCACAGACCAGAGCCTCTACTCCCAGCTCCCTGTCTCTTTCACAGGCCGGAGCCTCTACTCCCAGCTCCCTGTCTCTCTCACAGGCCGGAGCCTCTACTCCCAGCTCCCTGTCTCTCTCACAGGCCGGAGCCTCTACTCCCAGCTCCCTGTCTCTCTCACAGGCCAGAGCCTCTACTCCCAGCTCCCTGTCTCTCTCACAGGCCAGAGCCTCTACTCCCAGCTCCCTGTCTCTCTCACAGACCGGAGCCTCTCCTCCCAGCTCCCTGTCTCTCTCACAGACCGGAGCCTCGACTCCCAGCTCCCTGTCTCTCTCACAGACCGGAGCCTCTACTCCCAGCTCCCTGTCTCTGTCACAGGCCGGAGCCTCTACTCCCAGCTCCCTGTCTCTCTCACAGGCCAGAGCCTCTACTCCCAGCTCCCTGTCTCTCTCACAGGCCAGAGCCTCTACTCCCAGCTCCCTGTCTCTCTCACAGACCGGACCCTCTACTCCCAGCTCCCTGTCTCTCTCAGAGACCGGAGCCTCTACTCCCAGCTCCCTGTCTCTCTCACAGGCCAGAGCCTCTACTCCCAGCTCCCTGTCTCTCTCACAGGCCGGAGCCTCTACTCCCAGCTCCCTGTCTCTCTCACAGGCCGGAGCCTCTACTCCCAGCTCCCTGTCTCTCTCACAGACCAGGCCTCTACTCCCAGCTCCCTGTCTCTCTCACAGACCGGAGCCTCTACTCCCAGCTCCCTGTCTCTCTCACAGTCCGGAGCCTCTACTCCCAGCTCCCTGTCTCTCTCACAGACCAGGCCTCTGCTCCCAGCTCCCTGTCTCTCTCACAGGCCGGAGCCTCTACTCCCAGCTCCCTGTCTCTCTCAAAGGCCAGAGCCTCTGCTCCCAGCTCCCTGCCTCTCTCACAGACCGGAGCCTCTCCTCGCAGCTCCCTGTCTCTCTCACAGACCGGAGCCTCTACTCCCAGCTCCCTGTCTCTCTCACAGGCCGGAGCCTCTACTCCCAGCTCCCTGTCTCTCTCACAGACCGGAGCCTCTACTCCCAGCTCCCTGTCTCTCTCACAGGCCGGAGCCTCTACTCCCAGCTCCCTGTCTCTCTCACAGGCCGGAGCCTCTACTCCCAGCTCCCTGTCTCTCTCACAGGCCAGAGCCTCTACTCCCAGCTCGCTGTCTCTCTCACAGGCCGGAGCCTCTACTCCCAGCTCCCTGTCTCTCTCACAGGCCGGAGCCTCTACTCCCAGCTCCCTGTCTCTCTCACAGACCGGAGCCTCTACACCCAGCTCCCTGTCTCTCTCACAGGCCGGAGCCTCTACTCCCAGCTCCCTGTCTCTCTCACAGGCCGGAGCCTCTACTCCCAGCTCCCTGTCTCTCTCACAGGCCGGAGCCTCTACTCCCAGCTCCCTGTCTCTCTCACAGGCCGGAGCCTCTACTCCCAGCTCCCTGTCTCTCTCACAGGCCGGAGCCTCTACTCCCAGCTCCCTGTCTCTCTCACAGACCGGAGCCTCTACTCCCAGCTCCCTGTCTCTCTCACAGGCCGGAGCCTCTACTCCCAGCTCCCTGTCTCTCTCACAGGCCGGAGCCTCTACTCCCAGCTCCCTGTCTCTCTCACAGGCCGGAGCCTCTACTCCCAGCTCCCTGTCTCTCTCACAGACCGGTTTCTCTACACCCAGCTCCCTGTCTCTCTCACAGGCCAGAGCCTCTACTCCCAGCTCCCTGTCTCTCTCACAGACCAGGCCTCTACTCCCAGCTCCCTGTCTCTCTCACAGGCCGGAGCCTCTACTCCTAGCTCCCTGTCTCTCTCACAGACCGGAGCCTCGACTCCCAGCTCCCTGTCTCTCTCACAGACCGGAGCCTCTACTCCCAGCTCCCTGTCTCTCTCACAGACCGGAGCCTCTACTCCCAGCTCCCTGTCTCTCTCACAGGCCGGAGCCTCTACTCCCAGCTCCCTGTCTCTCTCACAGGCCGGAGCCTCTACTCCCAGCTCCCTGTCTCTCTCACAGACCAGAGCCTCTACTCCCAGCTCCCTGACTCTCTCACAGACCAGCCCTCTACTCCCAGCTCCCTGTCTCTCTCACAGACCGGAGCCTCTACTCGCAGCTCCCTGTCTCTCTCACAGGCCGGAGCCTCTACTCCCAGCTCCCTGTCTCTCTCACAGACCAGAGGCTCTACTCCCAGCTCCCTGTCTCTCTCACAGGCCGGAGCCTCTACTCCCAGCTCCCTGTCTCTCTCACAGACCAGGCCTCTACTCCCAGCTCGCTGTCTCTCTCACAGACCGGAGCCTCTACTCCCAGCTCCCTGTCTCTCTCACAGGCCAGGGCCTCTACTCCCAGCTCCCTGTCTCTCTCACAGGCCGGAGCCTCTACTCCCAGCTCCCTGTCTCTCTCACAGGCCGGAGCCCCTACTCCCAGCTCCCTGTATCTCTCACAGGCCGGAGCCTCTACTCCCAGCTCCCTGTCTCTCTCACAGGCCGGAGCCTCTACTCCCAGCTCCCTGTCTCTCTCACAGACCAGAGCCTCTACTCCCAGCTCCCTGTCTCTCTCAGAGGCCGGAGCCTCTACTCCCAGCTCCCTGTCTCTCTCACAGGCCGGAGCCTCTACTCCCAGCTCCCTGTCTCTCTCACAGACCGGAGCCTCTACTCCCAGCACCCTGTCTCTCTCACAGGCCGGAGCCTCTACTCCCAGCTCCCTGTCTCTCTCACAGACCAGAGCCTCTACTCCCAGCTCCCTGTCTCTCTCACAGACCGGAGCCTCTACTCCCAGCTCCCTGTCTCTCTCACAGACCGGAGCCTCTACTCCCAGCTCCCTGTCTCTCTCACAGGCCAGAGCCTCTACTCCCAGCTCCCTGTCTCTCTCACAGGCCGGAGCCTCTACTCCCAGCTCCCTGTCTCTCTCACAGGCCGGAGCCTCTACTCCCAGCTCCCTGTCTCTCTCACAGACCGCAGCCTCTACTTCCAGCTCCCTGTCTCTCTCACAGACCGGAGCCTCTACTCCCAGCTCCCTGTCTCTCTCACAGGCCGGACCCTCTACTCCCAGCTCCCTGCCTCTCTCACAGACCGGAGCCTCTATTCCCAGCTCCCTGTCTCTCTCACAGACCGGAGCCTCTACTCCCAGCTCCCTGTCTCTCTCACAGACCAGAGCCTCTACTCCCAGCTCCCTGTCTCTCTCACAGGCCGGAGCCTCTACTCCCATCTCCCTGTCTCTCTCACAGGCCGGAGCCTCTACTCCCAGCTCCCTGTCTCTCTCAAAGACCGGAGCCTCTACTCCCAGCTCCCTGTCTCTCTCACAGACCGGAGCCTCTACTCCCAGCTCCCTGTCTCTCTCACAGACCGGAGCCTCTACTCCCAGCTCCCTGTCTCTCTCACAGACCGGAGCCTCTACTCCCAGCTCCCTGTCTCTCTCACAGGCCGGTGCCTCTATTCCCAGCTCCCTGCCTCTCTCACAGACCGGAGCCTCTATTCCCAGCTCCCTGTCTCTCTCACAGACCGGAGCCTCTACTCCCAGCTCCCTGTCTCTCTCACAGACCAGAGCCTCTACTCCCAGCTCCCTGTCTCTCTCACAGACCAGAGCCTCTACTCCCAGCTCCCTGTCTCTCTCACAGACCGGAGCCTCTACTCCCAGCTCCCTGTCTCTCTCACAGACCGGAGCCTCTACTCCCAGCTCCATGTCTCTCTCACAGACCAGAGCCTCTACTCCCAGCTCCCTGTCTCTTTCACAGGCCGGAGCCTCTACTCCCAGCTCGCTGTCTCTCTCACAGGCCGGAGCCTCTACTCCCAGCACCCTGTCTCTCTCAGAGGCCGGAGCCTCTACTCCCAGCTCCCTGTCTCTCTCACAGACCGGAGCCTCTACTCCCAGCTCCCTGTCTCTCTCACAGGCCGGAGCCTCTACTCCCAGCTCCCTGTCTCTCTCACAGGCCGGAGCCTCTACTCCCAGCTCCCTGTCTCTCTCACAGGCCGGAGCCTCTACTCCCAGCTCCCTGTCTCTCTCACAGGCCGGAGCCTCTACTCCCAGCTCCCTGTCTCTCTCACAGGCCGGAGCCTCTACTCCCAGCTCCCTGTCTCTCTCACAGACCGGAGCCTCTACTCCCAGCTCCCTGTCTCTCTCACAGGCCGGAGCCTCTACTCCCAGCTCCCTGTCTCTCTCACAGGCCGGAGCCTCTACTCCCAGCTCCCTGTCTCTCTCACAGGCCGGAGCCTCTACTCCCAGCTCCCTGTCTCTCTCACAGACCGGTTTCTCTACACCCAGCTCCCTGTCTCTCTCACAGGCCAGAGCCTCTGCTCCCAGCTCCCTGTCTCTCTCACAGACCAGGCCTCTACTCCCAGCTCCCTGTCTCTCTCACAGGCCGGAGCCTCTACTCCTAGCTCCCTGTCTCTCTCACAGACCGGAGCCTCGACTCCCAGCTCCCTGTCTCTCTCACAGACCGGAGCCTCTACTCCCAGCTCCCTGTCTCTCTCACAGACCGGAGCCTCTACTCCCAGCTCCCTGTCTCTCTCACAGGCCGGAGCCTCTACTCCCAGCTCCCTGTCTCTCTCACAGGCCGGAGCCTCTACTCCCAGCTCCCTGTCTCTCTCACAGGCCGGAGCCTCTACTCCCAGCTCCCTGTCTCCCTCACAGACCAGAGCCTCTACTCCCAGCTCCCGGTCTCTCTCACAGACCAGAGCCTCTACTCCCAGCTCCCTGTCTCTCTCACAGGCCGGAGCCTCTACTCCCAGCTCCCTGTCTCTCTCACAGGCCGGAGCCTCTACTCCCAGCTCCCTGTCTCTCTCACAGGCTGGAGCCTCTACTCCCAGCTCCCTGTCTCTCTCACAGGCCAGAGCCTCTACTCCCAGCTCCCTGTCTCTCTCACAGACCAGGCCTCTACTCCCAGCTCCCTGTCTCTCTCACAGGCCGGAGCCTCTACTCCCAGCTCCCTGTCTCTCTCACAGGCCGGAGCCTCTACTCCCAGCTCCCTGTCTCTCTCACAGGCCGGAGCCTCTACTCCCAGCTCCCTGTCTCTCTCACAGGCCGGAGCCTCTACTCCCAGCTCCCTGTCTCTCTCACAGGCCGGAGCCTCTACTCCCAGCTCCCTGTCTCTCTCACAGACCAGAGCCTCTACTCCCAGCTCCCTGCCTCTCTCACAGGCCGGAGCCTCTACTCCCAGCTCCCTGTCTCCCTCAGAGGCCGGAGCCTCTACTCCCAGCTCCCTGTCTCTCTCACAGGCCGGAGCCTCTGCTCCCAGCTCCGTCTCTCTCACAGACCAGGCCTCTGCTCCCAGCTCCCTGTCTCTCTCACAGACCGGAGCCTCTACTCCCAGCGCCCTGTCTCTCTCACAGACCGGAGCCTCTACTCCCAGCTCCCTGTCTCTCTCACAGACCAGGCCTCTACTCCCAGCTCACTGTCTCTCTCACAGGCCGGAGCCTCTACTCCCAGCTCCCTGTCTCTCTCACAGACCGGAGCCTCTGCTCCCAGCTCCGTCTCTCTCACAGACCAGGCCTCTACTCCCAGCTCCCTGTCTCTCTCACAGACCGGAGCCTCTACTCCCAGCTCCCTGTCTCTCTCACAGACCAGGCCTCTACTCCCAGCTCACTGTCTCTCTCACAGGCCGGAGCCTCTACTCCCAGCTCCCTGTCTCTCTCACAGACCGGAGCCTCTACTCCCAGCTCCCTGTCTCTCTCACAGGCCGGAGCCTCTACTCCCAGCTCCCTGTCTCTCTCACAGACCGGAGCCTCTACTCCCAGCTCCCTGTCTCTCCCTCACAGACCGGAGCCTCTACTCCCAGCTCCCTGTCTCTCTCACAGGCCGGAGCCTCTACTCCCAGCTCCCTCTCTCTCTCACAGACCGGAGCCTCTACTCCCAGCTCCCTGTCTCTCTCACAGACCAGAGCCTCTACTCCCAGCTCCCTGTCTCTCTCACAGGCCGGAGCCTCTACTCCCAGCTCCCTGTCTCTCTCACAGACCAGAGCCTCTACTCCCAGCTCCCTGCCTCTCTCACAGGCCGGAGCCTCTACTCCCAGCTCCCTGCCTCTCTCACAGGCCAGGCCTCTACTCCCAGCTCCCTGTCTCTCTCACAGACCAGGCCTCTACTCCCAGCTCCCTGTCTCTCTCACAGGCCGGAGCCTATACTCCCAGCTCCCTGTCTCTCTCACAGACCAGGCCTCTACTCCCAGCTCCCTGTCTCTCTCACAGACCGGAGCCTCTATTCCCAGCTCCCTGTCTCTCTCACAGACCGGAGCCTCTACTCCCAGCTCCCTGTCTCTCTCACAGACCAGAGCCTCTACTCCCAGCTCCCTGTCTCTCTCACAGGCCGGAGCCTCTACTCCCATCTCCCTGTCTCTCTCACAGGCCGGAGCCTCTACTCCCAGCTCCCTGTCTCTCTCAAAGACCGGAGCCTCTACTCCCAGCTCCCTGTCTCTCTCACAGACCGGAGCCTCTACTCCCAGCTCCCTGTCTCTCTCACAGACCGGAGCCTCTACTCCCAGCTCCCTGTCTCTCTCACAGACCGGAGCCTCTACTCCCAGCTCCCTGTCTCTCTCACAGGCCGGTGCCTCTATTCCCAGCTCCCTGCCTCTCTCACAGACCGGAGCCTCTATTCCCAGCTCCCTGTCTCTCTCACAGACCGGAGCCTCTACTCCCAGCTCCCTGTCTCTCTCACAGACCAGAGCCTCTACTCCCAGCTCCCTGTCTCTCTCACAGACCAGAGCCTCTACTCCCAGCTCCCTGTCTCTCTCACAGACCAGAGCCTCTACTCCCAGCTCCCTGCCTCTCTCACAGGCCGGAGCCTCTACTCCCAGCTCCCTGTCTCCCTCAGAGGCCGGAGCCTCTACTCCCAGCTCCCTGTCTCTCTCACAGGCCGGAGCCTCTGCTCCCAGCTCCGTCTCTCTCACAGACCAGGCCTCTGCTCCCAGCTCCCTGTCTCTCTCACAGACCGGAGCCTCTACTCCCAGCTCCCTGTCTCTCTCACAGACCGGAGCCTCTACTCCCAGCTCCCTGTCTCTCTCACAGACCAGGCCTCTACTCCCAGCTCACTGTCTCTCTCACAGGCCGGAGCCTCTACTCCCAGCTCCCTGTCTCTCTCACAGACCGGAGCCTCTGCTCCCAGCTCCGTCTCTCTCACAGACCAGGCCTCTACTCCCAGCTCCCTGTCTCTCTCACAGACCGGAGCCTCTACTCCCAGCTCCCTGTCTCTCTCACAGACCAGGCCTCTACTCCCAGCTCACTGTCTCTCTCACAGGCCGGAGCCTCTACTCCCAGCTCCCTGTCTCTCTCACAGACCGGAGCCTCTACTCCCAGCTCCCTGTCTCTCTCACAGGCCGGAGCCTCTACTCCCAGCTCCCTGTCTCTCTCACAGACCGGAGCCTCTACTCCCAGCTCCCTGTCTCTCCCTCACAGACCGGAGCCTCTACTCCCAGCTCCCTGTCTCTCTCACAGGCCGGAGCCTCTACTCCCAGCTCCCTCTCTCTCTCACAGACCGGAGCCTCTACTCCCAGCTCCCTGTCTCTCTCACAGACCAGAGCCTCTACTCCCAGCTCCCTGTCTCTCTCACAGGCCGGAGCCTCTACTCCCAGCTCCCTGTCTCTCTCACAGACCAGAGCCTCTACTCCCAGCTCCCTGCCTCTCTCACAGGCCGGAGCCTCTACTCCCAGCTCCCTGCCTCTCTCACAGGCCAGGCCTCTACTCCCAGCTCCCTGTCTCTCTCACAGACCAGGCCTCTACTCCCAGCTCCCTGTCTCTCTCACAGGCCGGAGCCTATACTCCCAGCTCCCTGTCTCTCTCACAGACCAGGCCTCTACTCCCAGCTCCCTGTCTCTCTCACAGACCGGAGCCTCTACTCCCAGCTCCCTGTCTCTCTCACAGGCCAGAGCCTCTACTCCCAGCTCCCTGTCTCTCTCACAGGCCGGAGCCTCTACTCCCAGCTCCCTGTCTCTCTCACAGGCCGGAGCCTCTACTCCCAGCTCCCTGTCTCTCTCACAGGCTGGAGCCTCTACTCCCAGCTCCCTGTCTCTCTCACAGGCCAGAGCCTCTACTCCCAGCTCCCTGTCTCTCTCACAGACCAGGCCTCTACTCCCAGCTCCCTGTCTCTCTCACAGGCCGGAGCCTCTACTCCCAGCTCCCTGTCTCTCTCACAGGCCGGAGCCTCTACTCCCAGCTCCCTGTCTCTCTCACAGGCCGGAGCCTCTACTCCCAGCTCCCTGTCTCTCTCACAGGCCGGAGCCTCTACTCCCAGCTCCCTGTCTCTCTCACAGGCCGGAGCCTCTACTCCCAGCTCCCTGTCTCTCTCACAGACCAGAGCCTCTACTCCCAGCTCCCTGCCTCTCTCACAGGCCGGAGCCTCTACTCCCAGCTCCCTGTCTCCCTCAGAGGCCGGAGCCTCTACTCCCAGCTCCCTGTCTCTCTCACAGGCCGGAGCCTCTGCTCCCAGCTCCGTCTCTCTCACAGACCAGGCCTCTGCTCCCAGCTCCCTGTCTCTCTCACAGACCGGAGCCTCTACTCCCAGCTCCCTGTCTCTCTCACAGACCGGAGCCTCTACTCCCAGCTCCCTGTCTCTCTCACAGACCAGGCCTCTACTCCCAGCTCACTGTCTCTCTCACAGGCCGGAGCCTCTACTCCCAGCTCCCTGTGTCTCTCACAGACCGGAGCCTCTGCTCCCAGCTCCGTCTCTCTCACAGACCAGGCCTCTACTCCCAGCTCCCTGTCTCTCTCACAGACCGGAGCCTCTACTCCCAGCTCCCTGTCTCTCTCACAGACCAGGCCTCTACTCCCAGCTCACTGTCTCTCTCACAGGCCGGAGCCTCTACTCCCAGCTCCCTGTCTCTCTCACAGACCGGAGCCTCTACTCCCAGCTCCCTGTCTCTCTCACAGGCCGGAGCCTCTACTCCCAGCTCCCTGTCTCTCTCACTGACCGGAGCCTCTACTCCCAGCTCCCTGTCTCTCCCTCACAGACCGGAGCCTCTACTCCCAGCTCCCTGTCTCTCTCACAGGCCGGAGCCTCTACTCCCAGCTCCCTCTCTCTCTCACAGACCGGAGCCTCTACTCCCAGCTCCCTGTCTCTCTCACAGACCAGAGCCTCTACTCCCAGCTCCCTGTCTCTCTCACAGGCCGGAGCCTCTACTCCCAGCTCCCTGTCTCTCTCACAGACCAGAGCCTCTACTCCCAGCTCCCTGCCTCTCTCACAGGCCGGAGCCTCTACTCCCAGCTCCCTGCCTCTCTCACAGGCCAGGCCTCTAATCCCAGCTCCCTGTCTCTCTCACAGACCAGGCCTCTACTCCCAGCTCCCTGTCTCTCTCACAGGCCGGAGCCTATACTCCCAGCTCCCTGTCTCTCTCACAGACCAGGCCTCTACTCCCAGCTCCCTGTCTCTCTCACAGACCGGAGCCTCTACTCCCAGCTCCCTGTCTCTCTCACAGGCCAGAGCCTCTACTCCCAGCTCCCTGTCTCTCTCACAGGCCGGAGCCTCTACTCCCAGCTCCCTGTCTCTCTCACAGGCCGGAGCCTCTACTCCCAGCTCCCTGTCTCTCTCACAGACCAGAGCCTCTACTCCCAGCTCCCTGTCTCTCTCACAGGCCGGAGCCTCTACTCCCAGCTCCCTGTCTCTCTCACTGGCCGGAGTCTCTACTCCCAGCTCCCTGTCTCTCTCACAGACCGGAGCCTCTACTCCCAGCTCCCTGTCTCTCTCACAGGCCGGAGCCTATACTCCCAGCTCCCTGTCTCTCTCACAGACCAGGCCTCTACTCCCAGCTCCCTGTCTCTCTCACAGACCGGAGCCTCTACTCCCAGCTCCCTGTCTCTCTCACAGGCCAGAGCCTCTACTCCCAGCTCCCTGTCTCTCTCACAGGCCGGAGCCTCTACTCCCAGCTCCCTGTCTCTCTCACAGGCCGGAGCCTCTACTCCCAGCTCCCTGTCTCTCTCACAGACCAGAGCCTCTACTCCCAGCTCCCTGTCTCTCTCACAGGCCGGAGCCTCTACTCCCAGCTCCCTGTCTCTCTCACAGGCCGGAGTCTCTACTCCCAGCTCCCTGTCTCTCTCACAGACCGGAGCCTCTTCTCCCAGCTCCCTGTCTCTCTCACAGACCAGGCCTCTACTCCCAGCTCCCTGTCTCTCTCACAGACCGGAGCCTCTACTCCCAGCTCCCTGTCTCTCTCACAGACCGGAGCCTCTACTCCCAGCTCCCTGTCTCTCTCACAGACCGGAGCCTCTACTCTCAGCTCCCTGTCTCTCTCACAGACCGGAGCCTCTACTCCCAGCTCCCTGTCTCTCTCACAGGCCGGAGCCTCTACTCCCAGCTCCCTGTCTCTCTCACAGGCCGGAGCCTCTACTCCCAGCTCCCTGTCTCTCTCACAGACAAGAGCCCCTACTCCCAGCTCCCTGTCTCTCTCAGAGGCCGGAGCCTCTACTCCCAGCTCCCTGTCTCTCTCACAGGCCGGAGCCTCTACTCCCAGCTCCCTGTCTCTCTCACTGATACGCTTATCAATTACTTCATAAAAGGTGATGAGTCGAAGAAGAGATGATGAGTCGAAAGAAGAGATGAATAAGGCTTTTATTAGCTAAGAAGAGACCATGCTTCTTCGTGAGTGACTGAACAAGTCTGAACGAAACCCACACAGCGGTGGGTGGAGTCAGCTGAGGCATGCCTCCATACACAGCGCCACCCAGAGGTGGCAATATACAATACAGTGGTTTACCACATTCACCCCTTGTTTAATGTGAAGTCCGGCGGGGTGAAGGGTACTACAAGTTAAGTCTATCAGGAGGCCTTGTCTGACGTCCTGATCGTCGTGGTGGCGGCGGTGGTGTTGCAGCATCCGACGTCGGGTCTGGTGTCTGGGTGGTTGGCGAAGATTCCTGGGGCTTTGGCATGCCGTCTGCAGGGGTTGGGTTGGGAGGGGTGGTGGGGGATAACAGTGGTAAGGGGGATAACGGTGGTAAGGGGGATAACGGTGGTAATTCAGGGGTACCCGAGGGTGCGAGATCTCGTATGTAGACCGTGTCCTCCCGCCCGTCTGGGTATGTCACCCAGGCATACTGGGGGTTGGCGTGTAGGAGGTGCACCCGCTCGACCAGGGGGTCCGTTTTATGCGTCCTCACGTGCCTCCGCAGTAGGACGGGCCCAGGAGAAGTCAACCATGCCGGTAGCGAGGTTCCCGATGTAGACTTCCGGGGGAAAACGAACATTTTCTCATGAGGGGTCGCATTAGTGGCAGTACAAAGCAGTGACCGAATGGAGTGGAGCGCTGCAGGGAGGACCTCCTGCCAGCGGGAGGTCGGAAGGCCCTTAGATTTTAGTGCTAAGAGGACTGCCTTCCAAACCGTCGCGTTCTCCCTTTCCACCTGGCCGTTCCCCCGGGGGTTGTAACTGGTGGTCCTGCTCGTGGCGATACCTCTTGTTAGCAGGTACTGCCGAAGTTCGTCGCTCATGAACGATGAGCCCCTGTCGCTATGTATATAGCTGGGGAACCCGAACAGAGCGAAGATGTCATTCAGACACTTGATGACCGTGGTACTGGTCATGTCTGGGCAAGGGATGGCAAAGGGGAAATGGGAGTACTCATCAACTATGTTGAGGAAGTACACATTGCGGTCAGCGGAGGGGAGGGGCCCTTTAAAATCGACGCTCAGGCGTTCGAAGGGGCGGGTGGCCTTGATCAGGCTTGCTCTGTCCGGCCTATAGAAGTGCGGTTTGCACTCGGCGCAGATTTGGCAGCTCTTGGTCATGGTCCTGACCTCCTCGATGGAGTAGGGCAGGTTACGGGATTTGATAAAATGGAAAAACCTGGTGACCCCCGGGTGGCAGAGGTCATTGTGGAGGGACTGCAGCCTATCACTCTGCGCGTTGGCGCATGTACCACGTGATAGGGCATCTGGGGGCTCATTGAGTTTCCCTGGCCGATACAAGATATCATAATTGTAGGTGGAGAGTTCGATTCTCCACCTCAAGATCTTGTCGTTCTTGATTTTACCCCTCTGCTTATTATTAAACATAAAAGCTACTGAACGCTGGTCAGTGAGCAGGGTAAATCGTTTCCCGGCCAGGTAATGCCTCCAGTGACGCACCGCTTCTACAATAGCCTGGGCCTCCTTTTCGACGGAGGAGTGTCTCGTCTCGGGGCCCTGGAGGGTCCTTGAGAAAAAGGCCACGGGTCTGCCCGCCTGGTTAAGGGTCGCGGCTAGGGCGAAGTCGGAGGCATCGCTCTCCACTTGGAAGGGGATGGACTCATCCACCGCGTGCATTGCGGCCTTCGCGATATCGTTCTTGATAAGAGTGAAGGCTGCACACGCCTCTGGTGTCAGGGGGAAGGAGGTGGCTTTGATGAGGGGCCTGGCTTTGTCTGCATAGAGGGGCACCCACTGGGCGTAGTAGGAGAAAAACCCCAGGCATCTCTTCAGTGCTTTTTGGCAGTGGGGAAGGGGTAGCTCCATTAGGGGGGCGCATTCTGTCGGGGTCGGGCCCGATGACTCCGTTCTCCACCACGCAGCCGAGGATGGCCAGGCGCTTGGTGTGAAACATACATTTTTCCTTATTGTACGTTAGGTTCAGCCGTTGGGCCGTACGGAGGAAATTTGCTAGATTAACGTCGTGGTCCTGCTGGTCGTGGCCGCAGATGGTGACGTTAGCCAAATAGGGGAAGGTTGCCCGCAGCGCGTTCTGGTCAACCATTCGGTCCATCTCCCTTTGGAAGACCGAAACCCCGTTGGTGACGCCGAAGGGGACCCTAAGGAAGTGGTAGAGGCGGCCGTTTGCCTCGAAGGCAGTATACTGGCGGTCCTCATGGCGGATGGGCAGCTGGTGGTACGCTGACTTAAGGTCGATGGTGGAGAATACTTTGTATTGCGCAATCTGATTGACCATATCAGATATGCGAGGGAGGGGGTACGCGTCCAGCTGGGTGTACCGGTTTATGGTTTGGCTGTAGTCGATTACCATGCGGCGTTTTGCAGTGGTTTTAACGACTACAACCTGGGCTCGCCAGGGGCTAGTGCTACCTTCGATAATGCCCTCCTTCAAGAGCCGCTCCACCTCAGAGCTGATAAAAGCTCTGTCCCCGGCACTGTACCGCCTGCTTTTGGTAGCGATGGGTTTACAGTCGCGGGTGAGGTTAGCGAACAGGGGAGGGGGGGGGACTTTTAATGTGGAAAGGCTGCAGGTGGTTTGCAGCGGGCGATTTAAAAGTTGTTGGTTGCAGACTGTGAGTGGGGGGAGGGGTCCACCGTATGCTAGTGTGACACTCTTAAGGTGGCACTGAAAATCCAACCCTAGCAGGACGGCAGCGCAAAGACGGGGCAGGACTAGCAGTTTAAATTTTTGATATTCAGTGCCCCCTACTGACAGGGTCACCACACAGTAGCCGCTGATGTCCATTGACTGGGACTTGGACGCCATAGAAATGCGATGGTGCGTTGGCAGAATCGTGAGGGAGTGGCTACGTACCGTGTCGGGGTGGACGAAACTCTCTGTGCTCCCGCTGTCGATCAGGCAACTGGTGGCGCGGCCGTTTACCGCGATATCCATCATGGAGCTGGATAGATGGTGAGGGTGGCCTTGATCCAGCGTCACGGAGGCCAGTATGTGGCTTAGTGAGTCACTATAGTCATCCGCCGAGACGGTGGTCGGTTCCGGTGACGAAATGGCGGTTGAGTGCGTTGGATACGATGGCGGCGGATGCCATGCGGCCGGGGGTACACAAAATGGCGGATAAGATGGCTGCTCCCACGGCCCGCACGCTGCGCTGCTGGCTGGCTTCCCCTTGCAGGCGTTAGCGTAATGGCCTTTCTTCCCGCAGCCCGAGCAGGTAGCTGTCTCAGCTGGGTAGTGCGCTCTGGGATGTTTTAACTGGCCACAGAAATAGCATTTTTGGGCCTGGTTACTGGGCATCGAAGCAGTTCTTACCGGAGGCTGCTGTCTCGGTTGGGTCGCTGCAGCGGTTGGTGCCGGGGGCGGCGGTCCCGTGTCCCACGGTTTCGATTGCCATGTCTCGGCGCCGTTACGGGGGTATGCCTCGAGGTTTCAGTGGGCCTCCTCTAACGAGAGCGCAAGGGCAATGGCCGTCTTCAGGTCGGGTTCCTTGCTTTCTAGCAGTCTCTGCCGGGTGTGGTCTGACTGGAGGCCCCTGACGAAGGCATCACAGGCGAGTCCCTGCGCGTGCTCCACAGCCGTTACCGCTTTACAATCGCAGTCTCTGCAGAGTGCCAGTAGCGCCCGTGCAAATGCCCCTACCGATTCTCCCGGTTGCTGCCTGCGAGATCCCAAGAGGTGTCGGGCGTAAATTGTGTTCACTGGGCGCGTATATTGCCCTTTTAGTAGCTCGAGGGCCGCCACGTACGTATTAGAGTCCCGGATTAGCATATATACTTGATGGCTCACCTGGGCGGTCAAAATTTTCAGTTTGTGATCCTCCTCTGTAACCTGTGAGATTGCGAGGAAGGATTCAAAGCAGCTCAGCCAGTGTTCAAACTTGGCTGATGCACCCACATCTTGAGGGTCGAGGTCCAGGCGTTGTGGTCTGAGGGCTCTCAGCAATGTCTGCTGTATCCGTTGCTGTTGTTGCTCCTCAGGTGTCGCCATTTAACTTTTAGCTAATAAAATTGATACGCTTATCAATTACTTCATAAAAGGTGATGAGTCGAAGAAGAGATGATGAGTCGAAAGAAGAGATGAATAAGGCTTTTATTAGCTAAGAAGAGACCATGCTTCTTCGTGAGTGACTGAACAAGTCTGAACGAAACCCACACAGTGGTGGGTGGAGTCAGCTGAGGCATGCCTCCATACACAGCGCCACCCAGAGGTGGCAATATACAATACAGTGGTTTACCACACTCACAGACCGGAGCCTCTACTCCCAGCTCCCTGTCTCTCTCACAGGCCGGAGCCTCTACTCCCAGCTCCCTGTCTCTCTCACAGACCAGAGCCTCTACTCCCAGCTCCCTGTCTCTCTCACAGACCGGAGCCTCTACTCCCAGCTCCCTGTCTCTCTCACAGACCAGAGCCTCTACTCCCAGCTCCCTGTCTCTCTCACAGACCGGAGCCTCTACTCCCAGCTCCCTGTCTCTCTCACAGGCCGGTGCCTCTATTCCCAGCTCCCTGCCTCTCTCACAGACCGGAGCCTCTATTCCCAGCTCCCTGTCTCTCTCACAGACCGGAGCCTCTACTCCCAGCTCCCTGTCTCTCTCACAGACCAGAGCCTCTACTCCCAGCTCCCTGTCTCTCTCACAGACCAGAGCCTCTACTCCCAGCTCCCTGTCTCTCTCACAGACCGGAGCCTCTACTCCCAGCTCCCTGTCTCTCTCACAGGCCGGAGCCTCTATTCCCAGCTCCCTGTCTCTCTCACAGACCGGAGCCTCTACTCCCAGCTCCCTGTCTCTCTCACAGACCGGAGCCTCTATTCCCAGCTCCCTGTCTCTCTCACAGACCGGAGCCTCTACTCCCAGCTCCCTGTCTCTCTCACAGACCAGAGCCTCTACTCCCAGCTCCCTGTCTCTCTCACAGACCGGAGCCTCTACTCCCAGCTCCCTGTCTCTCTCACAGGCCGGAGCCTCTACTCCCAGCTCCCTGTCTCTCTCACAGACCGGAGCCTCTACTCCCAGCTCCCTGTCTCTCTCACAGGCCGGAGCCTCTACTCCCAGCTCCCTGTCTCTCTCACAGACCAGAGCCTCTACTCCCAGCTCCCTGTCTCTCTCACAGACCGGAGCCTCTACTCCCAGCTCCCTGTCTCTCTCACAGACCAGAGCCTCTACTCCCAGCTCCCTGTCTCTCTCACAGACCGGAGCCTCTACTCCCAGCTCCCTGTCTCTCTCACAGGCCGGTGCCTCTATTCCCAGCTCCCTGCCTCTCTCACAGACCGGAGCCTCTATTCCCAGCTCCCTGTCTCTCTCACAGACCGGAGCCGCTACTCCCAGCTCCCTGTCTCTCTCACAGACCAGAGCCTCTACTCCCAGCTCCCTGTCTCTCTCACAGACCAGAGCCTCTACTCCCAGCTCCCTGTCTCTCTCACAGACCGGAGCCTCTACTCCCAGCTCCCTGTCTCTCTCACAGGCCGGAGCCTCTATTCCCAGCTCCCTGTCTCTCTCACAGACCGGAGCCTCTACTCCCAGCTCCCTGTCTCTCTCACAGACCGGAGCCTCTATTCCCAGCTCCCTGTCTCTCTCACAGACCGGAGCCTCTACTCCCAGCTCCCTGTCTCTCTCACAGACCAGAGCCTCTACTCCCAGCTCCCTGTCTCTCTCACAGGCTGGAGCCTCTACTCCCAGCTCCCTGTCTCTCTCACAGACCGGAGCCTCTACTCCCAGCTCCCTGTCTCTCTCACAGACCAGGCCTCTACTCCCAGCTCCCTGTCTCTCTCACAGGCTGGAGCCTCTACTCCCAGCTCCCTGTCTCTCTCACAGACCGGAGCCTCTACTCCCAGCTCCCTGTCTCTCTCACAGACCAGGCCTCTACTCCCAGCTCCCTGTCTCTCTCACAGGCCGGAGCCTCTACTCCCATCTCCCTGTCTCTCTCACAGGCCGGAGCCTCTACTCCCAGCTCCCTGTCTCTCTCACAGACCGGAGCCTCTACTCCCAGCTCCCTGTCTCTCTCACAGACCAGAGCCTCTATTCCCAGCTCCCTGTCTCTCTCACAGACCGGAGCCTCTACTCCCAGCTCCCTGTCTCTCTCACAGACCAGAGCCTCTACTCCCAGCTCCCTGTCTCTCTCACAGGCCGGAGCCTCTACTCCCAGCTCCCTGTCTCTCTCACAGACCGGAGCCTCTACTCCCAGCTCCCTGTCTCTCTCACAGACCAGGCCTCTACTCCCAGCTCCCTGTCTCTCTCACAGGCCGGAGCCTCTACTCCCATCTCCCTGTCTCTCTCACAGGCCGGAGCCTCTACTCCCAGCTCCCTGTCTCTCTCACAGACCGGAGCCTCTACTCCCAGCTCCCTGTCTCTCTCACAGACCAGAGCCTCTACTCCCAGCTCCCTGTCTCTCTCACAGGCCGGAGCCTCTACTCCCAGCGCCCTGTCTCTCTCACAGACCGGAGCCTCTACTCCCAGCTCCCTGTCTCTCTCACAGACCGGAGCCTCTACTCCCAGCTCCCTGTCTCTCTCACAGACCGGAGCCTCTACTCCCAGCTCCCTGTCTCTCTCACAGACCGGAGCCTCTACTCCCAGCTCCCTGTCTCTCTCACAGGCCAGAGCCTCTACTCCCAGCTCCCTGTCTCTCTCACAGGCCGGAGCCTCTACTCCCAGCTCCCTGTCTCTCTCACAGGCCGGAGCCCCTACTCCCAGCTCCCTGTATCTCTCACAGGCCGGAGCCTCTACTCCCAGCTCCCTGTCTCTCTCACAGGCCGGAGCCTCTACTCCCAGCTCCCTGTCTCTCTCACAGACCGGAGCCTCTACTCCCAGCTCCCTGTCTCTCTCAGAGGCCGGAGCCTCTACTCCCAGCTCCCTGTCTCTCTCACAGGCCGGAGCCTCTACTCCCAGCTCCCTGTCTCTCTCACAGACCGGAGCCTCTACTCCCAGCTCCCTGTCTCTCTCACAGGCCGGAGCCTCTACTCCCAGCTCCCTGTCTCTCTCACAGACCAGAGCCTCTACTCCCAGCTCCCTGTCTCTCTCACAGACCGGAGCCTCTACTCCCAGCTCCCTGTCTCTCTCACAGACCGGAGCCTCTACTCCCAGCTCCCTGTCTCTCTCACAGGCCAGAGCCTCTACTCCCAGCTCCCTGTCTCTCTCACAGGCCGGAGCCTCTACTCCCAGCTCCCTGTCTCTCTCACAGGCCGGAGTCTCTACTCCCAGCTCCCTGTCTCTCTCACAGACCGCAGCCTCTACTTCCAGCTCCCTGTCTCTCTCACAGACCGGAGCCTCTACTCCCAGCTCCCTGTCTCTCTCACAGGCCGGACCCTCTACTCCCAGCTCCCTGCCTCTCTCACAGACCGGAGCCTCTATTCCCAGCTCCCTGTCTCTCTCACAGACCGGAGCCTCTACTCCCAGCTCCCTGTCTCTCTCACAGACCAGAGCCTCTACTCCCAGCTCCCTGTCTCTCTCACAGGCCGGAGCCTCTACTCCCATCTCCCTGTCTCTCTCACAGGCCGGAGCCTCTACTCCCAGCTCCCTGTCTCTCTCAAAGACCGGAGCCTCTACTCCCAGCTCCCTGTCTCTCTCACAGACCGGAGCCTCTACTCCCAGCTCCCTGTCTCTCTCACAGACCGGAGCCTCTACTCCCAGCTC
This sequence comes from Somniosus microcephalus, assembly GCF_052327205.1. NCBI lineage: Eukaryota > Metazoa > Chordata > Chondrichthyes > Squaliformes > Somniosidae > Somniosus > Somniosus microcephalus. Next base: position 23,480,508 of record NW_028225181.1, on the reverse strand, counting down.
CCTGTCTCTCTCACAGACCGGAGCCTCTACTCCCAGCTCCCTGTCTCTCTCACAGGCCGGAGCCTCTACTCCCAGCTCCCTGTCTCTCTCACAGACCAGAGCCTCTACTCCCAGCTCCCTGTCTCTCTCACAGACCGGAGCCTCTACTCCCAGCTCCCTGTCTCTCTCACAGACCGGAGCCTCTACTCCCAGCTCCCTGTCTCTCTCACAGGCCAGAGCCTCTACTCCCAGCTCCCTGTCTCTCTCACAGGCCGGAGCCTCTACTCCCAGCTCCCTGTCTCTCTCACAGGCCGGAGCCTCTACTCCCAGCTCCCTGTCTCTCTCACAGACCGCAGCCTCTACTTCCAGCTCCCTGTCTCTCTCACAGACCGGAGCCTCTACTCCCAGCTCCCTGTCTCTCTCACAGACCAGAGCCTCTACTCCCAGCTCCCTGTCTCTCTCACAGACCAGAGCCTCTACTCCCAGCTCCCTGTCTCTCTCACAGACCGGGGCCTCTACTCCCAGCTCCCTGTCTCTCTCACAGACCGGAGCCTCTACTCCCAGCTCCATGTCTCTCTCACAGACCAGAGCCTCTACTCCCAGCTCCCTGTCTCTTTCACAGGCCGGAGCCTCTACTCCAAGCTCCCTGTCTCTCTCACAGGCCGGAGCCTCTACTCCCAGCTCCCTGTCTCTCTCACAGACCGGAGCCTCTACTCCCAGCTCCCTGTCTCTCTCACAGACCGGAGCCTCTACTCCCAGTTCCCTGTCTCTCTCACAGACCAGAGCCTCTACTCCCAGCTCCCTGTCTCTCTCACAGGCCGGAGCCTCTACTCCCAGCTCCCTGTCTCTCTCACAGACCAGAGCCTCTACTCCCAGCTCCCTGTCTCTCTCACAGGCCGGAGCCTCTACTCCCAGCTCCCTGTCTCTCTCACAGACCAGGCCTCTACTCCCAGCTCCCTGTCTCTCTCACAGGCCGGAGCCTCTACTCCCAGCTCCCTGTCTCTCACACAGGCCAGAGCCTCTACTCCCAGCTCCCTGTCTCTCTCACAGGCCGGAGCCTCTACACCCAGCTCCCTGTCTCTCTCACAGGCCGGAGCCTCTACTCCCAGCTCTCTGACTTTCTCACAGGCCGGAGCCTCTACTCCCAGCTCCCTGTCTCTCTCACAGGCCGGAGCCTCTACTCCCAGCTCCCTGTCTCTCTCACAGACCAGAGCCTCTACTCCCAGCTTCCTGCCTCTCTCACAGGCCGGAGTCTCTACTCCCAGCTCCCTGTCTCTCTTACAGGCCGGAGCCTCTACTCCCTGCTCCCTGTCTCTCTCAGAGACCGGAGCCTCTACTCCCAGCTCCCTGTCTCTCTCACAGGCCGGAGGCTCTACTCCCAGCTCCCTGTCTCTCTCACAGGCCGGAGCCTCTACTCCCAGCTCCCTGTCTCTCTCACAGGCCGGAGCCTCTACTCCCAGCTCCCTGTCTCCCTCACAGACCAGAGCCTCTACTCCCAGCTCCCGGTCCCTCTCACAGACCAGAGCCTCTACTCCCAGCTCCCTGTCTCTCTCACAGGCCGGAGCCTCTACTCCCAGCTCCCTGTCTCTCTCACAGGCCGGAGCCTCTACTCCCAGCTCCCTGTCTCTCTCACAGGCCGGAGCCTCTACTCCCAGCTCCCTGTCTCTCTCACAGGCTGGAGCCTCTACTCCCAGCTCCCTGTCTCTCTCACAGGCCAGAGCCTCTACACCCAGCTCCCTGTCTCTCTCACAGACCAGGCCTCTACTCCCAGCTCCCTATCTCTGTCACAGGCCGGAGCCTCTACTCCCAGCTCCCTGTCTCTCTCACAGGCCGGAGCCTCTACTCCCAGCTCCCTGTCTCCCTCACAGACCAGAGCCTCTACTCCCAGCTCCCGGTCTCTCTCACAGACCAGAGCCTCTACTCCCAGCTCCCTGTCTCTCTCACAGGCCGGAGCCTCTACTCCCAGCTCCCTGTCTCTCTCACAGGCCGGAGCCTCTACTCCCAGCTCCCTGTCTCTCTCACAGGCTGGAGCCTCTACTCCCAGCTCCCTGTCTCTCTCACAGGCCAGAGCCTCTACACCCAGCTCCCTGTCTCTCTCACAGACCAGGCCTCTACTCCCAGCTCCCTGTCTCTCTCACAGGCCGGAGCCTCTACTCCCAGCTCCCTGTCTCTCTCACAGGCCGGAGCCTCTACTCCCAGCTCCCTGTCTCTCTCACAGGCCGGAGCCTGTACTCCCAGCTCCCTGTCTCTCTCACAGGCCGGAGCCTCTACTCCCAGCTCCCTGTCTCTCTCACAGGCCGGAGCCTCTACTCCCAGCTCCCTGTCTCTCTCACAGACCAGAGCCTCTACTCCCAGCTCCCTGCCTCTCTCACAGGCCGGAGCCTCTACTCCCAGCTCCCTGTCTCTCTCAGAGGCCGGAGCCTCTACTCCCAGCTCCCTGTCTCTCTCACAGGCCGGAGGCTCTGCTCCCAGCTCCCTGTCTCTCTCACAGACCAGGCCTCTGCTCCCAGCTCCCTGTCTCTCTCACAGACCGGAGCCTCTACTCCCAGCTCCCTGTCTCTCTCACAGACCGGAGCCTCTACTCCCAGCTCCCTGTCTCTCTCACAGACCAGGCCTCTACTCCCAGCTCACTGTCTCTCTCACAGGCGGGAGCCTCTACTCCCAGCTCCCTGTCTCTCTCACAGACCGGAGCCTCTACTCCCAGCTCCCTGTCTCTCTCACAGGCCGGAGCCTCTACTCCCAGCTCCCTGTCTCTCTCACAGACCGGAGCCTCTACTCCCAGCTCCCTGTCTCTCCCTCACAGACCGGAGCCTCTACTCCCAGCTCCCTGTCTCTCTCACAGGCCGGAGCCTCTACTCCCAGCTCCCTCTCTCTCTCACAGACCGGAGCCTCTACTCCCAGCTCCCTGTCTCTCTCACAGACCAGAGCCTCTACTCCCAGCTCCCTGTCTCTCTCACAGGCCGGAGCCTCTACTCCCAGCTCCCTGTCTCTCTCACAGACCAGAGCCTCTACTCCCAGCTCCCTGCCTCTCTCACAGGCCGGAGCCTCTACTCCCAGCTCCCTGCCTCTCTCACAGGCCAGGCCTCTACTCCCAGCTCCCTGTCTCTCTCACAGACCAGGCCTCTACTCCCAGCTCCCTGTCCCTCACACAGACCAGGCCTCTACTCCCAGCTCCCTGTCTCTCTCACAGGCCGGAGCCTCTACTCCCAGCTCCCTGTCTCTCTCACAGGCCAGAGCCTCTACTCCCAGCTCCCTGTCTCTCTCACAGGCCGGAGCCTCTACTCCCAGCTCCCTGTCTCTCTCACAGGCCGGAGCCTCTACTCCCAGCTCCCTGTCTCTCTCGCAGACCGGAGCCTCTACTCCCAGCTCCCTGTCTCTCTCACAGACCGGAGCCTCTACTCCCAGCTCCCTGTCTCTCTCACACACCGGAGCCTCTACTCCCAGCCCCCTGTCTCTCTCACAGACCGGAGCCTCTACTCCCAGCTCCCTGTCTCTCTCACAGACCGGAGCCTCTACTCCCAGCTCCCTGTCTCTCTCACAGACCAGGCCTCTACTCCCAGCTCCCTGTCTCTCTCACAGGCCGGAGCCCCTACTCCCAGCTCCCTGTCTCTCTCACAGGCCGGAGCCTCTACTCCCAGCTCCCTGTCTCTCTCACAGGCCGGAGCCTCTACTCCCAGCTCCCTGTCTCTCTCACAGACCGGAGCCTCTACTCCCAGCTCCCTGTCTCTCTCACAGGCCGGAGCCTCTACTCCCAGCTCCCTGTCTCTCTCACAGGCCAGAGCCTCTACTCCCAGCTTCCTGTCTCTCTCACAGGCCGGAGCCTCTACTCCCAGCTCCCTGTCTCTCTCACAGACCAGAGCCTCTACTCCCAGCTCTCTGACTCTCTCACAGACCAGGCCTCTACTCCCAGCTCCCTGTCTCTCTCACAGACCGGAGCCTCTACTCCCAGCTCCCTGTCTCTCTCACAGGCCGGAGCCTATACTCCCAGCTCCCTGTCTCTCTCACAGACCAGGCCTCTACTCCCAGCTCCCTGTCTCTCTCACAGACCGGAGCCTCTACTCCCAGCTCCCTGTCACTCTCACAGGCCAGAGCCTCTACTCCCAGCTCCCTGTCTCTCTCACAGGCCGGAGCCTCTACTCCCAGCTCCCTGTCTCTCTCACAGGCCGGAGACTCTACTCCCAGCTCCCTGTCTCTCTCACAGACCAGAGCCTCTACTCCCAGCTCCCTGTCTCTCTCACAGGCCGGAGCCTCCACTCCCAGCTCCCTGTCTCTCTCACAGGCCGGAGTCTCTACTCCCAGCTCCCTGTCTCTCTCACAGACCGGAGCCTCTTCTCCCAGCTCGCTGTCTCTCTCACAGACCAGGCCTCTACTCCCAGCTCCCTGTCTCTCTCACAGACCGGAGCCTCTACTCCCAGCTCCCTGTCTCTCTCACAGACCGGAGCCTCTACTCCCAGCTCCCTGTCTCTCTCACAGGCCGGAGCCTCTACTCCCAGCTCCCTGTCTCTCTCACAGGCCGGAGCCTCTACTCCCAGCTCCCTGTCTCTCTCACAGACAAGAGCCTCTACTCCCAGCTCCCTGTCTCTCTCAGAGGCCGGAGCCTCTACTCCCAGCTCCCTGTCTCTCTCACAGGCCGGAGCCTCTACTCCCAGCTCCCTGTCTCTCTCACAGACCGGAGCCTCTACTCCCAGCTCCCTGTCTCTCTCACAGGCCGGAGCCTCTACTCCCAGCTCCCTGTCTCTCTCACAGACCAGAGCCTCTACTCCCAGCTCCCTGTCTCTCTCACAGACCGGAGCCTCTACTCCCAGCTCCCTGTCTCTCTCACAGACCAGAGCCTCTACTCCCAGCTCCCTGTCTCTCTCACAGACCGGAGCCTCTACTCCCAGCTCCCTGTCTCTCTCATAGGCCGGTGCCTCTATTCCCAGCTCCCTGCCTCTCTCACAGACCGGAGCCTCTATTCCCAGCTCCCTGTCTCTCTCACAGACCGGAGCCTCTACTCCCAGCTCCCTGTCTCTCTCACAGACCAGAGCCTCTTCTCCCAGCTCCCTGTCTCTCTCACAGACCAGAGCCTCTACTCCCAGCTCCCTGTCTCTCTCACAGACCGGAGCCTCTACTCCCAGCTCCCTGTCTCTCTCACAGGCCGGAGCCTCTATTCCCAGCTCCCTGTCTCTCTCACAGACCGGAGCCTCTACTCCCAGCTCCCTGTCTCTCTCACAGGCCGGAGCCTCTACTCCCAGCTCCCTGCCTCTCTCACAGGCCGGAGCCTCTACTCCCAGCTCCCTGCCTCTCTCACAGGCCGGAGCCTCTATCCCAGATCCCTGTCTCTCTCTCACAGGCCGGAGCCTCTACTCCCAGCTCCCTGTCTCTCTCACAGGCCGGAGCCTCTACTCCCAGCTCCCTGTCTCTCTCACAGACCGGAGCCTCTACTCCCAGCTCCCTGTCTCTCTCACAGGCTGGAGCCTCTACTCCCAGCTCCCTGTCTCTCTCACAGGCCAGAGCCTCTACACCCAGCTCCCTGTCTCTCTCACAGACCAGGCCTCTACTCCCAGCTCCCTGTCTCTCTCACAGGCCGGAGCCTCTACTCCCAGCTCCCTGTCTCTCTCACAGGCCGGAGCCTCTACTCCCAGCTCCCTGTCTCTCTCACAGGCCGGAGCCTCTACTCCCAGCTCCCTGTCTCTCTCACAGGCCGGAGCCTCTACTCCCAGCTCCCTGTCTCTCTCACAGGCCGGAGCCTCTACTCCCAGCTCCCTGTCTCTCTCACAGACCAGAGCCTCTACTCCCAGCTCCCTGCCTCTCTCACAGGCCGGAGCCTCTACTCCCAGCTCCCTGTCTCTCTCAGAGGCCGGAGCCTCTACTCCCAGCTCCCTGTCTCTCTCACAGGCCGGAGGCTCTGCTCCCAGCTCCCTGTCTCTCTCACAGACCAGGCCTCTGCTCCCAGCTCCCTGTCTCTCTCACAGACCGGAGCCTCTACTCCCAGCTCCCTGTCTCTCTCACAGACCGGAGCCTCTACTCCCAGCTCCCTGTCTCTCTCACAGACCAGGCCTCTACTCCCAGCTCACTGTCTCTCTCACAGGCGGGAGCCTCTACTCCCAGCTCCCTGTCTCTCTCACAGGCTGGAGCCTCTACTCCCAGCTCCCTGTCTCTCTCACAGGCCAGAGCCTCTACACCCAGCTCCCTGTCTCTCTCACAGACCAGGCCTCTACTCCCAGCTCCCTGTCTCTCTCACAGGCCGGAGCCTCTACTCCCAGCTCCCTGTCTCTCTCACAGGCCGGAGCCTCTACTCCCAGCTCCCTGTCTCTCTCACAGGCCGGAGCCTCTACTCCCAGCTCCCTGTCTCTCTCACAGGCCGGAGCCTCTACTCCCAGCTCCCTGTCTCTCTCACAGGCCGGAGCCTCTACTCCCAGCTCCCTGTCTCTGTCACAGACCAGAGCCTCTACTCCCAGCTCCCTGCCTCTCTCACAGGCCGGAGCCTCTACTCCCAGCTCCCTGTCTCTCTCAGAGGCCGGAGCCTCTACTCCCAGCTCCCTGTCTCTCTCACAGGCCGGAGGCTCTGCTCCCAGCTCCCTGTCTCTCTCACAGACCAGGCCTCTGCTCCCAGCTCCCTGTCTCTCTCACAGACCGGAGCCTCTACTCCCAGCTCCCTGTCTCTCTCACAGACCGGAGCCTCTACTCCCAGCTCCCTGTCTCTCCCTCACAGACCGGAGCCTCTACTCCCAGCTCCCTGTCTCTCTCACAGGCCGGAGCCTCTACTCCCAGCTCCCTCTCTCTCTCACAGACCGGAGCCTCTACTCCCAGCTCCCTGTCTCTCTCACAGACCAGAGCCTCTACTCCCAGCTCCCTGTCTCTCTCACAGGCCGGAGCCTCTACTCCCAGCTCCCTGTCTCTCTCACAGACCAGAGCCTCTACTCCCAGCTCCCTGCCTCTCTCACAGGCCGGAGCCTCTACTCCCAGCTCCCTGCCTCTCTCACAGGCCAGGCCTCTACTCCCAGCTCCCTGTCTCTCTCACAGACCAGGCCTCTACTCCCAGCTCCCTGTCCCTCACACAGACCGGAGCCTCTACTCCTAGCTCCCTGTCTCTCTCACAGGCCGGAGCCTCTACTCCCAGCTCCCTGTCTCTCTCACAGGCCAGAGCCTCTACTCCCAGCTCCCTGTCTCTCTCACAGGCCGGAGCCTCTACTCCCAGCTCCCTGTCTCTCTCACAGGCCGGAGCCTCTACTCCCAGCTCCCTGTCTCTCTCACAGGCCGGAGCCTCTACTCCCAGCTCCCTGTCTCTCTCACAGACCGGAGCCTCTACTCCCAGCTCCCTGTCTCTCTCACACACCGGAGCCTCTACTCCCAGCCCCCTGTCTCTCTCACAGACCGGAGCCTCTACTCCCAGCTCCCTGTCTCTCTCACAGACCGGAGCCTCTACTCCCAGCTCCCTGTCTCTCTCACAGACCAGGCCTCTACTCCCAGCTCCCTGTCTCTCTCACAGGCCGGAGCCCCTACTCCCAGCTCCCTGTCTCTCCCTAACAGACCAGAGCCTCTACTCCCAGCTCCCTGTCTCTCTCACAGGCCGGAGCCTCTACTCCCAGCTCCCTGTCTCTCTCACAGACCGGAGCCTCTACTCCCAGCTCCCTGTCTCTCTCACAGGCCGGAGCCTCTACTCCCAGCTCCCTGTCTCTCTCACAGGCCAGAGCCTCTACTCCCAGCTTCCTGTCACTCTCACAGGCCGGAGCCTCTACTCCCAGCTCCCTGTCTCTCTCACAGACCAGAGCCTCTACTCCCAGCTCTCTGACTCTCTCACAGACCAGGCCTCTACTCCCAGCTCCCTGTCTCTCTCACAGACCGGAGCCTCTACTCCCAGCTCCCTGTCTCTCTCACAGGCCGGAGCCTATACTCCCAGCTCCCTGTCTCTCTCACAGACCAGGCCTCTACTCCCAGCTCCCTGTCTCTCTCACAGACCGGAGCCTCTACTCCCAGCTCCCTGTCACTCTCACAGGCCAGAGCCTCTACTCCCAGCTCCCTGTCTCTCTCACAGGCCGGAGCCTCTACTCCCAGCTCCCTGTCTCTCTCACAGGCCGGAGACTCTACTCCCAGCTCCCTGTCTCTCTCACAGACCAGAGCCTCTACTCCCAGCTCCCTGTCTCTCTCACAGGCCGGAGCCTCCACTCCCAGCTCCCTGTCTCTCTCACAGGCCGGAGTCTCTACTCCCAGCTCCCTGTCTCTCTCACAGACCGGAGCCTCTTCTCCCAGCTCGCTGTCTCTCTCACAGACCAGGCCTCTACTCCCAGCTCCCTGTCTCTCTCACAGACCGGAGCCTCTACTCCCAGCTCCCTGTCTCTCTCACAGACCGGAGCCTCTACTCCCAGCTCCCTGTCTCTCTCACAGGCCGGAGCCTCTACTCCCAGCTCCCTGTCTCTCTCACAGGCCGGAGCCTCTACTCCCAGCTCCCTGTCTCTCTCACAGACAAGAGCCTCTACTCCCAGCTCCCTGTCTCTCTCAGAGGCCGGAGCCTCTACTCCCAGCTCCCTGTCTCTCTCACAGGCCGGAGCCTCTACTCCCAGCTCCCTGTCTCTCTCACAGACCGGAGCCTCTACTCCCAGCTCCCTGTCTCTCTCACAGGCCGGAGCCTCTACTCCCAGCTCCCTGTCTCTCTCACAGACCAGAGCCTCTACTCCCAGCTCCCTGTCTCTCTCACAGACCGGAGCCTCTACTCCCAGCTCCCTGTCTCTCTCACAGACCAGAGCCTCTACTCCCAGCTCCCTGTCTCTCTCACAGACCGGAGCCTCTACTCCCAGCTCCCTGTCTCTCTCACAGGCCGGTGCCTCTATTCCCAGCTCCCTGCCTCTCTCACAGACCGGAGCCTCTATTCCCAGCTCCCTGTCTCTCTCACAGACCGGAGCCTCTACTCCCAGCTCCCTGTCTCTCTCACAGACCAGAGCCTCTACTCCCAGCTCCCTGTCTCTCTCACAGACCAGAGCCTCTACTCCCAGCTCCCTGTCTCTCTCACAGACCGGAGCCTCTACTCCCAGCTCCCTGTCTCTCTCACAGGCCGGAGCCTCTATTCCCAGCTCCCTGTCTCTCTCACAGACCGGAGCCTCTACTCCCAGCTCCCTGTCTCTCTCACAGGCCGGAGCCTCTACTCCCAGCTCCCTGCCTCTCTCACAGGCCGGAGCCTCTACTCCCAGCTCCCTGCCTCTCTCACAGGCCGGAGCCTCTATCCCAGATCCCTGTCTCTCTCTCACAGGCCGGAGCCTCTACTCCCAGCTCACTGTCTCTCTCACAGGCCGGAGCCTCTACTCCCAGCTCACTGTCTCTCTCACAGGCCGGAGCCTCTACTCCCAGCTCCCTGTCTCTCTCACAGACCAGAGCCTCTACTCCCAGCTCCCTGTCTCTCTCACAGACCGGAGCCTCTACGCCCAGCTCCCTGTCTCCCTCACAGACCAGGCCTCTACTCCCAGCTCCCTGTCTCTCTCACAGACCGGAGCCTCTACTCCCAGCTCCCTGTCTCTCTCACAGGCCGGAGCCTCTACTCCCAGCTCCCTGTCTCTCTCACAGACCGGAGCCTCTACTCCCAGCTCCCTGCCTCTCTCACAGACCGGAGCCTCTACTCCCAGCTCCCTGTCTCTCTCACAGGCCGGAGCCTCTACTCCCAGCACCCTGTCTCTCTCACAGGCCGGAGCCTCTACTCCCAGCTCCCTGTCTCTCTCACAGGCCGGAGCCTCTACTCCCAGCTCCCTGTCTCTCTCACAGACCGGAGCCTCTACTCCCAGCTCCCTGCCTCACTCACAGACCGGAGCCTCTACTCCCAGCTCCCTGTCTCTCTCACAGGCCGGAGCCTCTACTCCCAGCACCCTGTCTCTCTCACAGGCCGGAGCCTCTACTCCCAGCTCCCTGTCTCTCTCACAGGCCGGAGCCTCTACTCCCAGCTCCCTGTCTCTCTCACAGACCGGAGCCTCTACTCTCAGCTCCCTGTCTCTCTCACAGGCCGGAGCCTCTACTCCCAGCTCCCTGTCTCTCACACAGGCCAGAGCCTCTACTCCCAGCTCCCTGTCTCTCTCACAGGCCGGAGCCTCTACACCCAGCTCCCTGTCTCTCTCACAGGCCGGAGCCTCTACTCCCAGCTCTCTGACTTTCTCACAGGCCGGAGCCTCTACTCCCAGCTCCCTGTCTCTCTCACAGGCCGGAGCCTCTACTCCCAGCTCCCTGTCTCTCTCACAGACCAGAGCCTCTACTCCCAGCTTCCTGCCTCTCACACAGGCCGGAGCCTCTACTCCCAGCTCCCAGTCTCTCTCACAGGCCGGAGCCTCTACTCCCAGCTCCCTGTCTCTCTTACAGGCCGGAGCCTCTACTCCCTGCTCCCTGTCTCTCTCAGAGACCGGAGCCTCTACTCCCAGCTCACTGTCTCTCTCACAGGCCGGAGGCTCTACTCCCAGCTCCCTGTCTCTCTCACAGGCCGGAGCCTCTACTTCCAGCTCCCTGTCTCTCTCAAAGGCCGGAGCCTCTACTCCCAGCTCCCTGTCTCCCTCACAGACCAGAGCCTCTACTCCCAGCTCCCGGTCTCTCTCACAGACCAGAGCCTCTACTCCCAGCTCCCTGTCTCTCTCACAGGCCGGAGCCTCTACTCCCAGCTCCCTGTCTCTCTCACAGGCCGGAGCCTCTACTCCCAGCTCCCTGTCTCTCTCACAGGCTGGAGCCTCTACTCCCAGCTCCCTGTCTCTCTCACAGGCCAGAGCCTCTACTCCCAGCTCCCTGTCTCTCTCACAGACCAGGCCTCTACTCCCAGCTCCCTGTCTCTCTCACAGGCCGGAGCCTCTACTCCCAGCTCCCTGTCTCTCTCACAGGCCGGAGCCTCTACTCCCAGCTCCCTGTCTCTCTCACAGGCCGGAGCCTCTACTCCCAGCTCCCTGTCTCTCTCACAGGCCGGAGCCTCTACTCCCAGCTCCCTGTCTCTCTCACAGGCCGGAGCCTCTACTCCCAGCTCCCTGTCTCTCTCACAGACCAGAGCCTCTACTCCCAGCTCCCTGCCTCTCTCACAGGCCGGAGCCTCTACTCCCAGCTCCCTGTCTCTCTCAGAGGCCGGAGCCTCTACTCCCAGCTCCCTGTCTCTCTCACAGGCCGGAGCCTCTGCTCCCAGGTCCCTCTCTCTCTCACAGACCAGGCCTCTGCTCCCAGCTCCCTGTCTCTCTCACAGACCGGAGCCTCTACTCCCAGCTCCCTGTCTCTCTCACAGACCGGAGCCTCTACTCCCAGCTCCCTGTCTCTCTCACAGACCAGGCCTCTACTCCCAGCTCACTGTCTCTCTCACAGGCCGGAGCCTCTACTCCCAGCTCCCTGTCTCTCTCACAGACCGGAGCCTCTACTCCCAGCTCCCTGTCTCTCTCACAGGCCGGAGCCTCTACTCCCAGCTCCCTGTCTCTCTCACAGACCGGAGCCTCTACTCCCAGCTCCCTGTCTCTCCCTAACAGACCGGAGCCTCTACTCCCAGCTCCCTGTCTCTCTCACAGGCCGGAGCCTCTACTCCCAGCTCCCTCTCTCTCTCACAGACCGGAGCCTCTACTCCCAGCTCCCTGTCTCTCTCACAGACCAGAGCCTCTACTCCCAGCTCCCTGTCTCTCTCACAGGCCGGAGCCTCTACTCCCAGCTCCCTGTCTCTCTCACAGACCGGAGCCTCTACTCCCAGCTCCCTGTCTCTCTCACAGACCGGAGCCTCTACTCCCAGCTCCCTGTCTCTCTCACACACCGGAGCCTCTACTCCCAGCCCCCTGTCTCTCTCACAGACCGGAGCCTCTACTCCCAGCTCCCTGTCTCTCTCACAGACCGGAGCCTATACTCCCAGCTCCCTGTCTCTCTCACAGACCAGGCCTCTACTCCCAGCTCCCTGTCTCTCTCACAGGCCGGAGCCCCTACTCCCAGCTCCCTGTCTCTCTCACAGGCCGGAGCCTCTACTCCCAGCTCCCTGTCTCTCTCACAGGCCGGAGCCTCTACTCCCAGCTCCCTGTCTCTCTCACAGGCCGGAGCCTCTACTCCCAGCTCCCTGTCTCTCTCACAGACCAGAGCCTCTACTCCCAGCTCCCTGACTCTCTCACAGACCAGGCCTCTACTCCCAGCTCCCTGTCTCTCTCACAGACCGGAGCCTCTACTCCCAGCTCCCTGTCTCTCTCACAGGCCGGAGCCTATACTCCCAGCTCCCTGTCTCTCTCACAGGCCGGAGCCTCTACTCCCAGCTCCCTGTCTCTCTCACAGGCCGGAGACTCTACTCCCAGCTCCCTGTCTCTCTCACAGACCAGAGCCTCTACTCCCAGCTCCCTGTCTCTCTCACAGGCCGGAGCCTTTACTCCCAGCTCCCTGTCTCTCTCACAGGCCGGAGTCTCTACTCCCAGCTCCCTGTCTCTCTCACAGACCGGAGCCTCTTCTCCCAGCTCCCTGTCTCTCTCACAGACCAGGCCTCTACTCCCAGCTCCCTGTCTCTCTCACAGACCGGAGCCTCTACTCCCAGCTCCCTGTCTCTCTCACAGACCGGAGCCTCTACTCCCAGCTCCCTGTCTCTCTCACAGGCCGGAGCCTCTACTCCCAGCTCCCTGTCTCTCTCACAGGCCGGAGCCTCTACTCCCAGCTCCCTGTCTCTCTCACAGACAAGAGCCTCTACTCCCAGCTCCCTGTCTCTCTCAGAGGCCGGAGCCTCTACTCCCAGCTCCCTGTCTCTCTCACAGGCCGGAGTCTCTACTCCCAGCTCCCTGTCTCTCTCACAGACCGGAGCCTCTACTCCCAGCTCCCTGTCTCTCTCACAGGCCGGAGCCTCTACTCCCAGCTCCCTGTCTCTCTCACAGACCAGAGCCTCTACTCCCAGCTCCCTGTCTCTCTCACAGACCGGAGCCTCTACTCCCAGCTCCCTGTCTCTCTCACAGACCAGAGCCTCTACTCCCAGCTCCCTGTCTCTCTCACAGACCGGAGCCTCTACTCCCAGCTCCCTGTCTCTCTCACAGGCCGGTGCCTCTATTCCCAGCTCCCTGCCTCTCTCACAGACCGGAGCCTCTATTCCCAGCTCCCTGTCTCTCTCACAGACCGGAGCCTCTACTCCCAGCTCCCTGTCTCTCTCACAGACCAGAGCCTCTACTCCCAGCTCCCTGTCTCTCTCACAGGCCAGAGCCTCTACTCCCAGCTCCCTGTCTCTCTCACAGACCGGAGCCTCTACTCCCAGCTCCCTGTCTCTCTCACAGGCCGGAGCCTCTATTCCCAGCTCCCTGTCTCTCTCACAGACCGGAGCCTCTACTCCCAGCTCCCTGTCTCTCTCACAGACCGGAGCCTCTATTCCCAGCTCCCTGTCTCTCTCACAGACCGGAGCCTCTACTCCCAGCTCCCTGTCTCTCTCACAGACCAGAGCCTCTACTCCCAGCTCCCTGTCTCTCTCACAGGCTGGAGCCTCTACTCCCAGCTCCCTGTCTCTCTCACAGGCCGGAGCCTCTACTCCCAGCTCCCTGTCTCTCTCACAGACCGGAGCCTCTACTCCCAGCTCCCTGTCTCTCTCACAGACCAGGCCTCTACTCCCAGCTCCCTGTCTCTCTCACAGGCCGGAGCCTCTACTCCCATCTCCCTGTCTCTCTCACAGGCCGGAGCCTCTACTCCCAGCTCCCTGTCTCCCTCACAGACCAGAGCCTCTACTCCCAGCTCCCGGTCTCTCTCACAGACCAGAGCCTTTACTCCCAGCTCCCTGTCTCTCTCACAGGCCGGAGCCTCTACTCCCAGCTCCCTGTCTCTCTCACAGGCCGGAGCCTCTACTCCCAGCTCCCTGTCTCTCTCACAGGCTGGAGCCTCTACTCCCAGCTCCCTGTCTCTCTCACAGGCCAGAGCCTCTACTCCCAGCTCCCTGTCTCTCTCACAGACCAGGCCTCTACTCCCAGCTCCCTGTCTCTCTCACAGGCCGGAGCCTCTACTCCCAGCTCCCTGTCTCTCTCACAGGCCGGAGCCTCTACTCCCAGCTCCCTGTCTCTCTCACAGGCCGGAGCCTCTACTCCCAGCTCCCTGTCTCTCTCACAGGCCGGAGCCTCTACTCCCAGCTCCCTGTCTCTCTCACAGACCAGAGCCTCTACTCCCAGCTCCCTGCCTCTCTCACAGGCCGGAGCCTCTACTCCCAGCTCCCTGTCTCTCTCAGAGGCCGGAGCCTCTACTCCCAGCTCCCTGTCTCTCTCACAGGCCGGAGCCTTTGCTCCCAGCTCCCTGTCTCTCTTACAGACCAGGCCTTTGCTCCCAGCTCCCTGTCTCTCTCACAGACCGGAGCCTCTACTCCCAGCTCCCTGTCTCTCTCACAGACCGGAGCCTCTACTCCCAGCTCCCTGTCTCTCTCACAGACCAGGCCTCTACTCCCAGCTCACTGTCTCTCTCACAGGCCGGAGCCTCTACTCCCAGCTCCCTGTCTCTCTCACAGACCGGAGCCTCTACTCCCAGCTCCCTGTCTCTCTCACAGGCCGGAGCCTCTACTCCCAGCACCCTGTCTCTCTCACAGACCGGAGCCTCTACTCCCAGCTCCCTGTCTCTCCCTCACAGACCGGAGCCTCTACTCCCAGCTCCCTGTCTCTCTCACAGGCCGGAGCCTCTACTCCCAGCTCCCTCTCTCTCTCACAGACCGGAGCCTCTACTCCCAGCTCCCTGTCTCTCTCACAGACCAGAGCCTCTACGCCCAGCTCCCTGTCTCTCTCACAGGCCGGAGCCTCTACTCCCAGCTCCCTGTCTCTCTCACAGACCAGAGCCTCTACTCCCAGCTCCCTGCCTCTCTCACAGGCCGGAGCCTCTACTCCCAGCTCCCTGCCTCTCTCACAGGCCAGGCCTCTACTCCCAGCTCCCTGTCTCTCTCACAGACCAGGCCTCTACTCCCAGCTCCCTGTCCCTCACACAGACCAGGCCTCTACTCCCAGCTCCCTGTCTCTCTCACAGGCCGGAGCCTCTACTCCCAGCTCCCTGTCTCTCTCACAGGCCAGAGCCTCTACTCCCAGCTCCCTGTCTCTCTCACAGGCCGGAGCCTCTACTCCCAGCTCCCTGTCTCTCTCACAGGCCGGAGCCTCTACTCCCAGCTCCCTGTCTCTCTCACAGACCGGAGCCTCTACTCCCAGCTCCCTGTCTCTCTCACAGACCGGAGCCTCTACTCCCAGCTCCCTGTCTCTCTCACACACCGGAGCCTCTACTCCCAGCCCCCTGTCTCTCTCACAGACCGGAGCCTCTACTCCCAGCTCCCTGTCTCTCTCACAGACCGGAGCCTCTACTCCCAGCTCCCTGTCTCTCTCACAGACCAGGCCTCTACTCCCAGCTCCCTGTCTCTCTCACAGGCCGGAGCCCCTACTCCCAGCTCCCTGTCTCTCTCACAGGCCGGAGCCTCTACTCCCAGCTCCCTGTCTCTCTCACAGGCCGGAGCCTCTACTCCCAGCTCCCTGTCTCTCTCACAGACCGGAGCCTCTACTCCCAGCTCCCTGTCTCTCTCACAGGCCGGAGCCTCTACTCCCAGCTCCCTGTCTCTCTCACAGGCCGGAGCCTCTACTCCCAGCTCCCTGTCTCTCTCACAGACCAGAGCCTCTACTCCCAGCTCCCTGACTCTCTCACAGACAAGGCCTCTACTCACAGCTCCCTGTCTCTCTCACAGACCGGAGCCTCTACTCCCAGCTCCCTGTCTCTCTCACAGGCCGGAGCCTATACTCCCAGCTCCCTGTCTCTCTCACAGACCAGGCCTCTACTCCCATCTCCCTGTCTCTCTCACAGACCGGAGCCTCTACTCCCAGCTCCCTGTCTCTCTCACAGGCCAGAGCCTCTACTCCCAGCTCCCTGTCTCTCTCACAGACCGGAGCCTCTACTCCCAGCTCCCTGTCTCTCTCACAGGCCGGAGCCTCTACTCCCAGCTTCCTGTCTCTCTCACAGGCCGGAGCCTCTACTCCCAGCTCCCTGTCTCTCTCACAGACCAGAGCCTCTACTCCCAGCTCCCTGACTCTCTCACAGACAAGGCCTCTACTCACAGCTCCCTGTCTCTCTCACAGACCGGAGCCTCTACTCCCAGCTCCCTGTCTCTCTCACAGGCCGGAGCCTATACTCCCAGCTCCCTGTCTCTCTCACAGACCAGGCCTCTACTCCCATCTCCCTGTCTCTCTCACAGACCGGAGCCTCTACTCCCAGCTCCCTGTCTCTCTCACAGGCCAGAGCCTCTACTCCCAGCTCCCTGTCTCTCTCACAGGCCGGAGCCTCTACTCCCAGCGCCCTGTCTCTCTCACAGGCCGGAGACTCTACTCCCAGCTCCCTGTCTCTCTCACAGACCAGAGCCTCTACTCCCAGCTCCCTGTCTCTCTCACAGGCCGGAGCCTCTACTCCCAGCTCCCTGTCTCTCTCACAGGCCGGAGTCTCTACTCCCAGCTCCCTGTCTCTCTCACAGACCGGAGCCTCTTCTCCCAGCTCCCTGTCTCTCTCACAGACCAGGCCTGTACTCCCAGCTCCCTGTCTCTCTCACAGACCGGAGCCTCTACTCCCAGCTCCCTGTCTCTCTCACAGACCGGAGCCTCTACTCCCAGCTCCCTGTCTCTCTCACAGGCCGGAGCCTCTACTCCCAGCTCCCTGTCTCTCTCACAGGCTGGAGCCTCTACTCCCAGCTCCCTGTCTCTCTCACAGACAAGAGCCTCTACTCCCAGCTCCCTGTCTCTCTCAGAGGCCGGAGCCTCTACTCCCAGCTCCCTGTCTCTCTCACAGGCCGGAGCCTCTACTCCCAGCTCCCTGTCTCTCTCACAGACCGGAGCCTCTACTCCCAGCTCCCTGTCTCTCTCACAGGCCGGAGCCTCTACTCCCAGCTCCCTGTCTCTCTCACAGACCAGAGCCTCTACTCCCAGCTCCCTGTCTCTCTCACAGACCGGAGCCTCTACTCCCAGCTCCCTGTCTCTCTCACAGACCAGAGCCTCTACTCCCAGCTCCCTGTCTCTCTCACAGACCGGAGCCTCTACTCCCAGCTCCCTGTCTCTCTCACAGACCGGAGCCTCTACACCCAGCTCCCTGTCTCTCTCACAGGCCGGAGCCTCTACTCCCAGCTCCCTGTCTCTCTCACAGGCCGGAGCCTCTACTCCCAGCTCCCTGTCTCTCTCACAGGCCGGAGCCTCTACTCCCAGCTCCCTGCCTCTCTCACAGGCCGGAGCCTCTACTCCCAGCTCCCTGCCTCTCTCACAGGCCGGAGCCTCTATCCCAGATTCCTGTCTCTCTCTCACAGGCCGGAGCCTCTACTCCCAGCTCACTGTCTCTCTCACAGGCCGGAGCCTCTACTCCCAGCTCCCTGTCTCTCTCACAGGCCGGAGCCTCTACTCCCAGCTCCCTGTCTCTCTCACAGACCAGAGCCTCTACTCCCAGCTCCCTGTCTCTCTCACAGACCGGAGCCTCTACTCTCAGCTCCCTGTCTCTCTCACAGGCCGGAGCCTCTACTCCCAGCTCCCTGTCTCTCTCATAGGCCGGAGCCTCTACTCCCAGCTCCCTGTCTCTCTCACAGACCAGAGCCTCTACTCCCAGCTCCCTGTCTCTCTCACAGACCGGAGCCTCTACTCCCAGCTCCCTGTCTCTCTCACAGGCTGGAGCCTCTACTCCCAGCTCCCTGTCTCTCTCACAGGCCGGAGCCTCTACTCCCAGCTCCCTGTCTCTCTCACAGACCAGAGCCTCTACTCCCAGCTCCCTGTCTCTCTCACAGACCGGAGCCTCTACTCCCAGCTCCCTGTCTCTCTCACAGGGCGGAGCCTCTACTCCCAGCTCCCTGTCTCTCTCACAGACCGGAGCCTCTACTCGCAGCTCCCTGTCTCTCTCACAGACCGGAGCCTCTACTCCCAGCTCCCTGTCTCTCTCACAGACCGGAGCCTCTACTCCCAGCTCCCTGTCTCTCTCACAGGCTGGAGCCTCTACTCCCAGCTCCCTGTCTCTCTCACAGGCCGGAGCCTCTACTCCCAGCTCCCTGTCTCTCTCACAGACCAGAGCCTCTACTCCCAGCTCCCTGTCTCTCTCACAGACCGGAGCCTCTACTCCCAGCTCCCTGTCTCTCTCACAGGGCGGAGCCTCTACTCCCAGCTCCCTGTCTCTCTCACAGACCGGAGCCTCTACTCGCAGCTCCCTGTCTCTCTCACAGACCGGAGCCTCTACTCCCAGCTCCCTGTCTCTCTCACAGACCGGAGCCTCTACTCCCAGCTCCCTGTCTCTCTCACAGACCAGAGCCTCTACTCCCAGCTCCCTGTCTCTCTCACAGGCCGGAGCCTCTACTCCCAGCTCCCTGTCTCTCTCACAGACCGGAGCCTCTACTCCCAGCTCCCTGTCTCTCTCACAGACCGGAGCCTCTACTCCCAGCTCCCTGTCTCTCTCACAGGCCGGAGCCTCTACTCCCAGCTCCCTGTCTCTCTCACAGACCGGAGCCTCTACTCCCAGCTCCCTGTCTCTCTCACAGACCAGGCCTCTACTCCCAGCTCCCTGTCTCTCTCACAGGCCGGAGCCTCTACTCCCAGCTCCCTGCCTCTCTCACAGACCAGAGCCTCTACTCCCAGCTCCCTGTCTCTCTCACAGACCGGAGCCTCTACTCCCAGCTCCCTGCCTCTCTCACAGACCGGAGCCTCTACTCCCAGCTCCCTGTCTCTCTCACAGGCCGGAGCCTCTACTCCCAGCACCCTGTCTCTCTCACAGGCCGGAGCCTCTACTCCCAGCTCCCTGTCTCTCTCACAGGCCGGAGCCTCTACTCCCAGCTCCCTGTCTCTCTCACAGACCGGAGCCTCTACTCTCAGCTCCCTGTCTCTCTCACAGGCCAGAGCCTCTACTCCCAGCTCCCTGTCTCTCTCACAGGCCAGAGCCTCTACTCCCAGCTCCCTGTCTCTCTGACAGACCAGAGCCTCTACTCCCAGCTCCCTGTCTCTCTCACAGACCGGAGCCTCTACTCCCAGCTCCCTGTCTCTCTCACAGACCAGAGCCTCTACTCCCAGCTCCCTGTCTCTCTCACAGACTGGAGCCTCTACTCCCAGCTCCCTGTCTCTCTCACAGGCCGGAGCCTCTACTCCCAGCTCCCTGTCTCTCTCACAGACCGGAGCCTCTACTCCCAGCTCCCTGTCTCTCTCACAGACCGGAGCCTCTACTCCCAGCTCCCTGTCTCTCTCACAGACCGGAGCCTCTACTCCCAGCTCCCTGTCTCTCTCACAGACCAGAGCCTCTACTCCCAGCTCCCTGTCTCTCTCACAGCCCGGAGCCTCTACTCCCAGCTCCCTGTCTCTCTCACAGACCGGAGCCTCTACTCCCAGCTCCCTGTCTCTCTCACAGACCGGAGCCTCTACTCCCAGCTCCCTGTCTCTCTCACAGACCACAGTCTCTACTCCCAGCTGCCTGTCTCTCTCACAGGCCGGAGCCTCTACTCCCAGCTCCCTGTCTCTCTCACAGACCGGAGCCTCTACTCCCAGCTCCCTGTCTCTCTCACAGGCCGGAGCCTCTACTCCCAGCTCCCTGTCGCTCTCACAGGCCAGAGCCTCTACTCCCAGCTCCCTGTCTCTCTCACAGGCCAGAGCCTCTACTCCCAGCTCCCTGTCTCTCTCACAGACCGGAGCCTCTCCTCCCAGCTCCCTGTCTCTCTCACAGACCGGAGCCTCGACTCCCAGCTCCCTGTCTCTCTCACAGACCGGAGCCTCTACTCCCAGCTCCCTGTCTCTGTCACAGGCCGGAGCCTCTATCCCATATCCCTGTCTCTCTCTCACAGGCCGGAGCCTCTACTCCCAGCTCACTGTCTCTCTCACAGGCCGGAGCCTCTACTCCCAGCTCCCTCTCTCTCTCACAGGCCGGAGCCTCTACTCCCAGCTCCCTGTCTCTCTCACAGACCAGAGCATCTACTCCCAGCTCCCTGTCTCTCTCACAGACCGGAGCCTCTACGCCCAGCTCCCTGTCTCCCTCACAGACCAGGCCTCTACTCCCAGCTCCCTGTCTCTCTCACAGACCGGAGCCTCTACTCCCAGCTCCCTGTCTCTCTCACAGGCCGGAGCCTCTACTCCCAGCTCCCTGTCTCTCTCACAGACCGGAGCCTCTACTCCCAGCTCCCTGCCTCTCTCACAGACCGGAGCCTCTACTCCCAGCTCGCTGTCTCTCTCACAGGCCGGAGCCTCTACTCCCAGCACCCAGTCTCTCTCACAGGCCGGAGCCTCTACTCCCAGCTCCCTGTCTCTCTCACAGGCCGGAGCCTCTACTCCCAGCTCCCTGTCTCTCTCACAGACCGGAGCCTCTACTCCCAGCTCCCTGCCTCTCTCACAGACCGGAGCCTCTACTCCCAGCGCCCTGTCTCTCTCACAGGCCGGAGCCTCTACTCCCAGCACCCTGTCTCTCTCACAGGCCGGAGCCTCTACTCCCAGCTCCCTGTCTCTCTCACAGGCCGGAGCCTCTACTCCCAGCTCCCTGTCTCTCTCACAGACCGGAGCCTCTACTCTCAGCTCCCTGTCTCTCTCACAGGCCGGAGCCTCTTCTCCCAGCTCCCTGTCTCTCTCACAGGCCGGAGCCTCTACTCCCAGCTCCCTGTCTCTCTCACAGGCCGGAGCCTCTACTCCCAGCTCCCTGTCTCTCTCACAGACCGGAGCCTCTACACCCAGCTCCCTGTCTCTCTCACAGGCCGGAGCCTCTACTCCCAGCTCCCTGTCTCTCTCACAGGCCGGAGCCTCTACTCCCAGCTCCCTGTCTCTCTCACAGGCCGGAGCCTCTACTCCCAGCTCCCTGCCTCTCTCACAGGCCGGAGCCTCTACTCCCAGCTCCCTGCCTCTCTCACAGGCCGGAGCCTCTATCCCAGATCCCTGTCTCTCTCTCACAGGCCGGAGCCTCTACTCCCAGCTCACTGTCTCTCTCACAGGCCGGAGCCTCTACTCCCAGCTCCCTGTCTCTCTCACAGGCCGGAGCCTCTACTCCCAGCTCCCTGTCTCTCTCACAGACCAGAGCCTCTACTCCCAGCTCCCTGTCTCTCTCACAGACCGGAGCCTCTACGCCCAGCTCCCTGTCTCCCTCACAGACCAGGCCTCTACTCCCAGCTCCCTGTCTCTCTCACAGACCGGAGCCTCTACTCCCAGCTCCCTGTCTCTCTCACAGGCCGGAGCCTCTACTCCCAGCTCCCTGTCTCTCTCACAGACCGGAGCCTCTACTCCCAGCTCCCTGCCTCTCTCACAGACCGGAGCCTCTACTCCCAGCTCCCTGTCTCTCTCACAGGCCGGAGCCACTACTCCCAGCACCCTGTCTCTCTCACAGGCCGGAGCCTCTACTCCCAGCTCCCTGTCTCTCTCACAGGCCGGAGCCTCTACTCCCAGCTCCCTGTCTCTCTCACAGACCGGAGCCTCTACTCCCAGCTCCCTGCCTCTCTCACAGACCGGAGCCTCTACTCCCAGCTCCCTGTCTCTCTCACAGGCCGGAGCCTCTACTCCCAGCACCCTGTCTCTCTCACAGGCCGGAGCCTCTACTCCCAGCTCCCTGTCTCTCTCACAGGCCGGAGCCTCTACTCCCAGCTCCCTGTCTCTCTCACAGACGGGAGCCTCTACTCTCAGCTCCCTGTCTCTCTCACAGGCCGGAGCCTCTACTCCCAGCTCCCTGTCTCTCTCACAGGCCGGAGCCTCTACTCCCAGCTCCCTGTCTCTCTCACAGACCAGAGCCTCTACTCCCAGCTCCCTGTCTCTCTCACAGACCGGAGCCTCTACTCCCAGCTCCCTGTCTCTCTCACAGGCCGGAGCCTCCACTCCCAGCTCCCTGTCTCTCTCACAGGCCGGAGCCTCTACTCCCAGCTCCCTGTCTCTCTCACAGGCCAGAGCCTCTACTCCCAGCTCGCTGTCTCTCTCACAGGCCGGAGCCTCTACTCCCAGCTCCCTGTCTCTCTCACAGGCCGGAGCCTCTACTCCCAGCTCCCTGTCTCTCTCACAGGCCGGAGCCTCTACTCCCAGCTCCCTGTCTCTCTCACAGACCAGAGCCTCTACTCCCAGCTCCCTGTCTCTCTCACAGACCGGAGCCTCTACTCCCAGCTCCCTGTCTCTCTCACAGACCGGAGCCTCTACTCCCAGCTCCCTGTCTCTCTCACAGGCCGGAGCCTCTACTCCCAGCTCCCTGTCTCTCTCACAGGCCGGAGCCTCTATTCCCAGCTCCCTGTCCCTCTCACAGGCCGGAGCCTCTACTCCCAGCTCCCTGTCTCTCTCACAGACCGCAGCCTCTACTTCCAGCTCCCTGTCTCTCTCACAGACCGGAGCCTCTACTCCCAGCTCCCTGTCTCTCTCACAGGCCGGACCCTCTACTCCCAGCTCCCTGCCTCTCTCACAGACCGGAGCCTCTATTCCCAGCTCCCTGTCTCTCTCACAGACCGGAGCCTCTACTCCCAGCTCCCTGTCTCTCTCACAGACCAGAGCCTCTACTCCCAGCTCCCTGTCTCTCTCACAGGCCGGAGCCTCTACTCCCATCTCCCTGTCTCTCTCACAGGCCGGAGCCTCTACTCCCAGCTCCCTGTCTCTCTCAAAGACCGGAGCCTCTACTCCCAGCTCCCTGTCTCTCTCACAGACCAGAGTCTCTACTCCCAGCTCCCTGTCTCTCTCACAGGCCGGAGCCTCTACTCCCAGCGCCCTGTCTCTCTCACAGACCGGAGCCTCTACTCCCAGCTCCCTGTCTCTCTCACAGACCGGAGCCTCTACTCCCAGCTCCCTGTCTCTCTCACAGACCGGAGCCTCTACTCCCAGCTCCCTGTCTCTCTCACAGGCCGGAGCCTCTACTCCCAGCTCCCTGTCTCTCTCACAGGCCGGAGCCTCTACTCCCAGCTCCCTGTCTCTCTCACAGGCCGGAGCCTCTACTTCCAGCTCCCTGTCTCTCTCACAGGCCGGAGCCTCTGCTCCCAGCTCGCTGTCTCTCTCACAGGCCAGAGCCTCTACTCCCAGCTCCCTGTCTCTCTCACAGACCGGAGCCTCTACTCCCAGCTCCCTGTCTCTCTCACAGACCAGAGCCTCTCCTCCCAGCTCCCTGTCTCTCTCACAGACCGGAGCCTCTACTCCCAGCTCCCTGTCTCTCTCACAGACCGGAGCCTCTACTCCCAGCTCCCTGTCTCTCTCACAGACCGGAGCCTCTGCTCCCAGCTTCCTGTCTCTCTCACAGACCGGAGCCTCTACTCCCAGCTCCCTGTCACTCTCACAGGCCGGAGCCTCTACTCCCAGCTCCCTGTCTCTCTCACAGACCAGAGCCTCTACTCCCAGCTCCCTGTCTCTCTCACAGACCAGAGCCTCTACTCTCAGCTCCCTGTCTCTCTCACAGGCCAGAGCCTCTACTCCCAGCTCCCTGTCTCTCTCACAGGCCGGAGCCTCTACTCCCAGCTCCCAGTCTCTCTCACAGACCGGAGCCTCTACTCCCAGCTCCCTGTCTCTCTCACAGGCCGGAGCCTCTACTCCCAGCTCACTGTCTCTCTCACAGGCCGGAGCCTCTACTCCCAGCTCCCTGTCTCTCTCACATACCAGAGCCTCTACTCCCAGCTCCCTGTCTCTCTCACAGGCCGGAGCCTCTACTCCCAGCTCCCTGTCTCTCTCACAGACCAGGCCTCTACTCCCAGCTCCCTGTCTCTCTCACAGGCCGGAGCCTCTACTCCCAGCTCCCTGTCTCTCTCACAGGCCAGGCATCTACTCCCAGCTCCCTGTCTCTCTCACAGACCAGAGCCTCTACTCCCAGCTCCCTGTCTCTCTCACAGACCGGAGCCTCTACTCCCAGCTCCCTGTCTCTCTCACAGGCCGGAACCTCTACTCCCAGCTCCCTGTCTCTCTCACAGGCCGGAGCCTCTACTCCCAGCACCCTGTCTCTCTCACAGACCGGAGCCTCTACTCCCAGCTCCCTGTCTCTCTCACAGGCCGGAGCCTCTACTCCCAGCTCCCTGTCTCTCTCACAGGCCGGAGCCTCTACTCCCAGCTCCCTGTCTCTCTCACAGGCCGGAGCCTCTACTCCCAGCTCCCTGTCTCTCTCACAGGCTGGAGCCTCTACTCCCAGCTCCCTGTCTCTCTCACAGACCAGAGCCTCTACTCCCAGCTCCCTGTCTCTCTCACAGACCAGGCCTCTACTCCCAGCTCCCTGTCTCTCTCACAGACCGGAGCCTCTACTCCCAGCTCCCTGTCTCTCTCACAGGCCGGAGCCTCTACTCCCAGCTCCCTGTCTCTCTCACAGGCCGGAGCCTCTGCTCCCAGCTTCCTGTCTCTCTCACAGACCGGAGCCTCTACTCCCAGCTCCCTGTCTCTCTCACAGACCGGAGCCTCTACACCCAGCTCCCTGTCTCTCTCACAGACCAGAGCCTCCACTCCCAGCTCCCTGTCTCTCTCACAGACCGGAGCCTCTACTCCCAGCTCACTGTCTCTCTCACAGGCCGGAGCCTCTACTCCCAGCTCCCTGTCTCTCTCACAGGCCGGAGCCTCTGCTCCCAGCTTCCTGTCTCTCTCACAGACCGGAGCCTCTACTCCCAGCTCCCTGTCTCTCTCACAGACCGGAGCCTCTACACCCAGCTCCCTGTCTCTCTCACAGACCAGAGCCTCCACTCCCAGCTCCCTGTCTCTCTCACAGACCGGAGCCTCTACTCCCAGCTCCCTGTCTCTCTCACAGACCAGAGCCTCTACTCCCAGCTCTCTGTCTCTCTCACAGACCAGAGCCTCTACTCCCAGCTCCCTGTCTCTCTCACAGGCCAGAGCCTCTACTCCCAGCTCCCTGTCTCTCTCACAGGCCGGAGCCTCTACTCCCAGCTCCCTGCCTCTCTCACAGACCGGAGCCTCTCCTCCCAGCTCCCTGTCTCTCTCACAGACCAGAGCCTTTACTCCCAGCTCCCTGTCTCTCTCACAGACCGGAGCCTCTACTCCCAGCTCCCTGTCTCTCTCACAGACCAGAGCCTCTACTCCCAGCTCCCTGTCTCTCTCACAGACCGGAGCCTCTACTCCCAGCTCCCTGTCTCTCTCACAGGCCGGAGCCTCTACTCCCAGCTCCCTGTCTCTCTCACAGGCCGGAGCCCCTACTCCCAGCTCCCTGTCTCTCTCACAGACCAGAGCCTCTACTCCCAGCTCCCTGTCTCTCTCACAGGCCGGAGCCTCTACTCCCAGCTCCCTGTCTCTCTCACAGGCCGGAGCCTCTACTCCCAGCTCCCTGTCTCTCTCACAGGCCGGAGCCTCTACTCCCAGCTCCCTGTCTCTCTCACAGGCCGGAGCCTCTACTCCCAGCCCCCTGTCTCTCTCACAGGCCGGAGCCTCTACTCCCAGCTCCCTGTCTCTCTCACAGGCCGGAGCCTCTACTCCCAGCTCCCTGTCTCTCTCACAGACCGGAGCCTCTACTCCCAGCTCCCTGTCTCTCTCACAGACCAGAGCCTCTACTCTCAGCTCCCTGTCTCTCTCACAGACCGGAGCCTCTACTCCCAGCTCCCTGTCTCTCTCACAGACCGGAGCCTCTACTCCCAGCTCCCTGTCTCTCTCACAGGCTGGAGCCTCTGCTCCCAGCTCCCTGTCTCTCTCACAGGCCGGAGCCTCTACTCCCAGCTCCCTGTCTCTCTCACAGGCCGGAGCCTCTACTCCCAGCACCCTGTCTCTCTCACAGGCCGGAGCCTCTACTCCCAGCTCCCTGTCTCTCTCACAGGCCGGAGCCTCTACTCCCAGCTCCCTGTCTCTCTCACAGACCGGAGCCTCTACTCTCAGCTCCCTGTCTCTCTCACAGGCCGGAGCCTCTACTCCCAGCTCCCTGTCTCTCACACAGGCCAGAGCCTCTACTCCCAGCTCCCTGTCTCTCTCACAGGCCGGAGCCTCTACACCCAGCTCCCTGTCTCTCTCACAGGCCGGAGCCTCTACTCCCAGCTCTCTGACTTTCTCACAGGCCGGAGCCTCTACTCCCAGCTCCCTGTCTCTCTCACAGGCCGGAGCCTCTACTCCCAGCTCCCTGTCTCTCTCACAGACCAGAGCCTCTACTCCCAGCTTCCTGCCTCTCACACAGGCCGGAGCCTCTACTCCCAGCTCCCAGTCTCTCTCACAGGCCGGAGCCTCTACTCCCAGCTCCCTGTCTCTCTTACAGGCCGGAGCCTCTACTCCCTGCTCCCTGTCTCTCTCAGAGACCGGAGCCTCTACTCCCAGCTCACTGTCTCTCTCACAGGCCGGAGGCTCTACTCCCAGCTCCCTGTCTCTCTCACAGGCCGGAGCCTCTACTTCCAGCTCCCTGTCTCTCTCAAAGGCCGGAGCCTCTACTCCCAGCTCCCTGTCTCCCTCACAGACCAGAGCCTCTACTCCCAGCTCCCGGTCTCTCTCACAGACCAGAGCCTCTACTCCCAGCTCCCTGTCTCTCTCACAGGCCGGAGCCTCTACTCCCAGCTCCCTGTCTCTCTCACAGGCCGGAGCCTCTACTCCCAGCTCCCTGTCTCTCTCACAGGCTGGAGCCTCTACTCCCAGCTCCCTGTCTCTCTCACAGGCCAGAGCCTCTACTCCCAGCTCCCTGTCTCTCTCACAGACCAGGCCTCTACTCCCAGCTCCCTGTCTCTCTCACAGGCCGGAGCCTCTACTCCCAGCTCCCTGTCTCTCTCACAGGCCGGAGCCTCTACTCCCAGCTCCCTGTCTCTCTCACAGGCCGGAGCCTCTACTCCCAGCTCCCTGTCTCTCTCACAGGCCGGAGCCTCTACTCCCAGCTCCCTGTCTCTCTCACAGGCCGGAGCCTCTACTCCCAGCTCCCTGTCTCTCTCACAGACCAGAGCCTCTACTCCCAGCTCCCTGCCTCTCTCACAGGCCGGAGCCTCTACTCCCAGCTCCCTGTCTCTCTCAGAGGCCGGAGCCTCTACTCCCAGCTCCCTGTCTCTCTCACAGGCCGGAGCCTCTGCTCCCAGGTCCCTCTCTCTCTCACAGACCAGGCCTCTGCTCCCAGCTCCCTGTCTCTCTCACAGACCGGAGCCTCTACTCCCAGCTCCCTGTCTCTCTCACAGACCGGAGCCTCTACTCCCAGCTCCCTGTCTCTCTCACAGACCAGGCCTCTACTCCCAGCTCACTGTCTCTCTCACAGGCCGGAGCCTCTACTCCCAGCTCCCTGTCTCTCTCACAGACCGGAGCCTCTACTCCCAGCTCCCTGTCTCTCCCTAACAGACCGGAGCCTCTACTCCCAGCTCCCTGTCTCTCTCACAGGCCGGAGCCTCTACTCCCAGCTCCCTCTCTCTCTCACAGACCGGAGCCTCTACTCCCAGCTCCCTGTCTCTCTCACAGACCAGAGCCTCTACTCCCAGCTCCCTGTCTCTCTCACAGGCCGGAGCCTCTACTCCCAGCTCCCTGTCTCTCTCACAGACCGGAGCCTCTACTCCCAGCTCCCTGTCTCTCTCACAGACCGGAGCCTCTACTCCCAGCTCCCTGTCTCTCTCACACACCGGAGCCTCTACTCCCAGCCCCCTGTCTCTCTCACAGACCGGAGCCTCTACTCCCAGCTCCCTGTCTCTCTCACAGACCGGAGCCTATACTCCCAGCTCCCTGTCTCTCTCACAGACCAGGCCTCTACTCCCAGCTCCCTGTCTCTCTCACAGGCCGGAGCCCCTACTCCCAGCTCCCTGTCTCTCTCACAGGCCGGAGCCTCTACTCCCAGCTCCCTGTCTCTCTCACAGGCCGGAGCCTCTACTCCCAGCTCCCTGTCTCTCTCACAGGCCGGAGCCTCTACTCCCAGCTCCCTGTCTCTCTCACAGACCAGAGCCTCTACTCCCAGCTCCCTGACTCTCTCACAGACCAGGCCTCTACTCCCAGCTCCCTGTCTCTCTCACAGACCGGAGCCTCTACTCCCAGCTCCCTGTCTCTCTCACAGGCCGGAGCCTATACTCCCAGCTCCCTGTCTCTCTCACAGGCCGGAGCCTCTACTCCCAGCTCCCTGTCTCTCTCACAGGCCGGAGACTCTACTCCCAGCTCCCTGTCTCTCTCACAGACCAGAGCCTCTACTCCCAGCTCCCTGTCTCTCTCACAGGCCGGAGCCTTTACTCCCAGCTCCCTGTCTCTCTCACAGGCCGGAGTCTCTACTCCCAGCTCCCTGTCTCTCTCACAGACCGGAGCCTCTTCTCCCAGCTCCCTGTCTCTCTCACAGACCAGGCCTCTACTCCCAGCTCCCTGTCTCTCTCACAGACCGGAGCCTCTACTCCCAGCTCCCTGTCTCTCTCACAGACCGGAGCCTCTACTCCCAGCTCCCTGTCTCTCTCACAGGCCGGAGCCTCTACTCCCAGCTCCCTGTCTCTCTCACAGGCCGGAGCCTCTACTCCCAGCTCCCTGTCTCTCTCACAGACAAGAGCCTCTACTCCCAGCTCCCTGTCTCTCTCAGAGGCCGGAGCCTCTACTCCCAGCTCCCTGTCTCTCTCACAGGCCGGAGTCTCTACTCCCAGCTCCCTGTCTCTCTCACAGACCGGAGCCTCTACTCCCAGCTCCCTGTCTCTCTCACAGGCCGGAGCCTCTACTCCCAGCTCCCTGTCTCTCTCACAGACCAGAGCCTCTACTCCCAGCTCCCTGTCTCTCTCACAGACCGGAGCCTCTACTCCCAGCTCCCTGTCTCTCTCACAGACCAGAGCCTCTACTCCCAGCTCCCTGTCTCTCTCACAGACCGGAGCCTCTACTCCCAGCTCCCTGTCTCTCTCACAGGCCGGTGCCTCTATTCCCAGCTCCCTGCCTCTCTCACAGACCGGAGCCTCTATTCCCAGCTCCCTGTCTCTCTCACAGACCGGAGCCTCTACTCCCAGCTCCCTGTCTCTCTCACAGACCAGAGCCTCTACTCCCAGCTCCCTGTCTCTCTCACAGGCCAGAGCCTCTACTCCCAGCTCCCTGTCTCTCTCACAGACCGGAGCCTCTACTCCCAGCTCCCTGTCTCTCTCACAGGCCGGAGCCTCTATTCCCAGCTCCCTGTCTCTCTCACAGACCGGAGCCTCTACTCCCAGCTCCCTGTCTCTCTCACAGACCGGAGCCTCTATTCCCAGCTCCCTGTCTCTCTCACAGACCGGAGCCTCTACTCCCAGCTCCCTGTCTCTCTCACAGACCAGAGCCTCTACTCCCAGCTCCCTGTCTCTCTCACAGGCTGGAGCCTCTACTCCCAGCTCCCTGTCTCTCTCACAGGCCGGAGCCTCTACTCCCAGCTCCCTGTCTCTCTCACAGACCGGAGCCTCTACTCCCAGCTCCCTGTCTCTCTCACAGACCAGGCCTCTACTCCCAGCTCCCTGTCTCTCTCACAGGCCGGAGCCTCTACTCCCATCTCCCTGTCTCTCTCACAGGCCGGAGCCTCTACTCCCAGCTCCCTGTCTCCCTCACAGACCAGAGCCTCTACTCCCAGCTCCCGGTCTCTCTCACAGACCAGAGCCTTTACTCCCAGCTCCCTGTCTCTCTCACAGGCCGGAGCCTCTACTCCCAGCTCCCTGTCTCTCTCACAGGCCGGAGCCTCTACTCCCAGCTCCCTGTCTCTCTCACAGGCTGGAGCCTCTACTCCCAGCTCCCTGTCTCTCTCACAGGCCAGAGCCTCTACTCCCAGCTCCCTGTCTCTCTCACAGACCAGGCCTCTACTCCCAGCTCCCTGTCTCTCTCACAGGCCGGAGCCTCTACTCCCAGCTCCCTGTCTCTCTCACAGGCCGGAGCCTCTACTCCCAGCTCCCTGTCTCTCTCACAGGCCGGAGCCTCTACTCCCAGCTCCCTGTCTCTCTCACAGGCCGGAGCCTCTACTCCCAGCTCCCTGTCTCTCTCACAGACCAGAGCCTCTACTCCCAGCTCCCTGCCTCTCTCACAGGCCGGAGCCTCTACTCCCAGCTCCCTGTCTCTCTCAGAGGCCGGAGCCTCTACTCCCAGCTCCCTGTCTCTCTCACAGGCCGGAGCCTTTGCTCCCAGCTCCCTGTCTCTCTCACAGACCAGGCCTTTGCTCCCAGCTCCCTGTCTCTCTCACAGACCGGAGCCTCTACTCCCAGCTCCCTGTCTCTCTCACAGACCGGAGCCTCTACTCCCAGCTCCCTGTCTCTCTCACAGACCAGGCCTCTACTCCCAGCTCACTGTCTCTCTCACAGGCCGGAGCCTCTACTCCCAGCTCCCTGTCTCTCTCACAGACCGGAGCCTCTACTCCCAGCTCCCTGTCTCTCTCACAGGCCGGAGCCTCTACTCCCAGCACCCTGTCTCTCTCACAGACCGGAGCCTCTACTCCCAGCTCCCTGTCTCTCCCTCACAGACCGGAGCCTCTACTCCCAGCTCCCTGTCTCTCTCACAGGCCGGAGCCTCTACTCCCAGCTCCCTCTCTCTCTCACAGACCGGAGCCTCTACTCCCAGCTCCCTGTCTCTCTCACAGACCAGAGCCTCTACGCCCAGCTCCCTGTCTCTCTCACAGGCCGGAGCCTCTACTCCCAGCTCCCTGTCTCTCTCACAGACCAGAGCCTCTACTCCCAGCTCCCTGCCTCTCTCACAGGCCGGAGCCTCTACTCCCAGCTCCCTGCCTCTCTCACAGGCCAGGCCTCTACTCCCAGCTCCCTGTCTCTCTCACAGACCAGGCCTCTACTCCCAGCTCCCTGTCCCTCACACAGACCAGGCCTCTACTCCCAGCTCCCTGTCTCTCTCACAGGCCGGAGCCTCTACTCCCAGCTCCCTGTCTCTCTCACAGGCCAGAGCCTCTACTCCCAGCTCCCTGTCTCTCTCACAGGCCGGAGCCTCTACTCCCAGCTCCCTGTCTCTCTCACAGGCCGGAGCCTCTACTCCCAGCTCCCTGTCTCTCTCACAGACCGGAGCCTCTACTCCCAGCTCCCTGTCTCTCTCACAGACCGGAGCCTCTACTCCCAGCTCCCTGTCTCTCTCACACACCGGAGCCTCTACTCCCAGCCCCCTGTCTCTCTCACAGACCGGAGCCTCTACTCCCAGCTCCCTGTCTCTCTCACAGACCGGAGCCTCTACTCCCAGCTCCCTGTCTCTCTCACAGACCAGGCCTCTACTCCCAGCTCCCTGTCTCTCTCACAGGCCGGAGCCCCTACTCCCAGCTCCCTGTCTCTCTCACAGGCCGGAGCCTCTACTCCCAGCTCCCTGTCTCTCTCACAGGCCGGAGCCTCTACTCCCAGCTCCCTGTCTCTCTCACAGACCGGAGCCTCTACTCCCAGCTCCCTGTCTCTCTCACAGGCCGGAGCCTCTACTCCCAGCTCCCTGTCTCTCTCACAGGCCAGAGCCTCTACTCCCAGCTTCCTGTCTCTCTCACAGGCCGGAGCCTCTACTCCCAGCTCCCTGTCTCTCTCACAGACCAGAGCCTCTACTCCCAGCTCCCTGACTCTCTCACAGACAAGGCCTCTACTCACAGCTCCCTGTCTCTCTCACAGACCGGAGCCTCTACTCCCAGCTCCCTGTCTCTCTCACAGGCCGGAGCCTATACTCCCAGCTCCCTGTCTCTCTCACAGACCAGGCCTCTACTCCCATCTCCCTGTCTCTCTCACAGACCGGAGCCTCTACTCCCAGCTCCCTGTCTCTCTCACAGGCCAGAGCCTCTACTCCCAGCTCCCTGTCTCTCTCACAGGCCGGAGCCTCTACTCCCAGCGCCCTGTCTCTCTCACAGGCCGGAGACTCTACTCCCAGCTCCCTGTCTCTCTCACAGACCAGAGCCTCTACTCCCAGCTCCCTGTCTCTCTCACAGGCCGGAGCCTCTACTCCCAGCTCCCTGTCTCTCTCACAGGCCGGAGTCTCTACTCCCAGCTCCCTGTCTCTCTCACAGACCGGAGCCTCTTCTCCCAGCTCCCTGTCTCTCTCACAGACCAGGCCTGTACTCCCAGCTCCCTGTCTCTCTCACAGACCGGAGCCTCTACTCCCAGCTCCCTGTCTCTCTCACAGACCGGAGCCTCTACTCCCAGCTCCCTGTCTCTCTCACAGGCCGGAGCCTCTACTCCCAGC
Source organism: Somniosus microcephalus (assembly GCF_052327205.1). Classification (NCBI taxonomy): domain Eukaryota; kingdom Metazoa; phylum Chordata; class Chondrichthyes; order Squaliformes; family Somniosidae; genus Somniosus; species Somniosus microcephalus. Next base: position 23,448,694 of record NW_028225181.1, on the reverse strand, counting down.
TCCCTGTCTCTCTCACAGGCTGGAGCCTCTACTCCCAGCTCCCTGTCTCTCTCACAGACAAGAGCCTCTACTCCCAGCTCCCTGTCTCTCTCAGAGGCCGGAGCCTCTACTCCCAGCTCCCTGTCTCTCTCACAGGCCGGAGCCTCTACTCCCAGCTCCCTGTCTCTCTCACAGACCGGAGCCTCTACTCCCAGCTCCCTGTCTCTCTCACAGGCCGGAGCCTCTACTCCCAGCTCCCTGTCTCTCTCACAGACCAGAGCCTCTACTCCCAGCTCCCTGTCTCTCTCACAGACCGGAGCCTCTACTCCCAGCTCCCTGTCTCTCTCACAGACCAGAGCCTCTACTCCCAGCTCCCTGTCTCTCTCACAGACCGGAGCCTCTACTCCCAGCTCCCTGTCTCTCTCACAGACCGGAGCCTCTACACCCAGCTCCCTGTCTCTCTCACAGGCCGGAGCCTCTACTCCCAGCTCCCTGTCTCTCTCACAGGCCGGAGCCTCTACTCCCAGCTCCCTGTCTCTCTCACAGGCCGGAGCCTCTACTCCCAGCTCCCTGCCTCTCTCACAGGCCGGAGCCTCTACTCCCAGCTCCCTGCCTCTCTCACAGGCCGGAGCCTCTATCCCAGATTCCTGTCTCTCTCTCACAGGCCGGAGCCTCTACTCCCAGCTCACTGTCTCTCTCACAGGCCGGAGCCTCTACTCCCAGCTCCCTGTCTCTCTCACAGGCCGGAGCCTCTACTCCCAGCTCCCTGTCTCTCTCACAGACCAGAGCCTCTACTCCCAGCTCCCTGTCTCTCTCACAGACCGGAGCCTCTAATCTCAGCTCCCTGTCTCTCTCACAGGCCGGAGCCTCTACTCCCAGCTCCCTGTCTCTCTCATAGGCCGGAGCCTCTACTCCCAGCTCCCTGTCTCTCTCACAGACCAGAGCCTCTACTCCCAGCTCCCTGTCTCTCTCACAGACCGGAGCCTCTACTCCCAGCTCCCTGTCTCTCTCACAGGCTGGAGCCTCTACTCCCAGCTCCCTGTCTCTCTCACAGGCCGGAGCCTCTACTCCCAGCTCCCTGTCTCTCTCACAGACCAGAGCCTCTACTCCCAGCTCCCTGTCTCTCTCACAGACCGGAGCCTCTACTCCCAGCTCCCTGTCTCTCTCACAGGGCGGAGCCTCTACTCCCAGCTCCCTGTCTCTCTCACAGACCGGAGCCTCTACTCGCAGCTCCCTGTCTCTCTCACAGACCGGAGCCTCTACTCCCAGCTCCCTGTCTCTCTCACAGACCGGAGCCTCTACTCCCAGCTCCCTGTCTCTCTCACAGGCTGGAGCCTCTACTCCCAGCTCCCTGTCTCTCTCACAGGCCGGAGCCTCTACTCCCAGCTCCCTGTCTCTCTCACAGACCAGAGCCTCTACTCCCAGCTCCCTGTCTCTCTCACAGACCGGAGCCTCTACTCCCAGCTCCCTGTCTCTCTCACAGGGCGGAGCCTCTACTCCCAGCTCCCTGTCTCTCTCACAGACCGGAGCCTCTACTCGCAGCTCCCTGTCTCTCTCACAGACCGGAGCCTCTACTCCCAGCTCCCTGTCTCTCTCACAGACCGGAGCCTCTACTCCCAGCTCCCTGTCTCTCTCACAGACCAGAGCCTCTACTCCCAGCTCCCTGTCTCTCTCACAGGCCGGAGCCTCTACTCCCAGCTCCCTGTCTCTCTCACAGACCGGAGCCTCTACTCCCAGCTCCCTGTCTCTCTCACAGACCGGAGCCTCTACTCCCAGCTCCCTGTCTCTCTCACAGGCCGGAGCCTCTACTCCCAGCTCCCTGTCTCTCTCACAGACCGGAGCCTCTACTCCCAGCTCCCTGTCTCTCTCACAGACCAGGCCTCTACTCCCAGCTCCCTGTCTCTCTCACAGGCCGGAGCCTCTACTCCCAGCTCCCTGCCTCTCTCACAGACCAGAGCCTCTACTCCCAGCTCCCTGTCTCTCTCACAGACCGGAGCCTCTACTCCCAGCTCCCTGCCTCTCTCACAGACCGGAGCCTCTACTCCCAGCTCCCTGTCTCTCTCACAGGCCGGAGCCTCTACTCCCAGCACCCTGTCTCTCTCACAGGCCGGAGCCTCTACTCCCAGCTCCCTGTCTCTCTCACAGGCCGGAGCCTCTACTCCCAGCTCCCTGTCTCTCTCACAGACCGGAGCCTCTACTCTCAGCTCCCTGTCTCTCTCACAGGCCAGAGCCTCTACTCCCAGCTCCCTGTCTCTCTCACAGGCCAGAGCCTCTACTCCCAGCTCCCTGTCTCTCTGACAGACCAGAGCCTCTACTCCCAGCTCCCTGTCTCTCTCACAGACCGGAGCCTCTACTCCCAGCTCCCTGTCTCTCTCACAGACCAGAGCCTCTACTCCCAGCTCCCTGTCTCTCTCACAGACTGGAGCCTCTACTCCCAGCTCCCTGTCTCTCTCACAGGCCGGAGCCTCTACTCCCAGCTCCCTGTCTCTCTCACAGACCGGAGCCTCTACTCCCAGCTCCCTGTCTCTCTCACAGACCGGAGCCTCTACTCCCAGCTCCCTGTCTCTCTCACAGACCGGAGCCTCTACTCCCAGCTCCCTGTCTCTCTCACAGACCAGAGCCTCTACTCCCAGCTCCCTGTCTCTCTCACAGCCCGGAGCCTCTACTCCCAGCTCCCTGTCTCTCTCACAGACCGGAGCCTCTACTCCCAGCTCCCTGTCTCTCTCACAGACCGGAGCCTCTACTCCCAGCTCCCTGTCTCTCTCACAGACCACAGTCTCTACTCCCAGCTGCCTGTCTCTCTCACAGGCCGGAGCCTCTACTCCCAGCTCCCTGTCTCTCTCACAGACCGGAGCCTCTACTCCCAGCTCCCTGTCTCTCTCACAGGCCGGAGCCTCTACTCCCAGCTCCCTGTCGCTCTCACAGGCCAGAGCCTCTACTCCCAGCTCCCTGTCTCTCTCACAGGCCAGAGCCTCTACTCCCAGCTCCCTGTCTCTCTCACAGACCGGAGCCTCTCCTCCCAGCTCCCTGTCTCTCTCACAGACCGGAGCCTCGACTCCCAGCTCCCTGTCTCTCTCACAGACCGGAGCCTCTACTCCCAGCTCCCTGTCTCTGTCACAGGCCGGAGCCTCTATCCCATATCCCTGTCTCTCTCTCACAGGCCGGAGCCTCTACTCCCAGCTCACTGTCTCTCTCACAGGCCGGAGCCTCTACTCCCAGCTCCCTCTCTCTCTCACAGGCCGGAGCCTCTACTCCCAGCTCCCTGTCTCTCTCACAGACCAGAGCATCTACTCCCAGCTCCCTGTCTCTCTCACAGACCGGAGCCTCTACGCCCAGCTCCCTGTCTCCCTCACAGACCAGGCCTCTACTCCCAGCTCCCTGTCTCTCTCACAGACCGGAGCCTCTACTCCCAGCTCCCTGTCTCTCTCACAGGCCGGAGCCTCTACTCCCAGCTCCCTGTCTCTCTCACAGACCGGAGCCTCTACTCCCAGCTCCCTGCCTCTCTCACAGACCGGAGCCTCTACTCCCAGCTCGCTGTCTCTCTCACAGGCCGGAGCCTCTACTCCCAGCACCCAGTCTCTCTCACAGGCCGGAGCCTCTACTCCCAGCTCCCTGTCTCTCTCACAGGCCGGAGCCTCTACTCCCAGCTCCCTGTCTCTCTCACAGACCGGAGCCTCTACTCCCAGCTCCCTGCCTCTCTCACAGACCGGAGCCTCTACTCCCAGCGCCCTGTCTCTCTCACAGGCCGGAGCCTCTACTCCCAGCACCCTGTCTCTCTCACAGGCCGGAGCCTCTACTCCCAGCTCCCTGTCTCTCTCACAGGCCGGAGCCTCTACTCCCAGCTCCCTGTCTCTCTCACAGACCGGAGCCTCTACTCTCAGCTCCCTGTCTCTCTCACAGGCCGGAGCCTCTTCTCCCAGCTCCCTGTCTCTCTCACAGGCCGGAGCCTCTACTCCCAGCTCCCTGTCTCTCTCACAGGCCGGAGCCTCTACTCCCAGCTCCCTGTCTCTCTCACAGACCGGAGCCTCTACACCCAGCTCCCTGTCTCTCTCACAGGCCGGAGCCTCTACTCCCAGCTCCCTGTCTCTCTCACAGGCCGGAGCCTCTACTCCCAGCTCCCTGTCTCTCTCACAGGCCGGAGCCTCTACTCCCAGCTCCCTGCCTCTCTCACAGGCCGGAGCCTCTACTCCCAGCTCCCTGCCTCTCTCACAGGCCGGAGCCTCTATCCCAGATCCCTGTCTCTCTCTCACAGGCCGGAGCCTCTACTCCCAGCTCACTGTCTCTCTCACAGGCCGGAGCCTCTACTCCCAGCTCCCTGTCTCTCTCACAGGCCGGAGCCTCTACTCCCAGCTCCCTGTCTCTCTCACAGACCAGAGCCTCTACTCCCAGCTCCCTGTCTCTCTCACAGACCGGAGCCTCTACGCCCAGCTCCCTGTCTCCCTCACAGACCAGGCCTCTACTCCCAGCTCCCTGTCTCTCTCACAGACCGGAGCCTCTACTCCCAGCTCCCTGTCTCTCTCACAGGCCGGAGCCTCTACTCCCAGCTCCCTGTCTCTCTCACAGACCGGAGCCTCTACTCCCAGCTCCCTGCCTCTCTCACAGACCGGAGCCTCTACTCCCAGCTCCCTGTCTCTCTCACAGGCCGGAGCCACTACTCCCAGCACCCTGTCTCTCTCACAGGCCGGAGCCTCTACTCCCAGCTCCCTGTCTCTCTCACAGGCCGGAGCCTCTACTCCCAGCTCCCTGTCTCTCTCACAGACCGGAGCCTCTACTCCCAGCTCCCTGCCTCTCTCACAGACCGGAGCCTCTACTCCCAGCTCCCTGTCTCTCTCACAGGCCGGAGCCTCTACTCCCAGCACCCTGTCTCTCTCACAGGCCGGAGCCTCTACTCCCAGCTCCCTGTCTCTCTCACAGGCCGGAGCCTCTACTCCCAGCTCCCTGTCTCTCTCACAGACGGGAGCCTCTACTCTCAGCTCCCTGTCTCTCTCACAGGCCGGAGCCTCTACTCCCAGCTCCCTGTCTCTCTCACAGGCCGGAGCCTCTACTCCCAGCTCCCTGTCTCTCTCACAGACCAGAGCCTCTACTCCCAGCTCCCTGTCTCTCTCACAGACCGGAGCCTCTACTCCCAGCTCCCTGTCTCTCTCACAGGCCGGAGCCTCCACTCCCAGCTCCCTGTCTCTCTCACAGGCCGGAGCCTCTACTCCCAGCTCCCTGTCTCTCTCACAGGCCAGAGCCTCTACTCCCAGCTCGCTGTCTCTCTCACAGGCCGGAGCCTCTACTCCCAGCTCCCTGTCTCTCTCACAGGCCGGAGCCTCTACTCCCAGCTCCCTGTCTCTCTCACAGGCCGGAGCCTCTACTCCCAGCTCCCTGTCTCTCTCACAGACCAGAGCCTCTACTCCCAGCTCCCTGTCTCTCTCACAGACCGGAGCCTCTACTCCCAGCTCCCTGTCTCTCTCACAGACCGGAGCCTCTACTCCCAGCTCCCTGTCTCTCTCACAGGCCGGAGCCTCTACTCCCAGCTCCCTGTCTCTCTCACAGGCCGGAGCCTCTATTCCCAGCTCCCTGTCCCTCTCACAGGCCGGAGCCTCTACTCCCAGCTCCCTGTCTCTCTCACAGACCGCAGCCTCTACTTCCAGCTCCCTGTCTCTCTCACAGACCGGAGCCTCTACTCCCAGCTCCCTGTCTCTCTCACAGGCCGGACCCTCTACTCCCAGCTCCCTGCCTCTCTCACAGACCGGAGCCTCTATTCCCAGCTCCCTGTCTCTCTCACAGACCGGAGCCTCTACTCCCAGCTCCCTGTCTCTCTCACAGACCAGAGCCTCTACTCCCAGCTCCCTGTCTCTCTCACAGGCCGGAGCCTCTACTCCCATCTCCCTGTCTCTCTCACAGGCCGGAGCCTCTACTCCCAGCTCCCTGTCTCTCTCAAAGACCGGAGCCTCTACTCCCAGCTCCCTGTCTCTCTCACAGACCAGAGTCTCTACTCCCAGCTCCCTGTCTCTCTCACAGGCCGGAGCCTCTACTCCCAGCGCCCTGTCTCTCTCACAGACCGGAGCCTCTACTCCCAGCTCCCTGTCTCTCTCACAGACCGGAGCCTCTACTCCCAGCTCCCTGTCTCTCTCACAGACCGGAGCCTCTACTCCCAGCTCCCTGTCTCTCTCACAGGCCGGAGCCTCTACTCCCAGCTCCCTGTCTCTCTCACAGGCCGGAGCCTCTACTCCCAGCTCCCTGTCTCTCTCACAGGCCGGAGCCTCTACTTCCAGCTCCCTGTCTCTCTCACAGGCCGGAGCCTCTGCTCCCAGCTCGCTGTCTCTCTCACAGGCCAGAGCCTCTACTCCCAGCTCCCTGTCTCTCTCACAGACCGGAGCCTCTACTCCCAGCTCCCTGTCTCTCTCACAGACCAGAGCCTCTCCTCCCAGCTCCCTGTCTCTCTCACAGACCGGAGCCTCTACTCCCAGCTCCCTGTCTCTCTCACAGACCGGAGCCTCTACTCCCAGCTCCCTGTCTCTCTCACAGACCGGAGCCTCTGCTCCCAGCTTCCTGTCTCTCTCACAGACCGGAGCCTCTACTCCCAGCTCCCTGTCACTCTCACAGGCCGGAGCCTCTACTCCCAGCTCCCTGTCTCTCTCACAGACCAGAGCCTCTACTCCCAGCTCCCTGTCTCTCTCACAGACCAGAGCCTCTACTCTCAGCTCCCTGTCTCTCTCACAGGCCAGAGCCTCTACTCCCAGCTCCCTGTCTCTCTCACAGGCCGGAGCCTCTACTCCCAGCTCCCAGTCTCTCTCACAGACCGGAGCCTCTACTCCCAGCTCCCTGTCTCTCTCACAGGCCGGAGCCTCTACTCCCAGCTCACTGTCTCTCTCACAGGCCGGAGCCTCTACTCCCAGCTCCCTGTCTCTCTCACATACCAGAGCCTCTACTCCCAGCTCCCTGTCTCTCTCACAGGCCGGAGCCTCTACTCCCAGCTCCCTGTCTCTCTCACAGACCAGGCCTCTACTCCCAGCTCCCTGTCTCTCTCACAGGCCGGAGCCTCTACTCCCAGCTCCCTGTCTCTCTCACAGGCCAGGCATCTACTCCCAGCTCCCTGTCTCTCTCACAGACCAGAGCCTCTACTCCCAGCTCCCTGTCTCTCTCACAGACCGGAGCCTCTACTCCCAGCTCCCTGTCTCTCTCACAGGCCGGAACCTCTACTCCCAGCTCCCTGTCTCTCTCACAGGCCGGAGCCTCTACTCCCAGCACCCTGTCTCTCTCACAGACCGGAGCCTCTACTCCCAGCTCCCTGTCTCTCTCACAGGCCGGAGCCTCTACTCCCAGCTCCCTGTCTCTCTCACAGGCCGGAGCCTCTACTCCCAGCTCCCTGTCTCTCTCACAGGCCGGAGCCTCTACTCCCAGCTCCCTGTCTCTCTCACAGGCTGGAGCCTCTACTCCCAGCTCCCTGTCTCTCTCACAGACCAGAGCCTCTACTCCCAGCTCCCTGTCTCTCTCACAGACCAGGCCTCTACTCCCAGCTCCCTGTCTCTCTCACAGACCGGAGCCTCTACTCCCAGCTCCCTGTCTCTCTCACAGGCCGGAGCCTCTACTCCCAGCTCCCTGTCTCTCTCACAGGCCGGAGCCTCTGCTCCCAGCTTCCTGTCTCTCTCACAGACCGGAGCCTCTACTCCCAGCTCCCTGTCTCTCTCACAGACCGGAGCCTCTACACCCAGCTCCCTGTCTCTCTCACAGACCAGAGCCTCCACTCCCAGCTCCCTGTCTCTCTCACAGACCGGAGCCTCTACTCCCAGCTCACTGTCTCTCTCACAGGCCGGAGCCTCTACTCCCAGCTCCCTGTCTCTCTCACAGGCCGGAGCCTCTGCTCCCAGCTTCCTGTCTCTCTCACAGACCGGAGCCTCTACTCCCAGCTCCCTGTCTCTCTCACAGACCGGAGCCTCTACACCCAGCTCCCTGTCTCTCTCACAGACCAGAGCCTCCACTCCCAGCTCCCTGTCTCTCTCACAGACCGGAGCCTCTACTCCCAGCTCCCTGTCTCTCTCACAGACCAGAGCCTCTACTCCCAGCTCTCTGTCTCTCTCACAGACCAGAGCCTCTACTCCCAGCTCCCTGTCTCTCTCACAGGCCAGAGCCTCTACTCCCAGCTCCCTGTCTCTCTCACAGGCCGGAGCCTCTACTCCCAGCTCCCTGCCTCTCTCACAGACCGGAGCCTCTCCTCCCAGCTCCCTGTCTCTCTCACAGACCAGAGCCTTTACTCCCAGCTCCCTGTCTCTCTCACAGACCGGAGCCTCTACTCCCAGCTCCCTGTCTCTCTCACAGACCAGAGCCTCTACTCCCAGCTCCCTGTCTCTCTCACAGACCGGAGCCTCTACTCCCAGCTCCCTGTCTCTCTCACAGGCCGGAGCCTCTACTCCCAGCTCCCTGTCTCTCTCACAGGCCGGAGCCCCTACTCCCAGCTCCCTGTCTCTCTCACAGACCAGAGCCTCTACTCCCAGCTCCCTGTCTCTCTCACAGGCCGGAGCCTCTACTCCCAGCTCCCTGTCTCTCTCACAGGCCGGAGCCTCTACTCCCAGCTCCCTGTCTCTCTCACAGGCCGGAGCCTCTACTCCCAGCTCCCTGTCTCTCTCACAGGCCGGAGCCTCTACTCCCAGCCCCCTGTCTCTCTCACAGGCCGGAGCCTCTACTCCCAGCTCCCTGTCTCTCTCACAGGCCGGAGCCTCTACTCCCAGCTCCCTGTCTCTCTCACAGACCGGAGCCTCTACTCCCAGCTCCCTGTCTCTCTCACAGACCAGAGCCTCTACTCTCAGCTCCCTGTCTCTCTCACAGACCGGAGCCTCTACTCCCAGCTCCCTGTCTCTCTCACAGACCGGAGCCTCTACTCCCAGCTCCCTGTCTCTCTCACAGGCTGGAGCCTCTGCTCCCAGCTCCCTGTCTCTCTCACAGGCCGGAGCCTCTACTCCCAGCTCCCTCTCTCTCTCACAGGCCGGAGCCTCTACTCCCAGCTCCCTGTCTCTCTCACAGACCAGGCCTCTACTCCCACCTCCCTGTCTCTCTCACAGACCAGGCCTCTACTCCCAGCTCCCTGTCTCTCTCACAGGCCAGGCCTCTACTCCCAGCTCCCTGTCTCTCTCACAGGCCGGAGCCTCTACTCCCAGCTCCCTGTCTCTCTCACAGACCAGGCCTCTACTCCCAGCTCCCTGTCTCTCTCACAGGCCGGAGCCTCTACTCCCAGCTCCCTGTTTCTCTCACAGACCAGGCCTCTACTCCCACCTCCCTGTCTCTCTCACAGGCCGGAGCCTCTACTCCCAGCTCCCTGTCTCTCTCACAGACCGGAGCCTCTACTCCCAGCTCCCTGTCTCTCTCACAGGCCGGAGCCACTACACCCAGCTCCCTGTCTCTCTCACAGGCCGGTGCCTCTACTCCCAGCTCCCTGACTCTCTCACAGACCGGAGCCTCTACTCCCAGCTCCCTGTCTCTCTCACAGGCCAGGCCTCTACTCCCAGCTCCCTGTCTCTCTCACAGACCAGAGCCTCTACTCCCAGCTCCCTGTCTCTCTCACAGTCCGGAGCCTCTACTCCCAGCTCCCTGTCTCTCTCACAGGCCGGAGCCTCTACTCCCAGCTCCCTGTCTCTCTCACAGGCCGGAGCCTCTACTCCCAGCTCCTTGTCTCTCTCACAGACCGGAGCCTCTACTCCCAGCTCCCTGTCTCTCTCACAGACCGGTGCCTCTACTCCCAGCTCCCTGTCTCTCTCACAGACCGGAGCCTCTACTCCCAGCTCCCTGTCTCTCTCACAGGCCGGAGCCTCTACTCCCAGCTCCCTGTCTCTCTCACAGGCCGGAGCCTCTACTCCCAGCTCCCTGTCTCTCTCACAGGCCGGAGCCTCTACTCCCAGCTCCCTGTCTCTCTCACAGACCAGAGCCTCTACTCCCAGCGACCTGTCTCTCTCACAGGCCGGAGCCTCTATTCCCAGCTCCCTGTCTCTCTCACAGGCCGGAGCCTCTACTCCCAGCTCCCTGTCTCTCTCACAGACCAGAGCCTCTACTCCCAGCTCCCTGTCTCTCTCACAGGCCGGAGCCTCTACTCCCAGCTCCCTGTCTCTCTCACAGGCCGGAGCCTCTACTCCCAGCTCCCTGTCTCTCTCACAGACCAGAGCCTCTACTCCCAGCTCCCTGCCTCTCTCACAGGCCGGAGCCTCTACTCCCAGCTCACTGTCTCTCTCACAGACCAGAGCCTCTACTCCCAGCTCCCTGTCTCTCTCACAGACCGGAGCCTTTACTCCCAGCTCCCTGTCTCTCTCACAGGCCAGGCCTCTACTCCCAGCTCCCTGTCTCTCTCACAGGCCAGAGCCTCTACTCCCAGCTCCCTGTCTCTCTCACAGACCGGAGCCTCTACTCCCAGCTCCCTGTCTCTCTCACAGGCCGGAGCCTCTACTCCCAGCTCCCTGTCTCTCTCACAGACCGGAGCCTCTACTCCCAGCTCCCTGTCTCTCTCACAGGCCAGAGCCTCTACTCTCAGCTCCCTGTCTCTCTCACAGACCGGAGCATCTACTCCCAGCTCCCTGTCTCCCTCACAGGCCGGAGCCTCTACTCCCAGCTCCCTGTCTCTCTCACAGGCCGGAGCCTCTACTCCCAGCTCCCTGTCTCTCTCACAGACCAGAGCCTCTACTCCCAGCTCCCTGCCTCTCTCACAGGCCGGAGCCTCTACTCCCAGCTCACTGACTCTCTCACAGACCGGAGCCTCTACTCCCAGCTCCCTGTCTCTCTCACAGACCGGAGCCTCTACTCCCAGCTCACTGTCTCTCTCACAGACTAGAGCCTCTACTCCCAGCTCCCTGTCTCTCTCACAGGCCGGAGCCTCTACTCCCAGCTCCCTGTCTCTCTCACATGCCAGAGCCTCTACTCCCAGCTCCCTGTCTCTCTCACAGGCCGGAGCCTCTACTCCCAGCTCCCTGTCTCTCTCACAGACCAGGCCTCTACTCCCAGCTCCCTGTCTCTCTCACAGGCCGGAGCCTCTACTCCCAGCTCCCTGTCTCTCTCACAGGCCAGGCCTCTACTCCCAGCTCCCTGTCTCTCTCACAGGCCGGAGCCTCTACTCCCAGCTCGCTGTCTCTCTCACAGGCCAGGCCTCTACTCCCAGCTCCCTGTCTCTCTCACAGACCAGAGCCTCTACTCCCAGCTCCCTGTCTCTCTCACAGACCAGGCCTCTACTCCCAGCTCCCTGTCTCTCTCACAGACCAGGCCTCTACACCCAGCAACCTGTCTCTCTCACAGGCCGGAGCCTCTACTCCCAGCTCCCTGTCTCTCTCACAGGCCAGGCCTCTACTCCCAGCTCCCTGTCTCTCTCACAGGCCGGAGCCTCTACTCCCAGCTCCCTGTCTCTCTCACAGGCCAGGCCTCTACTCCCAGCTCCCTGTCTCTCTCACACACCAGAGCCTCTACTCCCAGCTCCCTGTCTCTCTCACAGACCGGAGCCTCTACTCCCAGCTCCCTGTCTCTCTCACAGGCCGGAGCCTCTACTCCCAGCTCCCTGTCTCTCTCACAGACCGGAGCCTCTACACCCAGCTCCCTGTCTCTCTCACAGCCCGGAGCCTCTACTCCCAGCACCCTGTCTCTCTCACAGACCGGAGCCTCTACTCCCAGCTCCCTGTCTCTCTCACAGGCCGGAGCCTCTACTCCCAGCTCCCTGTCTCTCTCACAGGCCGGAGCCTCTACTCCCAGCTCCCTGTCTCTCTCACAGGCCGGAGCCTCTACTCCCAGCTCCCTGTCTCTCTCACAGGCTGGAGCCTCTACTCCCAGCTCCCTGTCTCTCTCACAGACCAGAGCCTCTACTCCCAGCTCCCTGTCTCTCTCACAGACCAGGCCTCTACTCCCAGCTCCCTGTCTCTCTCACAGACCGGAGCCTCTACTCCCAGCTCCCTGTCTCTCTCACAGGCCGCAGCCTCTACTCCCAGCTCCCTGTCTCTCTCACAGGCCGGAGCCTCTGCTCCCAGCTTCCTGTCTCTCTCACAGACCGGAGCCTCTACTCCCAGCTCCCTGTCTCTCTCACAGACCGGAGCCTCTACACCCAGCTCCCTGTCTCTCTCACAGACCAGAGCCTCCACTCCCAGCTCCCTGTCTCTCTCACAGACCGGAGCCTCTACTCCCAGCTCACTGTCTCTCTCACAGGCCGGAGCCTCTACTCCCAGCTCCCTGTCTCTCTCACAGGCCGGAGCCTCTGCTCCCAGCTTCCTGTCTCTCTCACAGACCGGAGCCTCTACTCCCAGCTCCCTGTCTCTCTCACAGACCGGAGCCTCTACACCCAGCTCCCTGTCTCTCTCACAGACCAGAGCCTCCACTCCCAGCTCCCTGTCTCTCTCACAGACCGGCGCCTCTACTCCCAGCTCCCTGTCTCTCTCACAGACCAGAGCCTCTACTCCCAGCTCCCTGTCTCTCTCACAGACCAGAGCCTCGACTCCCAGCTCCCTGTCTCTGTCACAGGCCAGAGCCTCTACTCCCAGCTCCCTGTCTCTCTCACAGGCCGGAGCCTCTACTCCCAGCTCCCTGCCTCTCTCACAGACCGGAGCCTCTCCTCCCAGCTCCCTGTCTCTCTCACAGACCAGAGCCTTTACTCCCAGCTCCCTGTCTCTCTCACAGACCGGAGCCTCTACTCCCAGCTCCCTGTCTCTCTCACAGACCAGAGCCTCTACTCCCAGCTCCCTGTCTCTCTCACAGGCCGGAGCCTCTACTCCCAGCTCCCTGTCTCTCTCACAGGCCAGAGCCTCTACTCCCAGCTCCCTGTCTCTCCCACAGGCCGGAGCCTCTACTCCCAGCTCCCTGTCTCTCTCACAGACCAGAGCCTCTACTCCCAGCTCCCTGTCTCTCTCACAGGCCGGAGCCTCTACTCCCAGCTCCCTGTCTCTCTCACAGGCCGGAGCCTCTACTCCCAGCTCCCTGTCTCTCTCACAGACCAGAGCCTCTACTCCCAGCTCCCTGTCTCTCTCACAGACCGGAGCCTCTACTCCCAGCTCCCTGTCTCTCTCACAGGCCGGAGCCTCTACTCCCAGCTCCCTGTCTCTCTCACAGGCCGGAGCCTCTACTCCCAGCTCCCTGTCTCTCTCGCAGGCCGGAGCCTCTACTCCCAGCTCCCTGCCTCTCACACAGGCCGGAGCCTCTACTCCCAGCTCCCTGTCTCTCCCACAGGCCGGAGCCTCTACTCCCAGCTCCCTGCCTCTCTCACAGGCCGGAGCCTCTACTCCCAGCTCACTGTCTCTCTCACAGACCAGAGCCTCTACTCCCAGCTCCCTGTCTCTCTCACAGACCGGAGCCTTTACTCCCAGCTCCCTGTCTCTCTCACAGGCCAGGCCTCTACTCCCAGCTCCCTGTCTCTCTCACAGGCCAGAGCCTCTACTCCCAGCTCCCTGTCTCTCTCACAGACCGGAGCCTCTACTCCCAGCTCCCTGTCTCTCTCACAGGCCGGAGCCTCTACTCCCAGCTCCCTGTCTCTCTCACAGACCGGAGCCTCTACTCCCAGCTCCCTGTCTCTCTCACAGGCCAGAGCCTCTACTCTCAGCTCCCTGTCTCTCTCACAGACCGGAGCATCTACTCCCAGCTCCCTGTCTCTCTCACAGGCCGGAGCCTCTACTCCCAGCTCCCTGTCTCTCTCACAGGCCGGAGCCTCTACTCCCAGCTCCCTGTCTCTCTCACAGACCAGAGCCTCTACTCCCAGCTCCCTGCCTCTCTCACAGGCCGGAGCCTCTACTCCCAGCTCACTGTCTCTCTCACAGACCGGAGCCTCTACTCCCAGCTCCCTGTCTCTCTCACAGACCGGAGCCTCTACACCCAGCTCACTGTCTCTCTCACAGACCAGAGCCTCTACTCCCAGCTCCCTGTCTCTCTCACAGGCCGGAGCCTCTACTCCCAGCTCCCTGTCTCTCTCACATGCCAGAGCCTCTACTCCCAGCTCCCTGTCTCTCTCACAGGCCGGAGCCTCTACTCCCAGCTCCCTGTCTCTCTCACAGACCAGGCCTCTACTCCCAGCTCCCTGTCTCTCTCACAGGCCGGAGCCTCTACTCCCAGCTCCCTGTCTCTCTCACAGGCCAGGCCTCTACTCCCAGCTCCCTGTCTCTCTCACAGGCCGGAGCCTCTACTCCCAGCTCGCTGTCTCTCTCACAGGCCAGGCCTCTACTCCCAGCTCCCTGTCTCTCTCACAGACCAGAGCCTCTACTCCCAGCTCCCTGTCTCTCTCACAGACCAGGCCTCTACTCCCAGCTCCCTGTCTCTCTCACAGACCAGGCCTCTACACCCAGCAACCTGTCTCTCTCACAGGCCGGAGCCTCTACTCCCAGCTCCCTGTCTCTCTCACAGGCCAGGCCTCTACGCCCAGCTCCCTGTCTCTCTCACAGGCCGGAGCCTCTGCTCCCAGCTCCCTGTCTCTCTCACAGGCCGGAGCCTCTACTCCCAGCTCCCTGTCTCTCTCACAGACCAGAGCCTCTACTCCCAGCTCCCTGTCTCTCTCACAGACCGGAGCCTCTACTCCCAGCTCCCTGTCTCTCTCACAGGCCGGAGCCTCTACTCCCAGCTCCCTGTCTCTCTCACAGACCGGAGCCTCTACTCCCAGCTCCCTGTCTCTCTCACAGGCCGGAGCCTCTACTCCCAGCACCCTGTCTCTCTCACAGACCGGAGCCTCTACTCCCAGCTCCCTGTCTCTCTCACAGGCCGGAGCCTCTACTCCCAGCTCCCTGTCTCTCTCACAGGCCGGAGCCTCTACTCCCAGCTCCCTGTCTCTCTCACAGGCCGGAGCCTCTACTCCCAGCTCCCTGTCTCTCTCACAGGCTGGAGCCTCTACTCCCAGCTCCCTGTCTCTCTCACAGACCAGAGCCTCTACTCCCAGCTCCCTGTCTCTCTCACAGACCAGGCCTCTACTCCCAGCTCCCTGTCTCTCTCACAGACCGGAGCCTCTACTCCCAGCTCCCTGTCTCTCTCACAGGCCGGAGCCTCTACTCCCAGCTCCCTGTCTCTCTCACAGGCCGGAGCCTCTGCTCCCAGCTTCCTGTCTCTCTCACAGACCGGAGCCTCTACTCCCAGCTCCCTGTCTCTCTCACAGACCGGAGCCTCTACACCCAGCTCCCTGTCTCTCTCACAGACCAGAGCCTCCACTCCCAGCTCCCTGTCTCTCTCACAGACCGGAGCCTCTACTCCCAGCTCACTGTCTCTCTCACAGGCCGGAGCCTCTACTCCCAGCTCCCTGTCTCTCTCACAGGCCGGAGCCTCTGCTCCCAGCTTCCTGTCTCTCTCACAGACCGGAGCCTCTACTCCCAGCTCCCTGTCTCTCTCACAGACCGGAGCCTCTACACCCAGCTCCCTGTCTCTCTCACAGACCAGAGCCTCCACTCCCAGCTCCCTGTCTCTCTCACAGACCGGAGCCTCTACTCCCAGCTCCCTGTCTCTCTCACAGACCAGAGCCTCTACTCCCAGCTCCCTGTCTCTCTCACAGACCAGAGCCTCTACTCCCAGCTCCCTGTCTCTCTCACAGGCCGGAGCCTCTACTCCCAGCTCCCTGCCTCTCTCACAGACCGGAGCCTCTCCTCCCAGCTCCCTGTCTCTCTCACAGACCAGAGCCTTTACTCCCAGCTCCCTGTCTCTCTCACAGACCGGAGCCTCTACTCCCAGCTCCCTGTTCCTCTCACAGACCAGAGCCTCTACTCCCAGCTCCCTGTCTCTCTCACAGACCAGAGCCTCTACTCCCAGCTCCCTGTCTCTCTCACAGGCCGGAGCCTCTACTCCCAGCTCCCTGTCTCTCTCACAGGCCGGAGCCCCTACTCCCAGCTCCCTGTCTCTCTCACAGACCAGAGCCTCTACTCCCAGCTCCCTGTCTCTCTCACAGGCCGGAGCCTCTACTCCCAGCTCCCTGTCTCTCTCACAGGCCGGAGCCTCTACTCCCAGCTCCCTGTCTCTCTCACAGGCCGGAGCCTCTACTCCCAGCTCCCTGTCTCTCTCACAGGCCGGAGCCTCTACTCCCAGCCCCCTGTCTCTCTCACAGGCCGGAGCCTCTACTCCCAGCTCCCTGTCTCTCTCACAGGCCGGAGCCTCTACTCCCAGCTCCCTGTCTCTCTAACAGACCGGAGCCTCTACTCCCAGCTCCCTGTCTCTCTCACAGACCAGAGCCTCTACTCTCAGCTCCCTGTCTCTCTCACAGACCGGAGCCTCTACTCCCAGCTCCCTGTCTCTCTCACAGACCGGAGACTCTACTCCCAGCTCCCTGTCTCTCTCACAGGCTGGAGCCTCTGCTCCCAGCTCCCTGTCTCTCTCACAGGCCGGAGCCTCTACTCCCAGCTCCCTCTCTCTCTCACAGGCCGGAGCCTCTACTCCCAGCTCCCTGTCTCTCTCACAGACCAGAGCCTCTACTCCCAGCTCCCTGTCTCTCTCACAGACCAGGCCTCTACTCCCACCTCCCTGTCACTCTCACAGACCGGAGCCTCTACTCCCAGCTCCCTGTCTCTCTCACAGACCAGGCATCTACTCCCAGCTCCCTGTCTCTCTCACAGGCCAGGCCTCTACTCCCAGCTCCCTGTCTCTCTCACAGGCCGGAGCCTCTACTCCCAGCTCCCTGTCTCTCTCACAGGCCGGAGCCTCTACTCCCAGCTCCCTGTCTCTCTCACAGACCAGGCCTCTACTCCCAGCTCCCTGTCTCTCTCACAGGCCGGAGCCTCTACTCCCAGCTCCCTGTTTCTCTCACAGACCAGGCCTCTACTCCCACCTCCCTGTCTCTCTCACAGGCCGGAGCCTCTACTCCCAGCTCCCTGTCTCTCTCACAGACCGGAGCCTCTACTCCCAGCTCCCTGTCTCTCTCACAGGCCGGAGCCTCTACTCCCAGCTCCCTGTCTCTCTCACAGACCAGGCCTCTACTCCCAGCTCCCTGTCTCTCTCACAGGCCGGAGCCTCTACTCCCAGCTCCCTGTTTCTCTCACAGACCAGGCCTCTACTCCCACCTCCCTGTCTCTCTCACAGGCCGGAGCCTCTACTCCCAGCTCCCTGTCTCTCTCACAGACCGGAGCCTCTACTCCCAGCTCCCTGTCTCTCTCACAGGCCGGAGCCACTACTCCCAGCTCCCTGTCTCTCTCACAGGCCGGAGCCTCTACTCCCAGCTCCCTGACTCTCTCACAGACCGGAGCCTCTACTCCCAGCTCCCTGTCTCTCTCACAGGCCAGGCCTCTACTCCCAGCTCCCTGTCTCTCTCACAGACCAGAGCCTCTACTCCCAGCTCCCTGTCTCTCTCACAGTCCGGAGCCTCTACTCCCAGCTCCCTGTCTCTCTCACAGGCCGGAGCCTCTACTCCCAGCTCCCTGTCTCTCTCACAGGCCGGAGCCTCTACTCCCAGCTCCCTGTCTCTCTCACAGACCGGAGCCTCTACTCCCAGCTCCCTGTCTCTCTCACAGACCGGTGCCTCTACTCCCAGCTCCCTGTCTCTCTCACAGACCGGAGCCCCTACTCCCAGCTCCCTGTCTCTCTCACAGGCCGGAGCCTCTACTCCCAGCTCCCTGTCTCTCTCACAGGCCGGAGCCTCTACTCCCAGCTCCCTGTCTCTCTCACAGGCTGGAGCCTCTACTCCCAGCTCCCTGTCTCTCTCACAGACCAGAGCCTCTACTCCCAGCTCCCTGTCTCTCTCACAGGCCGGAGCCTCTACTCCCAGCTCCCTGTCTCTCTCACAGGCCGGAGCCTCTACTCCCAGCTCCCTGTCTCTCTCACAGACCAGAGCCTCTACTCCCAGCTCCCTGTCTCTCTCACAGGCCGGAGCCTCTACTCCCAGCTCCCTGTCTCTCTCACAGGCCGGAGCCTCTACTCCCAGCTCCCTGTCTCTCTCACAGACCGGAGCCTCTACTCCCAGCTCCCTGTCTCTCTCACAGACCGGAGCCTCTACTCCCAGCTCCCTGTCTCTCTCACAGACCGGAGCCTCTACTCCCAGCTCCCTGTCTCTCTCACAGACCGGAGCCTCTACTCCCAGCTCCCTGTCTCTCTCACAGACCGGAGCCTCTACTCCCAGCTCCCTGTCTCTCTCACAGGCCGGAGCCACTACTCCCAGCTCCCTGTCTCTCTCACAGGCCGGAGCCTCTACTCCCAGCTCTCTGTCTCTCTCACAGGCCAGAGCCTCTACTCCCAGCTCCCTGTCTCTCTCACAGGCCGGAGCCTCTACTCCCAGCTCCCTGTCTCTCTCACTGGCCGGAGCCTCGACTCCCAGCTCCCTGCCTCTCTCACAGGCCGGAGCCTCGACTCCCAGCTCCCTGTCTCTCTCACAGGCCGGAGCCTCTACTCCCAGCTCCCTGTCTCTCTCACAGACCGGAGCCTCTACTCCCAGCTCCCTGTCTCTCTCACAGGCCGGAGCCTCTACTCCCAGCTCCCTGTCCCTCTCACAGGCCGGAGCCCCTACTCCCAGCTCCCTGTCTCTCTCACAGGCCGGAGCCTCTACTCCCAGCTCCCTGTCTCTCTCACAGGCCGGAGCCTCTACTCCCAGCTCCCTGTCTCTCTCACAGACCAGAGCCTCTACTCCCAGCTCCCTGTCTCTCTCACAGACCAGAGCCTCTACTCCCAGCTCCCTGTCTCTCTCACAGGCCAGAGCCTCTACTCCCAGCTCCCTGTCTCTCTCACAGGCCGGAGCCTCTACTCCCAGCTCCCTGTCTCTCTCACAGGCCGGAGCCTCTACTCCCAGCTCCCTGTCTCTCTCACAGACCAGAGCCTCTGCTCCCAGCTCCCTGTCTCTCTCACAGACCGGAGCCTCTACTCCCAGCTCCCTGTCTCTCTCACAGGACGGAGCCTCTACTCCCAGCTCCCTGTCTCTCTCACGGGCCGGAGCCTCTACTCCCAGCTCCCTGTCTCACTCACAGGCCGGAGCCTCTACTCCCAGCTCCCTGTCTCTCTCACAGACCGGAGCCTCTCCTCCCAGCTCCCTGTCTCTCTCATAGACCAGGCCTCTACTCCCAGCTCCCTGTCTCTCTCACAGGCCAGAGCCTCTACTCCCAGCTCCCTGTCTCTCTCACAGACCAGAGCCTCTACTCCCAGCTCCCTGTCTCTCTCACAGACCAGAGCCTCTACTCCCAGCTCCCTGTCTCTCTCACAGACCGGAGCCTCTACTCCCAGCTCCCTGTCTCTCTCACAGGCCGGAGCCTCTACTCCCAGCTCCCTGTCTCTCTCACAGACCGGAGCCTCTACTCCCAGCTCCCTGTCTCTCTCACAGACCGGAGCCTCTACTCCCAGCTCCCTGTCTCTCTCACAGACCGGAGCCTCTACTCCCAGCTCCCTGTCTCTCTCACAGACCGGAGCCTCTACTCCCAGCTCCCTGTCTCTCTCACAGACCAGAGCCTCTACTCCCAGCTCCCTGTCTCTCTCACAGACCGGAGCCTCTACTCCCAGCTCCCTGTCTCTCTCACAGGCGGTGCCTCTATTCCCAGCTCCCTGCCTCTCTCACAGACCGGAGCCTCTATTCCCAGCTCCCTGTCTCTCTCACAGACCGGAGCCTCTACTCCCAGCTCCCTGTCTCTCTCACAGACCAGAGCCTCTACTCCCAGCTCCCTGTCTCTCTCACAGACCAGAGCCTCTACTCCCAGCTCCCTGTCTCTCTCACAGACCGGAGCCTCTACTCCCAGCTCCCTGTCTCTCTCACAGGCCGGAGCCTCTATTCCCAGCTCCCTGTCTCTCTCACAGACCGGAGCCTCTACTCCCAGCTCCCTGTCTCTCTCACAGGCCGGAGCTTCTACTCCCAGCTCCCTGTCTCTCTCACAGGCCGGAGCCTCTACTCCCAGCTCCCTGTCTCTCTCACAGGCCGGAGCCTCTACTCCCAGCTCCCTGTCTCTCTCACAGACCGGAGCCTCTACTCCCAGCTCCCTGTCTCTCTCACAGACCGGAGCCTCTACTCCCAGCTCCCTGTCTCTCTCACAGACCGGAGCCTCTACTCCCAGCTCCCTGTCTCTCTCACAGACCGGAGCCTCTACTCCCAGCTCCCTGTCTCTCTCACAGGCCGAAGCCTCTACTCCCAGCTCCCTGTCTCTCTCACAGACCGGAGCCTCTACTCCCAGCTCCCTGTCTCTCTCACAGGCCGGAGCCTCTACTCCCAGCTCCATGTCTCTCTCACAGACCGGAGCCTCTACTCCCAGCTCCCTGTCTCTCTCACAGACCAGAGCCTCTACTCCCAGCTCCCTGTCTCTCTCACAAGCCGGAGCCTCTACTCCCAGCTCCCTGTCTCTCTCACAGACCAGAGTCTCTACTCCCAGCTCCCTGTCTCTCTCACAGACCAGGCCTCTACTCCCAGATCCCTGTCTCTCTCACAGACCGGAGCCTCTACTCCCAGCTCCCTGTCTCTCTCACAGACCGGAGCCTCTACTCCCAGCTCCCTCTCTCTCTCACAGACCGGAGCCTCTACTCCCAGCTCCCTGTCTCTCTCACAGACCTGAGCCTCTCCTCCCAGCTCCCTGTCTCTCTCACAGACCGGAGCCTCTGCTCCCAGCTCCCTGTCTCTCTCACAGACCGGAGCCTCTACTCCCAGCTCCCTGTCTCTCTCACAGGCCGGAGCCTCTACTCCCAGCTCCCTGTCTCTCTCACAGGCCGGAGCCTCTACTCCCAGCTCCCTGTCTCTCTCACAGACCGGAGCCTCTACTCCCAGCTCCCTGTCTCTCTCACAGACTGGAGCCTCTACTCCCAGCTCCCTGTCTCTCTCACAGGCCGGAGCCTCAACTCCCAGCTCCCTGTCTCTTTCACAGGCCGGAGCCTCTACTCCCAGCTCCCTGTCTCTCTCACAGGCCGGAGCCTCTACTCCCAGCTCCCTGTCTCTCTCACAGACCAGAGCCTCTACTCCCAGCTCCCTGTCTCTCTCACAGGCCGGAGCCTCTACTCCCAGCTCCCTGTCTCTCTCACAGAGCAGAGCCTCTACTCCTAGCTCCCTGTCTCTCTCACAGGCCGGAGCCTCTACTCCCAGCTCCCTGTCTCTCTCACAGACCGGAGCCTCTATTCCCAGCTCCCTGTCTCTCTCACAGGCAAGGCCTCTACTCCCAGCTCCCTGTCTCTCTCACAGACCGGAGCCTCTACTCCCAGCTCCCTGTCTCTCTCACAGGCCGGAGCCTCTACTCCCAGCTCCCTCTCTCTCTCACAGACCGGAGTCTCTACTCCCAGCTCCCTGTCTCTCTCACAGGCCGGAGCCTCTACTCCCAGCTCCCTGTCTCTCTCACAGGGCCAGAGCCTCTACTCCCAGCTCCCTGTCTCTCTCACAGGCCGGAGCCTCTACTCCCAGCTCCCTGTCTCTCTCACAGACCAGAGCCTCTACTCCCAGCTCCCTGTCTCTCTCACAGGCCGGAGCCTCCACTCCCAGCTCCCTGTCTCTCTCACAGGCCAGAGCCTCTACTCCCAGCTCCCTGTCTCTCTCACAGACCAGGCCTCTACTCCCAGCTCCCTGTCTCTCTCACAGGCCGGAGCCTCTACTCCCAGCTCCCTGTCTCTCTCACAGACCAGGCCTCTACTCCCAGCTCCCTGTCTCTCTCACAGACCAGAGCCACTACTCCCAGCTCCCTGTCTCTCTCACAGGCCAGAGCCTCTACTCCCAGCTCCCTGTCTCTCTCACAGACCGGAGCCTCTACTCCCAGCTCCCTGTCTCTCTCACACACCGGAGCCTCTACTCCCAGCTCCCTGTCTCTCTCACAGGCCGGAGCCTCTATTCCCAGCTCCCTGTCTCTCTCACAGACCGGAGCCTCTACTCCCAGCTCCCTGTCTCTCTCACAGGCCGGAGCCTCTACTCCCAGCTCCCTGTCTCTCTCACAGGCCAGAGCCTCTACTCCCAGCTCCCTGTCTCTCTCACAGACCGGAGCCTCTACTCCCAGCTCCCTGTCTCTCTCACAGGCCGGAGCCTCTACTCCCAGCTCCCTGTCTCTCTCACGGGCCGGAGCCTCTACTCCCAGCTCCCTGTCTCTCTCACAGGCCGGAGCCTCTACTCCCAGCTCCCTGTCTCTCTCACAGACCGGAGCCTCTCCTCCCAGCTCCCTGTCTCTCTCATAGACCAGGCCTCTACTCCCAGCTCCCTGTCTCTCTCACAGGCCAGAGCCTCTACTCCCAGCTCCCTGTCTCTCTCACAGACCAGAGCCTCTACTCCCAGCTCCCTGTCTCTCTCACAGACCAGAGCCTCTACTCCCAGCTCCCTGTCTCTCTCACAGACCGGAGCCTCTACTCCCAGCTCCCTGTCTCTCTCACAGGCCGGAGCCTCTACTCCCAGCTCCCTGTCTCTCTCACAGACCGGAGCCTCTACTCCCAGCTCCCTGTCTCTCTCACAGACCGGAGCCTCTACTCCCAGCTCCCTGTCTCTCTCACAGACCGGAGCCTCTACTCCCAGCTCCCTGTCTCTCTCACAGACCGGAGCCTCTACTCCCAGCTCCCTGTCTCTCTCACAGGCCGGAGCCTCTACTCCCAGCTCCCTGTCTCTCTCACAGACCAGAGCCTCTACTCCCAGCTCCCTGTCTCTCTCACAGACCGGAGCCTCTACTCCCAGCTCCCTGTCTCTCTCACAGACCGGAGCCTCTACTCCCAGCTCCCTGTCTCTCTCACAGGCCAGAGCCTCTACTCCCAGCTCCCTGTCTCTCTCACAGGCCGGAGCCTCTACTCCCAGCTCCCTGTCTCTCTCACAGGCCGGAGCCTCTACTCCCAGCTCCCTGTCTCTCTCACAGACCGCAGCCTCTACTTCCAGCTCCCTGTCTCTCTCACAGACCGGAGCCTCTACTCCCAGCTCCCTGTCTCTCTCACAGGCCGGACCCTCTACTCCCAGCTCCCTGCCTCTCTCACAGACCGGAGCCTCTATTCCCAGCTCCCTGTCTCTCTCACAGACCGGAGCCTCTACTCCCAGCTCCCTGTCTCTCTCACAGACCAGAGCCTCTACTCCCAGCTCCCTGTCTCTCTCACAGGCCGGAGCCTCTACTCCCATCTCCCTGTCTCTCTCACAGGCCGGAGCCTCTACTCCCAGCTCCCTGTCTCTCTCAAAGACCGGAGCCTCTACTCCCAGCTCCCTGTCTCTCTCACAGACCGGAGCCTCTACTCCCAGCTCCCTGTCTCTCTCACAGACCGGAGCCTCTACTCCCAGCTCCCTGTCTCTCTCACAGACCGGAGCCTCTACTCCCAGCTCCCTGTCTCTCTCACAGGCCGGTGCCTCTATTCCCAGCTCCCTGCCTCTCTCACAGACCGGAGCCTCTATTCCCAGCTCCCTGTCTCTCTCACAGACCGGAGCCTCTACTCCCAGCTCCCTGTCTCTCTCACAGACCAGAGCCTCTACTCCCAGCTCCCTGTCTCTCTCACAGACCAGAGCCTCTACTCCCAGCTCCCTGTCTCTCTCACAGACCGGGGCCTCTACTCCCAGCTCCCTGTCTCTCTCACAGACCGGAGCCTCTACTCCCAGCTCCATGTCTCTCTCACAGACCAGAGCCTCTACTCCCAGCTCCCTGTCTCTTTCACAGGCCGGAGCCTCTACTCCAAGCTCCCTGTCTCTCTCACAGGCCGGAGCCTCTACTCCCAGCTCCCTGTCTCTCTCACAGACCGGAGCCTCTACTCCCAGCTCCCTGTCTCTCTCACAGACCGGAGCCTCTACTCCCAGTTCCCTGTCTCTCTCACAGACCAGAGCCTCTACTCCCAGCTCCCTGTCTCTCTCACAGGCCGGAGCCTCTACTCCCAGCTCCCTGTCTCTCTCACAGACCAGAGCCTCTACTCCCAGCTCCCTGTCTCTCTCACAGGCCGGAGCCTCTACTCCCAGCTCCCTGTCTCTCTCACAGACCAGGCCTCTACTCCCAGCTCCCTGTCTCTCTCACAGGCCGGAGCCTCTTCTCCCAGCTCCCTGTCTCTCACACAGGCCAGAGCCTCTACTCCCAGCTCCCTGTCTCTCTCACAGGCCGGAGCCTCTACACCCAGCTCCCTGTCTCTCTCACAGGCCGGAGCCTCTACTCCCAGCTCTCTGACTTTCTCACAGGCCGGAGCCTCTACTCCCAGCTCCCTGTCTCTCTCACAGGCCGGAGCCTCTACTCCCAGCTCCCTGTCTCTCTCACAGACCAGAGCCTCTACTCCCAGCTTCCTGCCTCTCTCACAGGCCGGAGCCTCTACTCCCAGCTCCCAGTCTCTCTCACAGGCCGGAGCCTCTACTCCCAGCTCCCTGTCTCTCTCACAGACCGGAGCCTCTACACCCAGCTCCCTGTCTCTCTCACAGGCCAGAGCCTCTACTCCCAGCTCCCTGTCTCTCTCACAGACCAGGCCTCTACTCCCAGCTCCCTGTCTCTCTCACAGGCCGGAGCCTCTACTCCTAGCTCCCTGTCTCTCTCACAGACCGGAGCCTCTACTCCCAGCTCCCTGTCTCTCTCACAGACCGGAGCCTCTACTCCCAGCTCCCTGTCTCTCTCACAGACCGGAGCCTCTACTCCCAGCTCCCTGTCTCTCTCACAGGCCGGAGCCTCTACTCCCAGCTCCCTGTCTCTCTCACAGGCCGGAGCCTCTACTCCCAGCTCCCTGTCTCTCTCACAGACCAGAGCCTCTACTCCCAGCTCCCTGACTCTCTCACAGACCAGCCCTCTACTCCCAGCTCCCTGTCTCTCTCACAGACCGGAGCCTCTACTCCCAGCTCCCTGTCTCTCACACAGGCCGGAGGCTCTACTCCCAGCTCCCTGTCTCTCTCACAGACCAGAGCCTCTACTCCCAGCTCCCTGTCTCTCTCACAGGCCGGAGCCTCTACTCCCAGCTCCCTGTCTCTCTCACAGACCAGGCCTCTACTCCCAGCTCGCTGTCTCTCTCACAGACCGGAGCCTCTACTCCCAGCTCCCTGTCTCTCTCACAGGCCAGAGCCTCTACTCCCAGCTCCCTGTCTCTCTCACAGGCCGGAGCCTCTACTCCCAGCTCCCTGTCTCTCTCACAGGCCGGAGCCCCTACTCCCAGCTCCCTGTATCTCTCACAGGCCGGAGCCTCTACTCCCAGCTCCCTGTCTCTCTCACAGGCCGGAGCCTCTACTCCCAGCTCCCTGTCTCTCTCACAGACCAGAGCCTCTACTCCCAGCTCCCTGTCTCTCTCAGTGGCCGGAGCCTCTACTCCCAGCTCCCTGTCTCTCTCACAGGCCGGAGCCTCTACTCCCAGCTCCCTGTATCTCTCACAGGCCGGAGCCTCTACTCCCAGCTCCCTGTCTCTCTCACAGGCCGGAGCCTCTACTCCCAGCTCCCTGTCTCTCTCACAGACCAGAGCCTCTACTCCCAGCTCCCTGTCTCTCTCAGAGGCCGGAGCCTCTACTCCCAGCTCCCTGTCTCTCTCACAGGCCGGAGCCTCTACTCCCAGCTCCCTGTCTCTCTCACAGACCGGAGCCTCTACTCCCAGCTCCCTGTCTCTCTCACAGGCCGGAGCCTCTACTCCCAGCTCCCTGTCTCTCTCACAGACCAGAGCCTCTACTCCCAGCTCCCTGTCTCTCTCACAGACCGGAGCCTCTACTCCCAGCTCCCTGTCTCTCTCACAGACCGGAGCCTCTACTCCCAGTTCCCTGTCTCTCTCACAGACCAGAGCCTCTACTCCCAGCTCCCTGTCTCTCTCACAGGCCGGAGCCTCTACTCCCAGCTCCCTGTCTCTCTCACAGACCAGAGCCTCTACTCCCAGCTCCCTGTCTCTCTCACAGGCCGGAGCCTCTACTCCCAGCTCCCTGTCTCTCTCACAGACCAGGCCTCTACTCCCAGCTCCCTGTCTCTCTCACAGGCCGGAGCCTCTTCTCCCAGCTCCCTGTCTCTCACACAGGCCAGAGCCTCTACTCCCAGCTCCCTGTCTCTCTCACAGGCCGGAGCCTCTACACCCAGCTCCCTGTCTCTCTCACAGGCCGGAGCCTCTACTCCCAGCTCTCTGACTTTCTCACAGGCCGGAGCCTCTACTCCCAGCTCCCTGTCTCTCTCACAGGCCGGAGCCTCTACTCCCAGCTCCCTGTCTCTCTCACAGACCAGAGCCTCTACTCCCAGCTTCCTGCCTCTCTCACAGGCCGGAGCCTCTACTCCCAGCTCCCAGTCTCTCTCACAGGCCGGAGCCTCTACTCCCAGCTCCCTGTCTCTCTCACAGACCGGAGCCTCTACACCCAGCTCCCTGTCTCTCTCACAGGCCAGAGCCTCTACTCCCAGCTCCCTGTCTCTCTCACAGACCAGGCCTCTACTCCCAGCTCCCTGTCTCTCTCACAGGCCGGAGCCTCTACTCCTAGCTCCCTGTCTCTCTCACAGACCGGAGCCTCTACTCCCAGCTCCCTGTCTCTCTCACAGACCGGAGCCTCTACTCCCAGCTCCCTGTCTCTCTCACAGACCGGAGCCTCTACTCCCAGCTCCCTGTCTCTCTCACAGGCCGGAGCCTCTACTCCCAGCTCCCTGTCTCTCTCACAGGCCGGAGCCTCTACTCCCAGCTCCCTGTCTCTCTCACAGACCAGAGCCTCTACTCCCAGCTCCCTGACTCTCTCACAGACCAGCCCTCTACTCCCAGCTCCCTGTCTCTCTCACAGACCGGAGCCTCTACTCCCAGCTCCCTGTCTCTCACACAGGCCGGAGGCTCTACTCCCAGCTCCCTGTCTCTCTCACAGACCAGAGCCTCTACTCCCAGCTCCCTGTCTCTCTCACAGGCCGGAGCCTCTACTCCCAGCTCCCTGTCTCTCTCACAGACCAGGCCTCTACTCCCAGCTCGCTGTCTCTCTCACAGACCGGAGCCTCTACTCCCAGCTCCCTGTCTCTCTCACAGGCCAGAGCCTCTACTCCCAGCTCCCTGTCTCTCTCACAGGCCGGAGCCTCTACTCCCAGCTCCCTGTCTCTCTCACAGGCCGGAGCCCCTACTCCCAGCTCCCTGTATCTCTCACAGGCCGGAGCCTCTACTCCCAGCTCCCTGTCTCTCTCACAGGCCGGAGCCTCTACTCCCAGCTCCCTGTCTCTCTCACAGACCAGAGCCTCTACTCCCAGCTCCCTGTCTCTCTCAGTGGCCGGAGCCTCTACTCCCAGCTCCCTGTCTCTCTCACAGGCCGGAGCCTCTACTCCCAGCTCCCTGTATCTCTCACAGGCCGGAGCCTCTACTCCCAGCTCCCTGTCTCTCTCACAGGCCGGAGCCTCTACTCCCAGCTCCCTGTCTCTCTCACAGACCAGAGCCTCTACTCCCAGCTCCCTGTCTCTCTCAGAGGCCGGAGCCTCTACTCCCAGCTCCCTGTCTCTCTCACAGGCCGGAGCCTCTACTCCCAGCTCCCTGTCTCTCTCACAGACCGGAGCCTCTACTCCCAGCTCCCTGTCTCTCTCACAGGCCGGAGCCTCTACTCCCAGCTCCCTGTCTCTCTCACAGACCAGAGCCTCTACTCCCAGCTCCCTGTCTCTCTCACAGACCGGAGCCTCTACTCCCAGCTCCCTGTCTCTCTCACAGACCGGAGCCTCTACTCCCAGCTCCCTGTCTCTCTCACAGGCCAGAGCCTCTACTCCCAGCTCCCTGTCTCTCTCACAGGCCGGAGCCTCTACTCCCAGCTCCCTGTCTCTCTCACAGGCCGGAGTCTCTACTCCCAGCTCCCTGTCTCTCTCACAGACCGCAGCCTCTACTTCCAGCTCCCTGTCTCTCTCACAGACCGGAGCCTCTACTCCCAGCTCCCTGTCTCTCTCACTGGCCGGACCCTCTACTCCCAGCTCCCTGCCTCTCTCACAGACCGGAGCCTCTATTCCCAGCTCCCTGTCTCTCTCACAGACCGGAGCCTCTACTCCCAGCTCCCTGTCTCTCTCACAGACCAGAGCCTCTACTCCCAGCTCCCTGTCTCTCTCACAGGCCGGAGCCTCTACTCCCATCTCCCTGTCTCTCTCACAGGCCGGAGCCTCTACTCCCAGCTCCCTGTCTCTCTCAAAGACCGGAGCCTCTACTCCCAGCTCCCTGTCTCTCTCACAGACCGGAGCCTCTACTCCCAGCTCCCTGTCTCTCTCACAGACCGGAGCCTCTACTCCCAGCTCCCTGTCTCTCTCACAGACCGGAGCCTCTACTCCCAGCTCCCTGTCTCTCTCACAGGCCGGAGCCTCTACTCCCAGCTCCCTGTCTCTCTCACAGACCAGAGCCTCTACTCCCAGCTCCCTGTCTCTCTCACAGACCGGAGCCTCTACTCCCAGCTCCCTGTCTCTCTCACAGACCGGAGCCTCTACTCCCAGCTCCCTGTCTCTCTCACAGGCCAGAGCCTCTACTCCCAGCTCCCTGTCTCTCTCACAGGCCGGAGCCTCTACTCCCAGCTCCCTGTCTCTCTCACAGGCCGGAGCCTCTACTCCCAGCTCCCTGTCTCTCTCACAGACCGCAGCCTCTACTTCCAGCTCCCTGTCTCTCTCACAGACCGGAGCCTCTACTCCCAGCTCCCTGTCTCTCTCACAGGCCGGACCCTCTACTCCCAGCTCCCTGCCTCTCTCACAGACCGGAGCCTCTATTCCCAGCTCCCTGTCTCTCTCACAGACCGGAGCCTCTACTCCCAGCTCCCTGTCTCTCTCACAGACCAGAGCCTCTACTCCCAGCTCCCTGTCTCTCTCACAGGCCGGAGCCTCTACTCCCATCTCCCTGTCTCTCTCACAGGCCGGAGCCTCTACTCCCAGCTCCCTGTCTCTCTCAAAGACCGGAGCCTCTACTCCCAGCTCCCTGTCTCTCTCACAGACCGGAGCCTCTACTCCCAGCTCCCTGTCTCTCTCACAGACCGGAGCCTCTACTCCCAGCTCCCTGTCTCTCTCACAGACCGGAGCCTCTACTCCCAGCTCCCTGTCTCTCTCACAGGCCGGTGCCTCTATTCCCAGCTCCCTGCCTCTCTCACAGACCGGAGCCTCTATTCCCAGCTCCCTGTCTCTCTCACAGACCGGAGCCTCTACTCCCAGCTCCCTGTCTCTCTCACAGACCAGAGCCTCTACTCCCAGCTCCCTGTCTCTCTCACAGACCAGAGCCTCTACTCCCAGCTCCCTGTCTCTCTCACAGACCGGGGCCTCTACTCCCAGCTCCCTGTCTCTCTCACAGACCGGAGCCTCTACTCCCAGCTCCATGTCTCTCTCACAGACCAGAGCCTCTACTCCCAGCTCCCTGTCTCTTTCACAGGCCGGAGCCTCTACTCCAAGCTCCCTGTCTCTCTCACAGGCCGGAGCCTCTACTCCCAGCTCCCTGTCTCTCTCACAGACCGGAGCCTCTACTCCCAGCTCCCTGTCTCTCTCACAGACCGGAGCCTCTACTCCCAGTTCCCTGTCTCTCTCACAGACCAGAGCCTCTACTCCCAGCTCCCTGTCTCTCTCACAGGCCGGAGCCTCTACTCCCAGCTCCCTGTCTCTCTCACAGACCAGAGCCTCTACTCCCAGCTCCCTGTCTCTCTCACAGGCCGGAGCCTCTACTCCCAGCTCCCTGTCTCTCTCACAGACCAGGCCTCTACTCCCAGCTCCCTGTCTCTCTCACAGGCCGGAGCCTCTACTCCCAGCTCCCTGTCTCTCTCACAGGCCGGAGCCTCTACTCCCAGCTCCCTCTCTCTCTCACAGGCCGGAGCCTCTACTCCCAGCTCCCTGTCTCTCTCACAGACCAGAGCCTCTACTCCCAGCTCCCTGTCTCTCTCACAGGCCGGAGCCTCTACTCCCAGCTCCCTGTCTCTCTCACAGGCCGGAGCCTCTACTCCCAGCTCCCTGTCTCTCTCACAGGCTGGAGCCTCTACTCCCAGCTCCCTGTCTCTCTCACAGGCCAGAGCCTCTACTCCCAGCTCCCTGTCTCTCTCACAGACCAGGCCTCTACTCCCAGCTCCCTGTCTCTCTCACAGGCCGGAGCCTCTACTCCCAGCTCCCTGTCTCTCTCACAGGCCGGAGCCTCTACTCCCAGCTCCCTGTCTCTCTCACAGACCAGAGCCTCTACTCCCAGCTCCCTGCCTCTCTCACAGGCCGGAGCCTCTACTCCCAGCACCCTGTCTCTCTCACAGGCCGGAGCCTCTACTCCCAGCTCCCTGTCTCTCTCAGAGGCTGGAGCCTCTACTCCCAGCTCCCTGTCTCTCTCACAGGCCAGAGCCTCTACTCCCAGCTCTCTGACTTTCTCACAGGCCGGAGCCTCTACTCCCAGCTCCCTGTCTCTCTCACAGGCCGGAGCCTCTACTCCCAGCTCCCTGTCTCTCTCACAGACCAGAGCCTCTACTCCCAGCTTCCTGCCTCTCTCACAGGCCGGAGCCTCTACTCCCAGCTCCCAGTCTCTCTCACAGGCCGGAGCCTCTACTCCCAGCTCCCTGTCTCTCTTACAGGCCGGAGCCTCTACTCCCTGCTCCCTGTCTCTCTCAGAGACCGGAGCCTCTACTCCCAGCTCCCGGTCTCTCTCACAGACCAGAGCCTCTACTCCCAGCTCCCTGTCTCTCTCACAGGCCGGAGCCTCTACTCCCAGCTCCCTGTCTCTCTCACAGGCCGGAGCCTCTACTCCCAGCTCCCTGTCTCTCTCACAGGCTGGAGCCTCTACTCCCAGCTCCCTGTCTCTCTCACAGGCCAGAGCCTCTACTCCCAGCTCCCTGTCTCTCTCACAGACCAGGCCTCTACTCCCAGCTCCCTGTCTCTCTCACAGGCCGGAGCCTCTACTCCCAGCTCCCTGTCTCTCTCACAGGCCGGAGCCTCTACTCCCAGCTCCCTGTCTCTCTCACAGGCCGGAGCCTCTGCTCCCAGCTCCCTGTCTCTCTCACAGACCAGGCCTCTGCTCCCAGCTCCCTGTCTCTCTCACAGACCGGAGCCTCTACTCCCAGCTCCCTGTCTCTCTCACAGACCGGAGCCTCTACTCCCAGCTCCCTGTCTCTCTCACAGACCAGGCCTCTACTCCCAGCTCACTGTCTCTCTCACAGGCCGGAGCCTCTACTCCCAGCTTCCTGTCTCTCTCACAGACCGGAGCCTCTACTCCCAGCTCCCTGTCTCTCTCACAGGCCGGAGCCTCTACTCCCAGCTCCCTGTCTCTCTCACAGACCGGAGCCTCTACTCCCAGCTCCCTGTCTCTCCCTCACAGACCGGAGCCTCTACTCCCAGCTCCCTGTCTCTCTCACAGGCCGGAGCCTCTACTCCCAGCTCCCTCTCTCTCTCACAGACCGGAGCCTCTACTCCCAGCTCCCTGTCTCTCTCACAGACCAGAGCCTCTACTCCCAGCTCCCTGTCTCTCTCACAGGCCGGAGCCTCTACTCCCAGCTCCCTGTCTCTCTCACAGACCAGAGCCTCTACTCCCAGCTCCCTGCCTCTCTCACAGGCCAGGCCTCTACTCCCAGCTCCCTGTCCCTCACACAGACCAGGCCTCTA
Source organism: Somniosus microcephalus (assembly GCF_052327205.1). Classification (NCBI taxonomy): domain Eukaryota; kingdom Metazoa; phylum Chordata; class Chondrichthyes; order Squaliformes; family Somniosidae; genus Somniosus; species Somniosus microcephalus. Next base: position 23,417,477 of record NW_028225181.1, on the reverse strand, counting down.
CTCCCAGCTCCCTGTCTCTCTCACAGGCCGGAGCCTCTACTCCCAGCTCCCTGTCTCTCTCACAGGCCAGAGCCTCTACTCCCAGCTCCCTGTCTCTCTCACAGGCCGGAGCCTCTACTCCCAGCTCCCTGTCTCTCTCACAGGCCGGAGCCTCTACTCCCAGCTCCCTGTCTCTCTCACAGACCGGAGCCTCTACTCCCAGCTCCCTGTCTCTCTCACAGACCGGAGCCTCTACTCCCAGCTCCCTGTCTCTCTCACACACCGGAGCCTCTACTCCCAGCCCCCTGTCTCTCTCACAGACCGGAGCCTCTACTCCCAGCTCCCTGTCTCTCTCACAGACCGGAGCCTCTACTCCCAGCTCCCTGTCTCTCTCACAGACCAGGCCTCTACTCCCAGCTCCCTGTCTCTCTCACAGGCCGGAGCCCCTACTCCCAGCTCCCTGTCTCTCTCACAGGCCGGAGCCTCTACTCCCAGCTCCCTGTCTCTCTCACAGGCCGGAGCCTCTACTCCCAGCTCCCTGTCTCTCTCACAGACCGGAGCCTCTACTCCCAGCTCCCTGTCTCTCTCACAGGCCGGAGCCTCTACTCCCAGCTCCCTGTCTCTCTCACAGGCCAGAGCCTCTACTCCCAGCTTCCTGTCTCTCTCACAGGCCGGAGCCTCTACTCCCAGCTCCCTGTCTCTCTCACAGACCAGAGCCTCTACTCCCAGCTCCCTGACTCTCTCACAGACCAGGCCTCTACTCCCAGCTCCCTGTCTCTCTCACAGACCGGAGCCTCTACTCCCAGCTCCCTGTCTCTCTCACAGGCCGGAGCCTCTACTCCCAGCTCCCTGTCTCTCTCACAGACCGGAGCCTCTACTCCCAGCTCCCTGTCTCTCTCACAGGCCGGAGCCTCTACTCCCAGCTCCCTGTCTCTCTCACAGACCGGAGCCTCTACTCCCAGCTCCCTGTCTCTCTCACAGGCCGGAGCCTCTACTCCCAGCTCCCTGTCTCTCTCACAGGCCGGAGCCTCTACTCCCAGCTCCCTGTCTCTCTCACAGACCAGAGCCTCTACTCCCAGCTCCCTGTCTCTCTCACAGGCCGGAGCCTCTACTCCCAGCTCCCTGTCTCTCTCAGAGGCCGGAGCCTCTACTCCCAGCTCCCTGTCTCTCTCACAGGCCGGAGCCTCTACTCCCAGCTCCCTGTCTCTCTCACTGATACGCTTATCAATTACTTCATAAAAGGTGATGAGTCGAAAGAAGAGATGAATAAGGCTTTTATTAGCTAAGAAGAGACCATGCTTCTTCGTGAGTGACTGAACAAGTCTGAACGAAACCCACACAGTGGTGGGTGGAGTCAGCTGAGGCATGCCTCCATACACAGCGCCACCCAGAGGTGGCAATATACAATACAGTGGTTTACCACATTCACCCCTTGTTTCATGTGAAGTCCGGCGGGGTGAAGGGTACTACAAGTTAAGTCTATCAGGAGGCCTTGTCTGACGTCCTGATCGTCGTGGTGGCGGCGGTGGTGTTGCAGCATCCGACGTCGGGTCTGGTGTCTGGGTGGTTGGCGAAGATTCCTGGGGCTTTGGCATGCCGTCTGCAGGGGTTGGGTTGGGAGGGGTGGTGGGGGATAACAGTGGTAAGGGGGATAACGGTGGTAAGGGGGATAACGGTGGTAATTCAGGGGTACCCGAGGGTGCGAGATCTCGTATGGAGACCGTGTCCTCCCGCCCGTCTGGGTATGTCACCCAGGCATACTGGGGGTTGGCGTGTAGGAGGTGCACCCGCTCGACCAGGGGGTCCGTTTTATGCGTCCTCACGTGCCTCCGCAGTAGGACGGGCCCAGGAGAAGTCAACCATGCCGGTAGCGAGGTTCCCGATGTAGACTTCCGGGGGAAAACGAACATTTTCTCATGAGGGGTCGCATTAGTGGCAGTACAAAGCAGTGACCGAATGGAGTGAAGCGCTGCAGGGAGGACCTCCTGCCAGCGGGAGGTCGGAAGGCCCTTAGATTTTAGTGCTAAGAGGACTGCCTTCCAAACCGTCGCGTTCTCCCTTTCCACCTGGCCGTTCCCCCGGGGGTTGTAACTGGTGGTCCTGCTCGTGGCGATACCTCTTGTTAGCAGGTACTGCCGAAGTTCGTCGCTCATGAACGATGAGCCCCTGTCGCTATGTATATAGCTGGGGAACCCGAACAGAGCGAAGATGTCATTCAGACACTTGATGACCGTGGTACTGGTCATGTCTGGGCAAGGGATGGCAAAGGGGAAACGGGAGTACTCATCAACTATGTTGAGGAAGTACACATTGCGGTCAGCGGAGGGGAGGGGCCCTTTAAAATCGACGCTCAGGCGTTCGAAGGGGCGGGTGGCCTTGATCAGGCTTGCTCTGTCCGGCCTATAGAAGTGCGGTTTGCACTCGGCGCAGATTTGGCAGCTCTTGGTCATGGTCCTGACCTCCTCGATGGAGTAGGGCAGGTTACGGGATTTGATAAAATGGAAAAACCTGGTGACCCCCGGGTGGCAGAGGTCATTGTGGAGGGACTGCAGCCTATCACTCTGCGCGTTGGCGCATGTACCACGTGATAGGGCATCTGGGGGCTCATTGAGTTTCCCTGGCCGATACAAGATATCATAATTGTAGGTGGAGAGTTCGATTCTCCACCTCAAGATCTTGTCGTTCTTGATTTTACCCCTCTGCTTATTATTAAACATAAAAGCTACTGAACGCTGGTCAGTGAGCAGGGTAAATCGTTTCCCGGCCAGGTAATGCCTCCAGTGACGCACCGCTTCTACAATAGCCTGGGCCTCCTTTTCGACGGAGGAGTGTCTCGTCTCGGGGCCCTGGAGGGTCCTTGAGAAAAAGGCCACGGGTCTGCCCGCCTGGTTAAGGGTCGCGGCTAGGGCGAAGTCGGAGGCATCGCTCTCCACTTGGAAGGGGATGGACTCATCCACCGCGTGCATTGCGGCCTTCGCGATATCGTTCTTGATAAGAGTGAAGGCTGCACACGCCTCTGGTGTCAGGGGGAAGGAGGTGGCTTTGATGAGGGGCCTGGCTTTGTCTGCATAGAGGGGCACCCACTGGGCGTAGTAGGAGAAAAACCCCAGGCATCTCTTCAGTGCTTTTTGGCAGTGGGGAAGGGGTAGCTCCATTAGGGGGGCGCATTCTGTCGGGGTCGGGCCCGATGACTCCGTTCTCCACCACGCAGCCGAGGATGGCCAGGCGCTTGGTGTGAAACATACATTTTTCCTTATTGTACGTTAGGTTCAGCCGTTGGGCCGTACGGAGGAAATTTGCTAGATTAACGTCGTGGTCCTGCTGGTCGTGGCCGCAGATGGTGACGTTATCCAAATAGGGGAAGGTTGCCCGCAGCGCGTTCTGGTCAACCATTCGGTCCATCTCCCTTTGGAAGACCGAAACCCCGTTGGTGACGCCGAAGGGGACCCTAAGGAAGTGGTAGAGGCGGCCGTTTGCCTCGAAGGCAGTATACTGGCGGTCCTCATGGCGGATGGGCAGCTGGTGGTACGCTGACTTAAGGTCGATGGTGGAGAATACTTTGTATTGCGCAATCTGATTGACCATATCAGATATGCGAGGGAGGGGGTACGCGTCCAGCTGGGTGTACCGGTTTATGGTTTGGCTGTAGTCGATTACCATGCGGCGTTTTGCAGTGGTTTTAACGACTACAACCTGGGCTCGCCAGGGGCTAGTGCTACCTTCGATAATGCCCTCCTTCAAGAGCCGCTCCACCTCAGAGCTGATAAAAGCTCTGTCCCCGGCACTGTACCGCCTGCTTTTGGTAGCGATGGGTTTACAGTCGCGGGTGAGGTTAGCGAACAGGGGAGGGGGGGGGACTTTTAATGTGGAAAGGCTGCAGGTGGTTTGCAGCGGGCGATTTAAAAGTTGTTGGTGGCAGACTGTGAGTGGGGGGAGGGGTCCACCGTATGCTAGTGTGACACTCTTAAGGTGGCACTGAAAATCCAACCCTAGCAGGACGGCAGCGCAAAGACGGGGCAGGACTAGCAGTTTAAATTTTTGATATTCAGTGCCCCCTACTGACAGGGTCACCACACAGTAGCCGCTGATGTCCATTGACTGGGACTTGGACGCCATAGAAATGCGATGGTGCGTTGGCAGAATCGTGAGGGAGTGGCTACGTACCGTGTCGGGGTGGACGAAACTCTCTGTGCTCCCGCTGTCGATCAGGCAACTGGTGGCGCGGCCGTTTACCGCGATATCCATCATGGAGCTGGATAGATGGTGAGGGTGGCCTTGATCCAGCGTCACGGAGGCCAGTATGTGGCTTAGTGAGTCACTATAGTCATCCGCCGAGACGGTGGTCGGTTCCGGTGACGAAATGGCGGTTGAGTGCGTTGGATACGATGGCGGCGGATGCCATGCGGCCGGGGGTACACAAAATGGCGGATAAGATGGCTGCTCCCACGGCCCGCACGCTGCGCTGCTGGCTGGCTTCCCCTTGCAGGCGTTAGCGTAATGGCCTTTCTTCCCGCAGCCCGAGCAGGTAGCTGTCTTAGCTGGGCAGTGCGCTCTGGGATGTTTTAACTGGCCACAGAAATAGCATTTTTGGGCCTGGTTACTGGGCATCGAAGCAGTTCTTACCGGAGGCTGCTGTCTCGGTTGGGTCGCTGCAGCGGTTGGTGCCGGGGGCGGCGGTCCCGTGTCCCACGGTTTCGATTGCCATGTCTCGGCGCCGTTACGGGGGTATGCCTCGAGGTTTCAGTGGGCCTCCTCTAACGAGAGCGCAAGGGCAATGGCCGTCTTCAGGTCGGGTTCCTTGCTTTCTAGCAGTCTCTGCCGGGTGTGGTCTGACTGGAGGCCCCTGACGAAGGCATCACAGGCGAGTCCCTGCGCGTGCTCCACAGCCGTTACCGCTTTACAATCGCAGTCTCTGCAGAGTGCCAGTAGCGCCCGTGCAAATGCCCCTACCGATTCTCCCGGTTGCTGCCTGCGAGATCCCAAGAGGTGTCGGGCGTAAATTGTGTTCACTGGGCGCGTATATTGCCCTTTTAGTAGCTCGAGGGCCGCCACGTACGTATTAGAGTCCCGGATTAGCATATATACTTGATGGCTCACCTGGGCGGTCAAAATTTTCAGTTTGTGATCCTCCTCTGTAACCTGTGAGATTGCGAGGAAGGATTCAAAGCAGCTCAGCCAGTGTTCAAACTTGGCTGATGCACCCACATCTTGAGGGTCGAGGTCCAGGCGTTGTGGTCTGAGGGCTCTCAGCAATGTCTGCTGTATCCGTTGCTGTTGTTGCTCCTCAGGTGTCGCCATTTAACTTTTAGCTAATAAAATTGATACGCTTATCAATTACTTCATAAAACGTGATGAGTCGAAGAAGAGATGATGAGTCGAAAGAAGAGATGAATAAGGCTTTTATTAGCTAAGAAGAGACCATGCTTCTTCGTGAGTGACTGAACAAGTCTGAACGAAACCCACACAGTGGTGGGTGGAGTCAGCTGAGGCATGCCTCCATACACAGCGCCACCCAGAGGTGGCAATATACAATACAGTGGTTTACCACACTCACAGACCGGAGCCTCTACTCCCAGCTCCCTGTCTCTCTCACAGGCCGGAGCCTCTACTCCCAGCTCCCTGTCTCTCTCACAGACCAGAGCCTCTACTCCCAGCTCCCTGTCTCTCTCACAGGCCGGAGCCTCTGCTCCCAGCTCCCTGTCTCTCTCACAGACCAGGCCTCTGCTCCCAGCTCCCTGTCTCTCTCACAGACCGGAGCCTCTACTCCCAGCTCCCTGTCTCTCTCACAGACCGGAGCCTCTACTCCCAGCTCCCTGTCTCTCTCACAGACCAGGCCTCTACTCCCAGCTCACTGTCTCTCTCACAGGCCGGAGCCTCTACTCCCAGCTTCCTGTCTCTCTCACAGACCGGAGCCTCTACTCCCAGCTCCCTGTCTCTCTCACAGGCCGGAGCCTCTACTCCCAGCTCCCTGTCTCTCTCACAGACCGGAGCCTCTACTCCCAGCTCCCTGTCTCTCCCTCACAGACCGGAGCCTCTACTCCCAGCTCCCTGTCTCTCTCACAGGCCGGAGCCTCTACTCCCAGCTCCCTCTCTCTCTCACAGACCGGAGCCTCTACTCCCAGCTCCCTGTCTCTCTCACAGACCAGAGCCTCTACTCCCAGCTCCCTGTCTCTCTCACAGGCCGGAGCCTCTACTCCCAGCTCCCTGTCTCTCTCACAGACCAGAGCCTCTACTCCCAGCTCCCTGCCTCTCTCACAGGCCAGGCCTCTACTCCCAGCTCCCTGTCCCTCACACAGACCAGGCCTCTACTCCCAGCTCCCTGTCTCTCTCACAGGCCGGAGCCTCTACTCCCAGCTCCCTGTCTCTCTCACAGGCCAGAGCCTCTACTCCCAGCTCCCTGTCTCTCTCACAGGCCGGAGCCTCTACTCCCAGCTCCCTGTCTCTCTCACAGGCCGGAGCCTCTACTCCCAGCTCCCTGTCTCTCTCACAGACCGGAGCCTCTACTCCCAGCTCCCTGTCTCTCTCACAGACCGGAGCCTCTACTCCCAGCTCCCTGTCTCTCTCACACACCGGAGCCTCTACTCCCAGCCCCCTGTCTCTCTCACAGACCGGAGCCTCTACTCCCAGCTCCCTGTCTCTCTCACAGACCGGAGCCTCTACTCCCAGCTCCCTGTCTCTCTCACAGACCAGGCCTCTACTCCCAGCTCCCTGTCTCTCTCACAGGCCGGAGCCCCTACTCCCAGCTCCCTGTCTCTCTCACAGGCCGGAGCCTCTACTCCCAGCTCCCTGTCTCTCTCACAGGCCGGAGCCTCTACTCCCAGCTCCCTGTCTCTCTCACAGACCGGAGCCTCTACTCCCAGCTCCCTGTCTCTCTCACAGGCCGGAGCCTCTACTCCCAGCTCCCTGTCTCTCTCACAGGCCAGAGCCTCTACTCCCAGCTTCCTGTCTCTCTCACAGGCCGGAGCCTCTACTCCCAGCTCCCTGTCTCTCTCACAGACCAGAGCCTCTACTCCCAGCTCCCTGACTCTCTCACAGACCAGGCCTCTACTCCCAGCTCCCTGTCTCTCTCACAGACCGGAGCCTCTACTCCCAGCTCCCTGTCTCTCTCACAGGCCGGAGCCTCTACTCCCAGCTCCCTGTCTCTCTCACAGACCGGAGCCTCTACTCCCAGCTCCCTGTCTCTCTCACAGGCCGGAGCCTCTACTCCCAGCTCCCTGTCTCTCTCACAGACCGGAGCCTCTACTCCCAGCTCCCTGTCTCTCTCACAGGCCGGAGCCTCTACTCCCAGCTCCCTGTCTCTCTCACAGGCCGGAGCCTCTACTCCCAGCTCCCTGTCTCTCTCACAGACCAGAGCCTCTACTCCCAGCTCCCTGTCTCTCTCACAGGCCGGAGCCTCTACTCCCAGCTCCCTGTCTCTCTCAGAGGCCGGAGCCTCTACTCCCAGCTCCCTGTCTCTCTCACAGGCCGGAGCCTCTACTCCCAGCTCCCTGTCTCTCTCACTGATACGCTTATCAATTACTTCATAAAAGGTGATGAGTCGAAAGAAGAGATGAATAAGGCTTTTATTAGCTAAGAAGAGACCATGCTTCTTCGTGAGTGACTGAACAAGTCTGAACGAAACCCACACAGTGGTGGGTGGAGTCAGCTGAGGCATGCCTCCATACACAGCGCCACCCAGAGGTGGCAATATACAATACAGTGGTTTACCACATTCACCCCTTGTTTCATGTGAAGTCCGGCGGGGTGAAGGGTACTACAAGTTAAGTCTATCAGGAGGCCTTGTCTGACGTCCTGATCGTCGTGGTGGCGGCGGTGGTGTTGCAGCATCCGACGTCGGGTCTGGTGTCTGGGTGGTTGGCGAAGATTCCTGGGGCTTTGGCATGCCGTCTGCAGGGGTTGGGTTGGGAGGGGTGGTGGGGGATAACAGTGGTAAGGGGGATAACGGTGGTAAGGGGGATAACGGTGGTAATTCAGGGGTACCCGAGGGTGCGAGATCTCGTATGGAGACCGTGTCCTCCCGCCCGTCTGGGTATGTCACCCAGGCATACTGGGGGTTGGCGTGTAGGAGGTGCACCCGCTCGACCAGGGGGTCCGTTTTATGCGTCCTCACGTGCCTCCGCAGTAGGACGGGCCCAGGAGAAGTCAACCATGCCGGTAGCGAGGTTCCCGATGTAGACTTCCGGGGGAAAACGAACATTTTCTCATGAGGGGTCGCATTAGTGGCAGTACAAAGCAGTGACCGAATGGAGTGAAGCGCTGCAGGGAGGACCTCCTGCCAGCGGGAGGTCGGAAGGCCCTTAGATTTTAGTGCTAAGAGGACTGCCTTCCAAACCGTCGCGTTCTCCCTTTCCACCTGGCCGTTCCCCCGGGGGTTGTAACTGGTGGTCCTGCTCGTGGCGATACCTCTTGTTAGCAGGTACTGCCGAAGTTCGTCGCTCATGAACGATGAGCCCCTGTCGCTATGTATATAGCTGGGGAACCCGAACAGAGCGAAGATGTCATTCAGACACTTGATGACCGTGGTACTGGTCATGTCTGGGCAAGGGATGGCAAAGGGGAAACGGGAGTACTCATCAACTATGTTGAGGAAGTACACATTGCGGTCAGCGGAGGGGAGGGGCCCTTTAAAATCGACGCTCAGGCGTTCGAAGGGGCGGGTGGCCTTGATCAGGCTTGCTCTGTCCGGCCTATAGAAGTGCGGTTTGCACTCGGCGCAGATTTGGCAGCTCTTGGTCATGGTCCTGACCTCCTCGATGGAGTAGGGCAGGTTACGGGATTTGATAAAATGGAAAAACCTGGTGACCCCCGGGTGGCAGAGGTCATTGTGGAGGGACTGCAGCCTATCACTCTGCGCGTTGGCGCATGTACCACGTGATAGGGCATCTGGGGGCTCATTGAGTTTCCCTGGCCGATACAAGATATCATAATTGTAGGTGGAGAGTTCGATTCTCCACCTCAAGATCTTGTCGTTCTTGATTTTACCCCTCTGCTTATTATTAAACATAAAAGCTACTGAACGCTGGTCAGTGAGCAGGGTAAATCGTTTCCCGGCCAGGTAATGCCTCCAGTGACGCACCGCTTCTACAATAGCCTGGGCCTCCTTTTCGACGGAGGAGTGTCTCGTCTCGGGGCCCTGGAGGGTCCTTGAGAAAAAGGCCACGGGTCTGCCCGCCTGGTTAAGGGTCGCGGCTAGGGCGAAGTCGGAGGCATCGCTCTCCACTTGGAAGGGGATGGACTCATCCACCGCGTGCATTGCGGCCTTCGCGATATCGTTCTTGATAAGAGTGAAGGCTGCACACGCCTCTGGTGTCAGGGGGAAGGAGGTGGCTTTGATGAGGGGCCTGGCTTTGTCTGCATAGAGGGGCACCCACTGGGCGTAGTAGGAGAAAAACCCCAGGCATCTCTTCAGTGCTTTTTGGCAGTGGGGAAGGGGTAGCTCCATTAGGGGGGCGCATTCTGTCGGGGTCGGGCCCGATGACTCCGTTCTCCACCACGCAGCCGAGGATGGCCAGGCGCTTGGTGTGAAACATACATTTTTCCTTATTGTACGTTAGGTTCAGCCGTTGGGCCGTACGGAGGAAATTTGCTAGATTAACGTCGTGGTCCTGCTGGTCGTGGCCGCAGATGGTGACGTTATCCAAATAGGGGAAGGTTGCCCGCAGCGCGTTCTGGTCAACCATTCGGTCCATCTCCCTTTGGAAGACCGAAACCCCGTTGGTGACGCCGAAGGGGACCCTAAGGAAGTGGTAGAGGCGGCCGTTTGCCTCGAAGGCAGTATACTGGCGGTCCTCATGGCGGATGGGCAGCTGGTGGTACGCTGACTTAAGGTCGATGGTGGAGAATACTTTGTATTGCGCAATCTGATTGACCATATCAGATATGCGAGGGAGGGGGTACGCGTCCAGCTGGGTGTACCGGTTTATGGTTTGGCTGTAGTCGATTACCATGCGGCGTTTTGCAGTGGTTTTAACGACTACAACCTGGGCTCGCCAGGGGCTAGTGCTACCTTCGATAATGCCCTCCTTCAAGAGCCGCTCCACCTCAGAGCTGATAAAAGCTCTGTCCCCGGCACTGTACCGCCTGCTTTTGGTAGCGATGGGTTTACAGTCGCGGGTGAGGTTAGCGAACAGGGGAGGGGGGGGGGACTTTTAATGTGGAAAGGCTGCAGGTGGTTTGCAGCGGGCGATTTAAAAGTTGTTGGTTGCAGACTGTGAGTGGGGGGAGGGGTCCACCGTATGCTAGTGTGACACTCTTAAGGTGGCACTGAAAATCCAACCCTAGCAGGACGGCAGCGCAAAGACGGGGCAGGACTAGCAGTTTAAATTTTTGATATTCAGTGCCCCCTACTGACAGGGTCACCACACAGTAGCCGCTGATGTCCATTGACTGGGACTTGGACGCCATAGAAATGCGATGGTGCGTTGGCAGAATCGTGAGGGAGTGGCTACGTACCGTGTCGGGGTGGACGAAACTCTCTGTGCTCCCGCTGTCGATCAGGCAACTGGTGGCGCGGCCGTTTACCGCGATATCCATCATGGAGCTGGATAGATGGTGAGGGTGGCCTTGATCCAGCGTCACGGAGGCCAGTATGTGGCTTAGTGAGTCACTATAGTCATCCGCCGAGACGGTGGTCGGTTCCGGTGACGAAATGGCGGTTGAGTGCGTTGGATACGATGGCGGCAGATGCCATGCGGCCGGGGGTACACAAAATGGCGGATAAGATGGCTGCTCCCACGGCCCGCACGCTGCGCTGCTGGCTGGCTTCCCCTTGCAGGCGTTAGCGTAATGGCCTTTCTTCCCGCAGCCCGAGCAGGTAGCTGTCTTAGCTGGGCAGTGCGCTCTGGGATGTTTTAACTGGCCACAGAAATAGCATTTTTGGGCCTGGTTACTGGGCATCGAAGCAGTTCTTACCGGAGGCTGCTGTCTCGGTTGGGTCGCTGCAGCGGTTGGTGCCGGGGGCGGCGGTCCCGTGTCCCACGGTTTCGATTGCCATGTCTCGGCGCCGTTACGGGGGTATGCCTCGAGGTTTCAGTGGGCCTCCTCTAACGAGAGCGCAAGGGCAATGGCCGTCTTCAGGTCGGGTTCCTTGCTTTCTAGCAGTCTCTGCCGGGTGTGGTCTGACTGGAGGCCCCTGACGAAGGCATCACAGGCGAGTCCCTGCGCGTGCTCCACAGCCGTTACCGCTTTACAATCGCAGTCTCTGCAGAGTGCCAGTAGCGCCCGTGCAAATGCCCCTACCGATTCTCCCGGTTGCTGCCTGCGGGATCCCAAGAGGTGTCGGGCGTAAATTGTGTTCACTGGGCGCGTATATTGCCCTTTTAGTAGCTCGAGGGCCGCCACGTACGTATTAGAGTCCCGGATTAGCATATATACTTGATGGCTCACCTGGGCGGTCAAAATTTTCAGTTTGTGATCCTCCTCTGTAACCTGTGAGATTGCGAGGAAGGATTCAAAGCAGCTCAGCCAGTGTTCAAACTTGGCTGATGCACCCACATCTTGAGGGTCGAGGTCCAGGCGTTGTGGTCTGAGGGCTCTCAGCAATGTCTGCTGTATCCGTTGCTGTTGTTGCTCCTCAGGTGTCGCCATTTAACTTTTAGCTAATAAAATTGATACGCTTATCAATTACTTCATAAAAGGTGATGAGTCGAAGAAGAGATGATGAGTCGAAAGAAGAGATGAATAAGGCTTTTATTAGCTAAGAAGAGACCATGCTTCTTCGTGAGTGACTGAACAAGTCTGAACGAAACCCACACAGTGGTGGGTGGAGTCAGCTGAGGCATGCCTCCATACACAGCGCCACCCAGAGGTGGCAATATACAATACAGTGGTTTACCACACTCACAGACCGGAGCCTCTACTCCCAGCTCCCTGTCTCTCTCACAGGCCGGAGCCTTTACTCCCAGCTCCCTGTCTCTCTCACAGACCAGAGCCTCTACTCCCAGCTCCCTGTCTCTCTCACAGACCAGAGCCTCTACTCCCAGCTCCCTGTCTCTCTCACAGACCGGAGCCTCTACTCCCAGCTCCCTGTCTCTCTCACAGGCCGGTGCCTCTATTCCCAGCTCCCTGCCTCTCTCACAGACCGGAGCCTCTATTCCCAGCTCCCTGTCTCTCTCACAGACCGGAGCCTCTACTCCCAGCTCCCTGTCTCTCTCACAGACCAGAGCCTCTACTCCCAGCTCCCTGTCTCTCTCACAGACCAGAGCCTCTACTCCCAGCTCCCTGTCTCTCTCACAGACCGGAGCCTCTACTCCCAGCTCCCTGTCTCTCTCACAGGCCGGAGCCTCTATTCCCAGCTCCCTGTCTCTCTCACAGACCGGAGCCTCTACTCCCAGCTCCCTGTCTCTCTCACAGACCGGAGCCTCTATTCCCAGCTCCCTGTCTCTCTCACAGACCGGAGCCTCTACTCCCAGCTCCCTGTCTCTCTCACAGACCAGAGCCTCTACTCCCAGCTCCCTGTCTCTCTCACAGGCTGGAGCCTCTACTCCCAGCTCCCTGTCTCTCTCACAGACCGGAGCCTCTACTCCCAGCTCCCTGTCTCTCTCACAGACCAGGCCTCTACTCCCAGCTCCCTGTCTCTCTCACAGGCTGGAGCCTCTACTCCCAGCTCCCTGTCTCTCTCACAGACCGGAGCCTCTACTCCCAGCTCCCTGTCTCTCTCACAGACCAGGCCTCTACTCCCAGCTCCCTGTCTCTCTCACAGGCCGGAGCCTCTACTCCCATCTCCCTGTCTCTCTCACAGGCCGGAGCCTCTACTCCCAGCTCCCTGTCTCTCTCACAGACCGGAGCCTCTACTCCCAGCTCCCTGTCTCTCTCACAGACCAGAGCCTCTATTCCCAGCTCCCTGTCTCTCTCACAGACCGGAGCCTCTACTCCCAGCTCCCTGTCTCTCTCACAGACCAGAGCCTCTACTCCCAGCTCCCTGTCTCTCTCACAGGCCGGAGCCTCTACTCCCAGCTCCCTGTCTCTCTCACAGACCGGAGCCTCTACTCCCAGCTCCCTGTCTCTCTCACAGACCAGGCCTCTACTCCCAGCTCCCTGTCTCTCTCACAGGCCGGAGCCTCTACTCCCATCTCCCTGTCTCTCTCACAGGCCGGAGCCTCTACTCCCAGCTCCCTGTCTCTCTCACAGACCGGAGCCTCTACTCCCAGCTCCCTGTCTCTCTCACAGACCAGAGCCTCTACTCCCAGCTCCCTGTCTCTCTCACAGGCCGGAGCCTCTACTCCCAGCGCCCTGTCTCTCTCACAGACCGGAGCCTCTACTCCCAGCTCCCTGTCTCTCTCACAGACCGGAGCCTCTACTCCCAGCTCCCTGTCTCTCTCACAGACCGGAGCCTCTACTCCCAGCTCCCTGTCTCTCTCACAGGCCGGAGCCTCTACTCCCAGCTCCCTGTCTCTCTCACAGGCCGAAGCCTCTGCTCCCAGCTCCCTGTCTCTCTCACAGGCCGGAGCCTCTGCTCCCAGCTCCCTGTCTCTCTCACAGACCAGAGCCTCTACTCCCAGCTCCCTGTCTCTCTCACAGGCCGGAGCCTCTACTCCCAGCGCCCTGTCTCTCTCACAGACCGGAGCCTCTACTCCCAGCTCCCTGTCTCTCTCACAGACCGGAGCCTCTACTCCCAGCTCCCTGTCTCTCTCACAGACCGGAGCCTCTACTCCCAGCTCCCTGTCTCTCTCACAGGCCGGAGCCTCTACTCCCAGCTCCCTGTCTCTCTCACAGGCCGGAGCCTCTGCTCCCAGCTCCCTGTCTCTCTCACAGGCCGGAGCCTCTGCTCCCAGCTCCCTGTCTCTCTCACAGGCCAGAGCCTCTACTCCCAGCTCCCTGTCTCTCTCACAGGCCGGAGCGTCTGCTCCCAGCTTCCTGTCTCTCTCAAAGGCCAGAGCCTCTACTCCCAGCTCCCTGTCTCTCTCACAGGCCAGAGCCTCTACTCCCAGCTCCCTGTCTCTCTCACAGACCGGAGCCTCTACTCCCAGCTCCCTGTCTCTCTCACAGACCGGAGCCTCTACTCCCAGCTCCCTGTCTCTCTCACAGACCAGAGCCTCTACTCCCAGCTCCCTGTCTCTCTCACAGACCGGAGCCTCTACTCCCAGCTCCCTGTCTCTCTCACAGACCGGAGCCTCTACTCCCAGCTCCCTGTCTCTCTCACAGACCAGAGCCTCTACTCCCAGCTCCCTGTCTCTCTCACAGACCGGAGCCTCTACTCCCAGCTCCCTGTCTCTCTCACAGACCGGAGCCTCTACTCCCAGCTTCCTGTCTCTCTCACAGGCCGGAGCCTCTACTCCCAGCTCCCTGTCTCTCTCACAGACCGGAGCCTCTACTCCCAGCTCCCTGTCTCTCTCACAGGCCGGAGCCTCTACTCCCAGCTCCCTGTCTCTCTCACAGACCAGAGCCTCTACTCCCAGCTCCCTGTCTATCTCACAGGCCGGAGCCTCTACTCCCAGCTCCCTGTCTCTCTCACAGACCAGAGCCTCTACTCCCAGCTCCCTGTCTCTCTCACAGGCCGGAGCCTCTACTCCCAGCTCCCTGTCTCTCTCACAGACCGGAGCCTCTACTCCCAGCTCCCTGTCTCTCTCACAGACCAGGCCTCTACTCCCAGCTCCCTGTCTCTCTCACAGACCAGAGCCTCTACTCCCAGCTCCCTGTCTCTCTCACAGACCGGAGCCTCTACTCCCAGCTCCCTGTCTCTCTCACAGACCGGAGCCTCTACTCCCAGCTCCCTGTCTCTCTCACAGGCCGGAGCCTCTACTCCCAGCTCCCTGTCTCTCTCACAGGCCGGAGCCTCTACTCCCAGCTCCCTGTCTCTCTCACAGACCGGAGCCTCTACTCCCAGCTCCCTGTCTCTCTCACAGGCCGGAGCCTCTACTCTCAGCTCCCTGTCTCTCTCACAGGCCGGAGCCTCTACTCCCAGCTCCCTGTCTCTCTCACAGGCCGGAGCCTCTACTCCCAGCTCCCTGCCTCTCTCACAGGCCGGAGCCTCTACTCCCAGCTCCCTGCCTCTCTCACAGGCCGGAGCCTCTATCCCAGATCCCTGTCTCTCTCTCACAGGCCGGAGCCTCTACTCCCAGCTCACTGTCTCTCTCACAGGCCGGAGCCTCTACTCCCAGCTCCCTGTCTCTCTCACAGGCCGGAGCCTCTACTCCCAGCTCCCTGTCTCTCTCACAGACCAGAGCCTCTACTCCCAGCTCCCTGTCTCTCTCACAGACCGGAGCCTCTACGCCCAGCTCCCTGTCTCCCTCACAGACCAGGCCTCTACTCCCAGCTCCCTGTCTCTCTCACAGACCGGAGCCTCTACTCCCAGCTCCCTGTCTCTCTCACAGACCGGAGTCTCTACTCCCAGCTCCCTGTCTCTCTCACAGGCCGGAGCCGCTACTCCCAGCTCCCTGCCTCTCTCACAGACTGGAGCCTCTACTCCCAGCTCCCTGTCTCTCTCACAGGCCGGAGCCTCTACTCCCAGCACCCTGTCTCTCTCACAGGCCGGAGCCTCTACTCCCAGCTCCCTGTCTCTCTCACAGGCCGGAGCCTCTACTCCCAGCTCCCTGTCTCTCTCACAGACCGGAGCCTCTACTCTCAGCTCCCTGTCTCTCTCACAGGCCGGAGCCTCTACTCCCAGCTCCCTGTCTCTCTCACAGGCCGGAGCCTCTACTCCCAGCTCCCTGTCTCTCTCACAGACCAGAGCCTCTACTCCCAGCTCCCTGTCTCTCTCACAGACCGGAGCCTCTACTCCCAGCTCCCTGTCTCTCTCACAGGCCGGAGCCTCTACTCCCAGCTCCCTGTCTCTCTCACAGGCCGGAGCCTCTACTCCCAGCTCCCTGTCTCTCTCACAGACCAGAGCCTCTACTCCCAGCTCCCTGTCTCTCTCACAGACCGGAGCCTCTACTCCCAGCTCCCTGTCTCTCTCACAGGCCGGAGCCTCTACTCCCAGCTCCCTGTCTCTCTCACAGACCGGAGCCTCTACTCCCAGCTCCCTGTCTCTCTCACAGACCGGAGCCTCTACTCCCAGCTCCCTGTCTCTCTCACAGACCGGAGCCTCTACTCCCAGCTCCCTGTCTCTCTCACAGACCAGAGCCTCTACTCCCAGCTCCCTGTCTCTCTCACAGGCCGGAGCCTCTACTCCCAGCTCCCTGTCTCTCTCACAGACCGGAGCCTCTACTCCCAGCTCCCTGTCTCTCTCACAGACCGGAGCCTCTACTCCCAGCTCCCTGTCTCTCTCACAGGCCGGACCCTCTACTCCCAGCTCCCTGTCGCTCTCACAGGCCAGAGCCTCTACTCCCAGCTCCCTGTCTCTCTCACAGGCCAGAGCCTCTACTCCCAGCTCCCTGTCTCTCTCACAGACCGGAGCCTCTCCTCCCAGCTCCCTGTCTCTCTCACAGACCGGAGCCTCGACTCCCAGCTCCCTGTCTCTCTCACAGACCGGAGCCTCTACTCCCAGCTCCCTGTCTCTGTCACAGGCCGCAGCCTCTACTCCCAGCTCCCTGTCTCTCTCACGGGCCAGAGCCTCTACTCCCAGCTCCCTGTCTCTCTCACAGGCCAGAGCCTCTACTCCCAGCTCCCTGTCTCTCTCACAGACCGGAGCCTCTACTCCCAGCTCCCTGTCTCTCTCAGAGACCGGAGCCTCTACTCCCAGCTCCCTGTCTCTCTCACAGGCCGGAGCCTCTACTCCCAGCTCCCTGTCTCTCTCACAGGCCGGAGCCTCTACTCCCAGCTCCCTGTCTCTCTCACAGGCCGGAGCCTCTACTCCCAGCTCCCTGTCTCTCTCACAGACCAGGCCTCTACTCCCAGCTCCCTGTCTCTCTCACAGACCGGAGCCTCTACTCCCAGCTCCCTGTCTCTCTCACAGTCCGGAGCCTCTACTCCCAGCTCCCTGTCTCTCTCACAGACCAGGCCTCTGCTCCCAGCTCCCTGTCTCTCTCACAGGCCGGAGCCTCTACTCCCAGCTCCCTGTCTCTCTCAAAGGCCAGAGCCTCTGCTCCCAGCTCCCTGCCTCTCTCACAGACCGGAGCCTCTACTCGCAGCTCCCTGTCTCTCTCACAGACCGGAGCCTCTACTCCCAGCTCCCTGTCTCTCTCACAGGCCGGAGCCTCTACTCCCAGCTCCCTGTCTCTCTCACAGACCGGAGCCTCTACTCCCAGCTCCCTGTCTCTCTCACAGGCCGGAGCCTCAACTCCCAGCTCCCTGTCTCTCTCACAGGCCGGAGCCTCTACTCCCAGCTCCCTGTCTCTCTCACAGGCCAGAGCCTCTACTCCCAGCTCGCTGTCTCTCTCACAGGCCGGAGCCTCTACTCCCAGCTCCCTGTCTCTCTCACAGGCCGGAGCCTCTACTCCCAGCTCCCTGTCTCTCTCACAGACCGGAGCCTCTACTCCCAGCTCCCTGTCTCTCTCACAGGCCGGAGCCTCTACTCCCAGCTCCCTGTCTCTCTCACAGGCCGGAGCCTCTACTCCCAGCTCCCTCTCTCTCTCAAAGGCCGGAGCCTCTACTCCCAGCTCCCTGTCTCTCTCACAGGCCGGAGCCTCTACTCCCAGCTCCCTGTCTCTCTCACAGGCCGGAGCCTCTACTCCCAGCTCCCTGTCTCTCTCACAGACCGGAGCCTCTACTCCCAGCTCCCTGTCTCTCTCACAGGCCGGAGCCTCTACTCCCAGCTCCCTGTCTCTCTCACAGGCCGGAGCCTCTACTCCCAGCTCCCTGTCTCTCTCACAGGCCGGAGCCTCTACTCCCAGCTCCCTGTCTCTCTCACAGACCGGAGCCTCTACACCCAGCTCCCTGTCTCTCTCACAGGCCAGAGCCTCTACTCCCAGCTCCCTGTCTCTCTCACAGACCAGGCCTCTACTCCCAGCTCCCTGTCTCTCTCACAGGCCGGAGCCTCTACTCCTAGCTCCCTGTCTCTCTCACAGACCGGAGCCTCTACTCCCAGCTCCCTGTCTCTCTCACAGACCGGAGCCTCTACTCCTAGCTCCCTGTCTCTCTCACAGACCGGAGCCTCTACTCCCAGCTCCCTGTCTCTCTCACAGACCGGAGCCTCTACTCCCAGCTCCCTGTCTCTCTCACAGGCCGGAGCCTCTACTCCCAGCTCCCTGTCTCTCTCACAGGCCGGAGCCTCTACTCCCAGCTCCCTGTCTCTCTCACAGGCCGGAGCCTCTACTCCCAGCTCCCTGTCTCTCTCACAGACCAGAGCCTCTACTCCCAGCTCCCTGTCTCTCTCAGAGGCCGGAGCCTCTACTCCCAGCTCCCTGTCTCTCTCACAGGCCGGAGCCTCTACTCCCAGCTCCCTGTCTCTCTCACAGACCGGAGCCTCTACTCCCAGCTCCCTGTCTCTCTCACAGGCCGGAGCCTCTACTCCCAGCTCCCTGTCTCTCTCACAGACCGGAGCCTCTACTCCCAGCTCCCTGTCTCTCTCACAGACCGGAGCCTCTACTCCCAGCTCCCTGTCTCTCTCACAGACCGGAGCCTCTACTCCCAGCTCCCTGTCTCTCTCACAGGCCACAGCCTCTACTCCCAGCTCCCTGTCTCTCTCACAGGCCGGAGCCTCTACTCCCAGCTCCCTGTCTCTCTCACAGGCCGGAGTCTCTACTCCCAGCTCCCTGTCTCTCTCACAGACCGCAGCCTCTACTTCCAGCTCCCTGTCTCTCTCACAGACCGGAGCCTCTACTCCCAGCTCCCTGTCTCTCTCACAGGCCGGACCCTCTACTCCCAGCTCCCTGCCTCTCTCACAGACCGGAGCCTCTATTCCCAGCTCCCTGTCTCTCTCACAGACCGGAGCCTCTACTCCCAGCTCCCTGTCTCTCTCACAGACCAGAGCCTCTACTCCCAGCTCCCTGTCTCTCTCACAGGCCGGAGCCTCTACTCCCATCTCCCTGTCTCTCTCACAGGCCGGAGCCTCTACTCCCAGCTCCCTGTCTCTCTCAAAGACCGGAGCCTCTACTCCCAGCTCCCTGTCTCTCTCACAGACCGGAGCCTCTACTCCCAGCTCCCTGTCTCTCTCACAGACCGGAGCCTCTACTCCCAGCTCCCTGTCTCTCTCACAGACCGGAGCCTCTACTCCCAGCTCCCTGTCTCTCTCACAGGCCGGAGCCTCTACTCCCAGCTCCCTGTCTCTCTCACAGACCGGAGCCTCTACTCCCAGCTCCCTGTCTCTCTCACAGACCGGAGCCTCTACTCCCAGCTCCCTGTCTCTCTCACAGACCGGAGCCTCTACTCCCAGCTCCCTGTCTCTCTCACAGGCCGGAGCCTCTACTCCCAGCTCCCTGTCTCTCTCACAGGCCGGAGCCTCTACTCCCAGCTCCCTGTCTCTCTCACAGGCCGGAGCCTCTACTCCCAGCTCCCTGTCTCTCTCACAGACCGCAGCCTCTACTTCCAGCTCCCTGTCTCTCTCACAGACCGGAGCCTCTACTCCCAGCTCCCTGTCTCTCTCACAGGCCGGACCCTCTACTCCCAGCTCCCTGCCTCTCTCACAGACCGGAGCCTCTATTCCCAGCTCCCTGTCTCTCTCACAGACCGGAGCCTCTACTCCCAGCTCCCTGTCTCTCTCACAGACCAGAGCCTCTACTCCCAGCTCCCTGTCTCTCTCACAGGCCGGAGCCTCTACTCCCATCTCCCTGTCTCTCTCACAGGCCGGAGCCTCTACTCCCAGCTCCCTGTCTCTCTCAAAGACCGGAGCCTCTACTCCCAGCTCCCTGTCTCTCTCACAGACTGGAGCCTCTACTCCCAGCTCCCTGTCTCTCTCACAGACCGGAGCCTCTACTCCCAGCTCCCTGTCTCTCTCACAGACCGGAGCCTCTACTCCCAGCTCCCTGTCTCTCTCACAGGCCGGTGCCTCTATTCCCAGCTCCCTGCCTCTCTCACAGACCGGAGCCTCTATTCCCAGCTCCCTGTCTCTCTCACAGACCGGAGCCTCTACTCCCAGCTCCCTGTCTCTCTCACAGACCAGAGCCTCTACTCCCAGCTCCCTGTCTCTCTCACAGACCAGAGCCTCTACGCCCAGCTCCCTGTCTCTCTCACAGACCGGGGCCTCTACTCCCAGCTCCCTGTCTCTCTCACAGACCGGAGCCTCTACTCCCAGCTCCATGTCTCTCTCACAGACCAGAGCCTCTACTCCCAGCTCCCTGTCTCTTTCACAGGCCGGAGCCTCTACTCCAAGCTCCCTGTCTCTCTCACAGGCCGGAACCTCTACTCCCAGCTCCCTGTCTCTCTCACAGACCGGAGCCTCTACTCCCAGCTCCCTGTCTCTCTCACAGACCGGAGCCTCTACTCCCAGTTCCCTGTCTCTCTCACAGACCAGAGCCTCTACTCCCAGCTCCCTGTCTCTCTCACAGGCCGGAGCCTCTACTCCCAGCTCCCTGTCTCTCTCACAGACCAGAGCCTCTACTCCCAGCTCCCTGTCTCTCTCACAGGCCGGAGCCTCTACTCCCAGCTCCCTGTCTCTCTCACAGACCAGGCCTCTACTCCCAGCTCCCTGTCTCTCTCACAGGCCGGAGCCTCTACTCCCAGCTCCCTGTCTCTCACACAGGCCAGAGCCTCTACTCCCAGCTCCCTGTCTCCCTCACAGGCCGGAGCCTCTACACCCAGCTCCCTGTCTCTCTCACAGGCCGGAGCCTCTACTCCCAGCTCTCTGACTTTCTCACAGGCCGGAGCCTCTACTCCCAGCTCCCTGTCTCTCTCACAGGCCGGAGCCTCTACTCCCAGCTCCCTGTCTCTCTCACAGACCAGAGCCTCTACTCCCAGCTTCCTGCCTCTCTCACAGGCCGGAGCCTCTACTCCCAGCTCCCAGTCTCTCTCACAGGCCGGAGTCTCTACTCCCAGCTCCCTGTCTCTCTGACAGGCCGGAGCCTCTACTCCCTGCTCCCTGTCTCTCTCAGAGACCGGAGCCTCTACTCACAGCTCCCTGTCTCTCTCACAGGCCGGAGGCTCTACTCCCAGCTCCCTGTCTCTCTCACAGGCCGGAGCCTCTACTCCCAGCTCCCTGTCTCTCTCACAGGCCGGAGCCTCTACTCCCAGCTCCCTGTCTCCCTCACAGACCAGAGCCTCTACTCCCAGCTCCCGGTCTCTCTCACAGACCAGAGCCTCTACTCCCAGCTCCCTGTCTCTCTCACAGGCCGGAGCCTCTACTCCCAGCTCCCTGTCTCTCTCACAGGCCGGAGCCTCTACTCCCAGCTCCCTGTCTCTCTCACAGGCTGGAGCCTCTACTCCCAGCTCCCTGTCTCTCTCACAGGCCAGAGCCTCTACTCCCAGCTCCCTGTCTCTCTCACAGACCAGGCCTCTACTCCCAGCTCCGTCTCTCTCACAGGCCGGAGCCTCTACTCCCAGCTCCCTGTCTCTCTCACAGGCCGGAGCCTCTACTCCCAGCTCCCTGTCTCTCTCACAGGCCGGAGCCTCTACTCCCAGCTCCCTGTCTCTCTCACAGGCCGGAGCCTCTACTCCCAGCTCCCTGTCTCTCTCACAGGCCGGAGCCTCTACTCCCAGCTCCCTGTCTCTCTCACAGACCAGAGCCTCTACTCCCAGCTCCCTGCCTCTCTCACAGGCCGGAGCCTCTACTCCCAGCTCCCTGTCTCTCTCAGAGGCCGGAGCCTCTACTCCCAGCTCCCTGTCTCTCTCACAGGCCGGAGGCTCTGCTCCCAGCTCCCTGTCTCTCTCACAGACCAGGCCTCTGCTCCCAGCTCCCTGTCTCTCTCACAGACCGGAGCCTCTACTCCCAGCTCCCTGTCTCTCTCACAGACCGGAGCCTCTACTCCCAGCTCCCTGTCTCTCTCACAGACCAGGCCTCTACTCCCAGCTCACTGTCTCTCTCACAGGCGGGAGCCTCTACTCCCAGCTCCCTGTCTCTCTCACAGACCAGAGCCTCTACTCCCAGCTCCCTGTCTCTCTCACAGGCCGGAGCCTCTACTCCCAGCTCCCTGTCTCTCTCACAGACCAGGCCTCTACTCCCAGCTCCCTGTCTCTCTCACAGGCCGGAGCCTCTACTCCCAGCTCCCTGTCTCTCACACAGGCCAGAGCCTCTACTCCCAGCTCCCTGTCTCTCTCACAGGCCGGAGCCTCTACACCCAGCTCCCTGTCTCTCTCACAGGCCAGAGCCTCTACTCCCAGCTCTCTGACTTTCTCACAGGCCGGAGCCTCTACTCCCAGCTCCCTGTCTCTCTCACAGGCCGGAGCCTCTACTCCCAGCTCCCTGTCTCTCTCACAGACCAGAGGCTCTACTCCCAGCTTCCTGCCTCTCTCACAGGCCGGAGCCTCTACTCCCAGCTCCCAGTCTCTCTCACAGGCCGGAGCCTCTACTCCCAGCTCCCTGTCTCTCTCACAGACCAGAGCCTCTACTCCCAGCTCCCTGTCTCTCTCACAGGCCGGAGCCTCTACTCCCATCTCCCTGTCTCTCTCACAGGCCGGAGCCTCTACTCCCAGCTCCCTGTCTCTCTCAAAGACCGGAGCCTCTACTCCCAGCTCCCTGTCTCTCTCACAGACCGGAGCCTCTACTCCCAGCTCCCTGTCTCTCTCACAGACCGGAGCCTCTACTCCCAGCTCCCTGTCTCTCTCACAGACCGGAGCCTCTACTCCCAGCTCCCTGTCTCTCTCACAGGCCGGAGCCTCTACTCCCAGCTCCCTGTCTCTCTCACAGACCGGAGCCTCTACTCCCAGCTCCCTGTCTCTCTCACAGACCGGAGCCTCTACTCCCAGCTCCCTGTCTCTCTCACAGACCGGAGCCTCTACTCCCAGCTCCCTGTCTCTCTCACAGGCCGGAGCCTCTACTCCCAGCTCCCTGTCTCTCTCACAGGCCGGAGCCTCTAATCCCAGCTCCCTGTCTCTCTCACAGGCCGGAGCCTCTACTCCCAGCTCCCTGTCTCTCTCACAGACCGCAGCCTCTACTTCCAGCTCCCTGTCTCTCTCACAGACCGGAGCCTCTACTCCCAGCTCCCTGTCTCTCTCACAGGCCGGACCCTCTACTCCCAGCTCCCTGCCTCTCTCACAGACCGGAGCCTCTATTCCCAGCTCCCTGTCTCTCTCACAGACCGGAGCCTCTACTCCCAGCTCCCTGTCTCTCTCACAGACCAGAGCCTCTACTCCCAGCTCCCTGTCTCTCTCACAGGCCGGAGCCTCTACTCCCATCTCCCTGTCTCTCTCACAGGCCGGAGCCTCTACTCCCAGCTCCCTGTCTCTCTCAAAGACCGGAGCCTCTACTCCCAGCTCCCTGTCTCTCTCACAGACCGGAGCCTCTACTCCCAGCTCCCTGTCTCTCTCACAGACCGGAGCCTCTACTCCCAGCTCCCTGTCTCTCTCACAGACCGGAGCCTCTACTCCCAGCTCCCTGTCTCTCTCACAGGCCGGTGCCTCTATTCCCAGCTCCCTGCCTCTCTCACAGACCGGAGCCTCTATTCCCAGCTCCCTGTCTCTCTCACAGACCGGAGCCTCTACTCCCAGCTCCCTGTCTCTCTCACAGACCAGAGCCTCTACTCCCAGCTCCCTGTCTCTCTCACAGACCAGAGCCTCTACTCCCAGCTCCCTGTCTCTCTCACAGACCGGGGCCTCTACTCCCAGCTCCCTGTCTCTCTCACAGACCGGAGCCTCTACTCCCAGCTCCATGTCTCTCTCACAGACCAGAGCCTCTACTCCCAGCTCCCTGTCTCTTTCACAGGCCGGAGCCTCTACTCCAAGCTCCCTGTCTCTCTCACAGGCCGGAGCCTCTACTCCCAGCTCCCTGTCTCTCTCACAGACCGGAGCCTCTACTCCCAGCTCCCTGTCTCTCTCACAGACCGGAGCCTCTACTCCCAGTTCCCTGTCTCTCTCACAGACCAGAGCCTCTACTCCCAGCTCCCTGTCTCTCTCACAGGCCGGAGCCTCTACTCCCAGCTCCCTGTCTCTCTCACAGACCAGAGCCTCTACTCCCAGCTCCCTGTCTCTCTCACAGGCCGGAGCCTCTACTCCCAGCTCCCTGTCTCTCTCACAGGCCAGGCCTCTACTCCCAGCTCCCTGTCTCTCTCACAGGCCGGAGCCTCTACTCCCAGCTCCCTGTCTCTCACACAGGCCAGAGCCTCTACTCCCAGCTCCCTGTCTCTCTCACAGGCCGGAGCCTCTACACCCAGCTCCCTGTCTCTCTCACAGGCCGGAGCCTCTACTCCCAGCTCTCTGACTTTCTCACAGGCCGGAGCCTCTACTCCCAGCTCCCTGTCTCTCTCACAGGCCGGAGCCTCTACTCCCAGCTCCCTGTCTCTCTCACAGACCAGAGCCTCTACTCCCAGCTTCCTGCCTCTCTCACAGGCCGGAGCCTCTACTCCCAGCTCCCAGTCTCTCTCACAGGCCGGAGTCTCTACTCCCAGCTCCCTGTCTCTCTGACAGGCCGGAGCCTCTACTCCCTGCTCCCTGTCTCTCTCAGAGACCGGAGCCTCTACTCCCAGCTCCCTGTCTCTCTCACAGGCCGGAGGCTCTACTCCCAGCTCCCTGTCTCTCTCACAGGCCGGAGCCTCTACTCCCAGCTCCCTGTCTCTCTCACAGGCCGGAGCCTCTACTCCCAGCTCCCTGTCTCCCTCACAGACCAGAGCCTCTACTCCCAGCTCCCGGTCTCTCTCACAGACCAGAGCCTCTACTCCCAGCTCCCTGTCTCTCTCACAGGCCGGAGCCTCTACTCCCAGCTCCCTGTCTCTCTCACAGGCCGGAGCCTCTACTCCCAGCTCCCTGTCTCTCTCACAGGCTGGAGCCTCTACTCCCAGCTCCCTGTCTCTCTCACAGGCCAGAGCCTCTACTCCCAGCTCCCTGTCTCTCTCACAGACCAGGCCTCTACTCCCAGCTCCCTGTCTCTCTCACAGGCCGGAGCCTCTACTCCCAGCTCCCTGTCTCTCTCACAGGCCGGAGCCTCTACTCCCAGCTCCCTGTCTCTCTCACAGGCCGGAGCCTCTACTCCCAGCTCCCTGTCTCTCTCACAGGCCGGAGCCTCTACTCCCAGCTCCCTGTCTCTCTCACAGGCCGGAGCCTCTACTCCCAGCTCCCTGTCTCTCTCACAGACCAGAGCCTCTACTCCCAGCTCCCTGCCTCTCTCACAGGCCGGAGCCTCTACTCCCAGCTCCCTGTCTCTCTCAGAGGCCGGAGCCTCTACTCCCAGCTCCCTGTCTCTCTCACAGGCCGGAGGCTCTGCTCCCAGCTCCCTGTCTCTCTCACAGACCAGGCCTCTGCTCCCAGCTCCCTGTCTCTCTCACAGACCGGAGCCTCTACTCCCAGCTCCCTGTCTCTCTCACAGACCGGAGCCTCTACTCCCAGCTCCCTGTCTCTCTCACAGACCAGGCCTCTACTCCCAGCTCACTGTCTCTCTCACAGGCCGGAGCCTCTACTCCCAGCTCCCTGTCTCTCTCACAGGCCGGAGCCTCTACTCCCAGCTCTCTGTCTCTCTCACAGGCCGGAGCCTCTACTCCCAGCTCCCTGTCTCTCTCACAGGCCGGAGCCTCTACTCCCAGCTCCCTGTCTCTCTCACACACCGGAGCCTCTACTCCCAGCTCCCTGTCTCTCTCACAGACCAGAGCCTCTACTCCCAGCTCCCTGTCTCTCTCACAGGCCGGAGCCTCTACTCCCAGCTCCCTGTCTCTCTCACAGACCAGGCCTCTACTCCCAGCTCCCTGTCTCTCTCACAGGCCGGAGCCTCTACTCCCAGCTCCCTGTCTCTCACACAGGCCAGAGCCTCTACTCCCAGCTCCCTGTCTCTCTCACAGGCCGGAGCCTCTACACCCAGCTCCCTGTCTCTCTCACAGGCCAGAGCCTCTACTCCCAGCTCTCTGACTTTCTCACAGGCCGGAGCCTCTACTCCCAGCTCCCTGTCTCTCTCACAGGCCGGAGCCTCTACTCCCAGCTCCCTGTCTCTCTCACAGACCAGAGCCTCTACTCCCAGCTTCCTGCCTCTCTCACAGGCCGGAGCCTCTACTCCCAGCTCCCAGTCTCTCTCACAGGCCGGAGCCTCTACTCCCAGCTCCCTGTCTCTCTTACAGGCCGGAGCCTCTACTCCCTGCTCCCTGTCTCTCTCAGAGACCGGAGCCTCTACTCCCAGCTCCCGGTCTCTCTCACAGACCAGAGCCTCTACTCCCAGCTCCCTGTCTCTCTCACAGGCCGGAGCCTCTACTCCCAGCTCCCTGTCTCTCTCACAGGCCGGAGCCTCTACTCCCAGCTCCCTGTCTCTCTCACAGGCTGGAGCCTCTACTCCCAGCTCCCTGTCTCTCTCACAGGCCAGAGCCTCTACTCCCAGCTCCCTGTCTCTCTCACAGACCAGGCCTCTACTCCCAGCTCCCTGTCTCTCTCACAGGCCGGAGCCTCTACTCCCAGCTCCCTGTCTCTCTCACAGGCCGGAGCCTCTACTCCCAGCTCCCTGTCTCTCTCACAGGCCGGAGCCTCTACTCCCAGCTCCCTGTCTCTCTCACAGGCCGGAGCCTCTACTCGCAGCTCCCTGTCTCTCTCACAGACCAGGCCTCTGCTCCCAGCTCACTGTCTCTCTCACAGGCGGGAGCCTCTACTCCCAGCTCCCTGTCTCTCTCACAGACCAGAGCCTCTACTCCCAGCTCCCTGTCTCTCTCACAGGCCGGAGCCTCTACTCCCAGCTCCCTGTCTCTCTCACAGGCCGGAGGCTCTGCTCCCAGCTCCCTGTCTCTCTCACAGACCGGAGCCTCTACTCCCAGCTCCCTGTCTCTCTCACAGACCAGGCCTCTACTCCCAGCTCACTGTCTCTCTCACAGGCGGGAGCCTCTACTCCCAGCTCCCTGTCTCTCTCACAGACCAGAGCCTCTACTCCCAGCTCCCTGTCTCTCTCACAGGCCGGAGCCTCTACTCCCAGCTCCCTGTCTCTCTCACA
This sequence comes from Somniosus microcephalus, assembly GCF_052327205.1. Classification (NCBI taxonomy): domain Eukaryota; kingdom Metazoa; phylum Chordata; class Chondrichthyes; order Squaliformes; family Somniosidae; genus Somniosus; species Somniosus microcephalus. The sequence continues at coordinate 23,390,701 of NW_028225181.1, read as the reverse complement.
GACCAGGCCTCTACTCCCAGCTCCCTGTCTCTCTCACAGGCCGGAGCCTCTACTCCCAGCTCCCTGTCTCTCACACAGGCCAGAGCCTCTACTCCCAGCTCCCTGTCTCTCTCACAGGCCGGAGCCTCTACACCCAGCTCCCTGTCTCTCTCACAGGCCAGAGCCTCTACTCCCAGCTCTCTGACTTTCTCACAGGCCGGAGCCTCTACTCCCAGCTCCCTGTCTCTCTCACAGGCCGGAGCCTCTACTCCCAGCTCCCTGTCTCTCTCACAGACCAGAGCCTCTACTCCCAGCTTCCTGCCTCTCTCACAGGCCGGAGCCTCTACTCCCAGCTCCCAGTCTCTCTCACAGGCCGGAGCCTCTACTCCCAGCTCCCTGTCTCTCTCACAGACCAGAGCCTCTACTCCCAGCTCCCTGTCTCTCTCACAGGCCGGAGCCTCTACTCCCATCTCCCTGTCTCTCTCACAGGCCGGAGCCTCTACTCCCAGCTCCCTGTCTCTCTCAAAGACCGGAGCCTCTACTCCCAGCTCCCTGTCTCTCTCACAGACCGGAGCCTCTACTCCCAGCTCCCTGTCTCTCTCACAGACCGGAGCCTCTACTCCCAGCTCCCTGTCTCTCTCACAGACCGGAGCCTCTACTCCCAGCTCCCTGTCTCTCTCACAGGCCGGAGCCTCTACTCCCAGCTCCCTGTCTCTCTCACAGACCGGAGCCTCTACTCCCAGCTCCCTGTCTCTCTCACAGACCGGAGCCTCTACTCCCAGCTCCCTGTCTCTCTCACAGACCGGAGCCTCTACTCCCAGCTCCCTGTCTCTCTCACAGGCCGGAGCCTCTACTCCCAGCTCCCTGTCTCTCTCACAGGCCGGAGCCTCTAATCCCAGCTCCCTGTCTCTCTCACAGGCCGGAGCCTCTACTCCCAGCTCCCTGTCTCTCTCACAGACCGCAGCCTCTACTTCCAGCTCCCTGTCTCTCTCACAGACCGGAGCCTCTACTCCCAGCTCCCTGTCTCTCTCACAGGCCGGACCCTCTACTCCCAGCTCCCTGCCTCTCTCACAGACCGGAGCCTCTATTCCCAGCTCCCTGTCTCTCTCACAGACCGGAGCCTCTACTCCCAGCTCCCTGTCTCTCTCACAGACCAGAGCCTCTACTCCCAGCTCCCTGTCTCTCTCACAGGCCGGAGCCTCTACTCCCATCTCCCTGTCTCTCTCACAGGCCGGAGCCTCTATTCCCAACTCCCTGTCTCTCTCACAGACCGGAGCCTCTACTCCCAGCTCCCTGTCTCTCTCACAGACCAGAGCCTCTACTCCCAGCTCCCTGTCTCTCTCACAGACCAGAGCCTCTACTCCCAGCTCCCTGTCTCTCTCACAGGCCGGAGCCTCTACTCCCATCTCCCTGTCTCTCTCACAGGCCGGAGCCTCTACTCCCAGCTCCCTGTCTCTCTCAAAGACCGGAGCCTCTACTCCCAGCTCCCTGTCTCTCTCACAGACCAGGCCTCTACTCCCAGCTCCCTGTCTCTCTCACAGGCCGGAGCCTCTACTCCCAGCTCCCTGTCTCTCTCACAGGCCGGAGCCTCTACTCCCAGCTCCCTGTCTCTCTCACAGGCCGGAGCCTCTACTCCCAGCTCCCTGTCTCTCTCACAGGCCGGAGCCTCTACTCCCAGCTCCCTGTCTCTCTCACAGGCCGGAGCCTCTACTCCCAGCTCCCTGTCTCTCTCACAGACCAGAGCCTCTACTCCCAGCTCCCTGCCTCTCTCACAGGCCGGAGCCTCTACTCCCAGCTCCCTGTCTCTCTCAGAGGCCGGAGCCTCTACTCCCAGCTCCCTGTCTCTCTCACAGGCCGGAGCCTCTACTCCCAGCTCCCTGTCTCTCTCACAGGCTGGAGCCTCTACTCCCAGCTCCCTGTCTCTCTCACAGGCCAGAGCCTCTACTCCCAGCTCCCTGTCTCTCTCACAGACCAGGCCTCTACTCCCAGCTCCCTGTCTCTCTCACAGGCCGGAGCCTCTACTCCCAGCTCCCTGTCTCTCTCAGAGGCCGGAGCCTCTACTCCCAGCTCCCTGTCTCTCTCAGAGGCCGGAGCCTCTACTCCCAGCTCCCTGTCTCTCTCACAGGCCGGAGGCTCTGCTCCCAGCTCCCTGTCTCTCTCACAGACCAGGCCTCTGCTCCCAGCTCACTGTCTCTCTCACAGGCGGGAGCCTCTACTCCCAGCTCCCTGTCTCTCTCACAGACCAGAGCCTCTACTCCCAGCTCCCTGTCTCTCTCACAGGCCGGAGCCTCTACTCCCAGCTCCCTGTCTCTCTCACAGGCTGGAGCCTCTACTCCCAGCTCCCTGTCTCTCTCACAGGCCAGAGCCTCTACTCCCAGCTCCCTGTCTCTCTCACAGACCAGGCCTCTACTCCCAGCTCCCTGTCTCTCTCACAGGCCGGAGCCTCTACTCCCAGCTCCCTGTCTCTCTCAGAGGCCGGAGCCTCTACTCCCAGCTCCCTGTCTCTCTCAGAGGCCGGAGCCTCTACTCCCAGCTCCCTGTCTCTCTCACAGGCCGGAGCCTCTACTCCCAGCTCCCTGTCTCTCTCACAGGCCAGAGCCTCTACTCCCAGCTCACTGTCTCTCTCACAGGCGGGAGCCTCTACTCCCAGCTCCCTGTCTCTCTCACAGACCAGAGCCTCTACTCCCAGCTCCCTGTCTCTCTCACAGGCCGGAGCCTCTACTCCCAGCTCCCTGTCTCTCTCACAGGCCGGAGCCTCTACTCCCAGCTCCCTGTCTCTCTCACAGACCAGGCCTCTACTCCCAGCTCACTGTCTCTCTCACAGGCGGGAGCCTCTACTCCCAGCTCCCTGTCTCTCTCACAGACCAGAGCCTCTACTCCCAGCTCCCTGTCTCTCTCACAGGCCGGAGCCTCTACTCCCAGCTCACTGTCTCTCTCACAGGCGGGAGCCTCTACTCCCAGCTCCCTGTCTCTCACACAGGCCGGAGCCTCTACTCCCAGCTCCCTGTCTCTCTCACAGACCAGGCCTCTACTCCCAGCTCCCTGTCTCTCTTACAGGCCGGAGCCTCTACTCCCTGCTCCCTGTCTCTCTCAGAGACCGGAGCCTCTACTCCCAGCTCCCGGTCTCTCTCACAGACCAGAGCCTCTACTCCCAGCTCCCTGTCTCTCTCACAGGCCGGAGCCTCTACTCCCAGCTCCCTGTCTCTCTCACAGGCCGGAGCCTCTACTCCCAGCTCCCTGTCTCTCTCACAGGCTGGAGCCTCTACTCCCAGCTCCCTGTCTCTCTCACAGGCCAGAGCCTCTACTCCCAGCTCCCTGTCTCTCTCACAGACCAGGCCTCTACTCCCAGCTCCCTGTCTCTCTCACAGGCCGGAGCCTCTACTCCCAGCTCCCTGTCTCTCTCAGAGGCCGGAGCCTCTACTCCCAGCTCCCTGTCTCTCTCAGAGGCCGGAGCCTCTACTCCCAGCTCCCTGTCTCTCTCACAGGCCGGAGGCTCTGCTCCCAGCTCCCTGTCTCTCTCACAGACCAGGCCTCTGCTCCCAGCTCACTGTCTCTCTCACAGGCGGGAGCCTCTACTCCCAGCTCCCTGTCTCTCTCACAGACCAGAGCCTCTACTCCCAGCTCCCTGTCTCTCTCACAGGCCGGAGCCTCTACTCCCAGCTCCCTGTCTCTCTCACAGGCCGGAGGCTCTGCTCCCAGCTCCCTGTCTCTCTCACAGACCGGAGCCTCTACTCCCAGCTCCCTGTCTCTCTCACAGACCAGGCCTCTACTCCCAGCTCACTGTCTCTCTCACAGGCGGGAGCCTCTACTCCCAGCTCCCTGTCTCTCTCACAGACCAGAGCCTCTACTCCCAGCTCCCTGTCTCTCTCACAGGCCGGAGCCTCTACTCCCAGCTCCCTGTCTCTCTCACAGACCAGGCCTCTACTCCCAGCTCCCTGTCTCTCTCACAGGCCGGAGCCTCTACTCCCAGCTCCCTGTCTCTCACACAGGCCAGAGCCTCTACTCCCAGCTCCCTGTCTCTCTCACAGGCCGGAGCCTCTACACCCAGCTCCCTGTCTCTCTCACAGGCCAGAACCTCTACTCCCAGCTCTCTGACTTTCTCACAGGCCGGAGCCTCTACTCCCAGCTCCCTGTCTCTCTCACAGGCCGGAGCCTCTACTCCCAGCTCCCTGTCTCTCTCACAGACCAGAGCCTCTACTCCCAGCTTCCTGCCTCTCTCACAGGCCGGAGCCTCTACTCCCAGCTCCCAGTCTCTCTCACAGGCCGGAGCCTCTACTCCCAGCTCCCTGTCTCTCTCACAGACCAGAGCCTCTACTCCCAGCTCCCTGTCTCTCTCACAGGCCGGAGCCTCTACTCCCATCTCCCTGTCTCTCTCACAGGCCGGAGCCTCTACTCCCAGCTCCCTGTCTCTCTCAAAGACCGGAGCCTCTACTCCCAGCTCCCTGTCTCTCTCACAGACCGGAGCCTCTACTCCCAGCTCCCTGTCTCTCTCACAGACCGGAGCCTCTACTCCCAGCTCCCTGTCTCTCTCACAGACCGGAGCCTCTACTCCCAGCTCCCTGTCTCTCTCACAGGCCGGAGCCTCTACTCCCAGCTCCCTGTCTCTCTCACAGACCGGAGCCTCTACTCCCAGCTCCCTGTCTCTCTCACAGGCCGGAGCCTCTACTCCCAGCTCCCTGTCTCTCTCACAGACCGGAGCCTCTACTCCCAGCTCCCTGTCTCTCTCACAGGCCGGAGCCTCTACTCCCAGCTCCCTGTCTCTCTCACAGGCCGGAGCCTCTAATCCCAGCTCCCTGTCTCTCTCACAGGCCGGAGCCTCTACTCCCAGCTCCCTGTCTCTCTCACAGACCGCAGCCTCTACTTCCAGCTCCCTGTCTCTCTCACAGACCGGAGCCTCTACTCCCAGCTCCCTGTCTCTCTCACAGGCCGGACCCTCTACTCCCAGCTCCCTGCCTCTCTCACAGACCGGAGCCTCTACTCCCAGCTCCCTGTCTCTCTCACAGGCCGGACCCTCTACTCCCAGCTCCCTGTCTCTCTCACAGGCCGGAGCCTCTACTCCCAGCTCCCTGTCTCTCTCACAGACCGGGGCCTCTAGTCCCAGCTCCCTGTCTCTCTCACAGGCCGGAGCCTCTACTCCCAGCTCCCTGTCTCTCTCACAGGCCGGAGCCTCTACTCCCAGCTCCCTGTCTCTCTCACAGGCCGGAGCCTCTACTCCCAGCTCCCTGTCTCTCTCACTGATACGCTTATCAATTACTTCATAAAAGGTGATGAGTCGAAAGAAGAGATGAATAAGGCTTTTATTAGCTAAGAAGAGACCATGCTTCTTCGTGAGTGACTGAACAAGTCTGAACGAAACCCACACAGTGGTGGGTGGAGTCAGCTGAGGCATGCCTCCATACACAGCGCCACCCAGAGGTGGCAATATACAATACAGTGGTTTACCACATTCACCCCTTGTTTAATGTGAAGTCCGGCGGGGTGAAGGGTACTACAAGTTAAGTCTATCAGGAGGCCTTGTCTGACGTCCTGATCGTCGTGGTGGCGGCGGTGGTGTTGCAGCATCCGACGTCGGGTCTGGTGTCTGGGTGGTTGGCGAAGATTCCTGGGGCTTTGGCATGCCGTCTGCAGGGGTTGGGTTGGGAGGGGTGGTGGGGGATAACAGTGGTAAGGGGGATAACGGTGGTAAGGGGGATAACGGTGGTAATTCAGGGGTACCCGAGGGTGCGAGATCTCGTATGGAGACCGTGTCCTCCCGCCCGTCTGGGTATGTCACCCAGGCATACTGGGGGTTGGCGTGTAGGAGGTGCACCCGCTCGACCAGGGGGTCCGTTTTATGCGTCCTCACGTGCCTCCGCAGTAGGACGGGCCCAGGAGAAGTCAACCATGCCGGTAGCGAGGTTCCCGATGTAGACTTCCGGGGGAAAACGAACATTTTCTCATGAGGGGTCGCATTAGTGGCAGTACAAAGCAGTGACCGAATGGAGTGAAGCGCTGCAGGGAGGACCTCCTGCCAGCGGGAGGTCGGAAGGCCCTTAGATTTTAGTGCTAAGAGGACTGCCTTCCAAACCGTCGCGTTCTCCCTTTCCACCTGGCCGTTCCCCCGGGGGTTGTAACTGGTGGTCCTGCTCGTGGCGATACCTCTTGTTAGCAGGTACTGCCGAAGTTCGTCGCTCATGAACGATGAGCCCCTGTCGCTATGTATATAGCTGGGGAACCCGAACAGAGCGAAGATGTCATTCAGACACTTGATGACCGTGGTACTGGTCATGTCTGGGCAAGGGATGGCAAAGGGGAAACGGGAGTACTCATCAACTATGTTGAGGAAGTACACATTGCGGTCAGCGGAGGGGAGGGGCCCTTTAAAATCGACGCTCAGGCGTTCGAAGGGGCGGGTGGCCTTGATCAGGCTTGCTCTGTCCGGCCTATAGAAGTGCGGTTTGCACTCGGCGCAGATTTGGCAGCTCTTGGTCATGGTCCTGACCTCCTCGATGGAGTAGGGCAGGTTACGGGATTTGATAAAATGGAAAAACCTGGTGACCCCCGGGTGGCAGAGGTCATTGTGGAGGGACTGCAGCCTATCACTCTGCGCGTTGGCGCATGTACCACGTGATAGGGCATCTGGGGGCTCATTGAGTTTCCCTGGCCGATACAAGATATCATAATTGTAGGTGGAGAGTTCGATTCTCCACCTCAAGATCTTGTCGTTCTTGATTTTACCCCTCTGCTTATTATTAAACATAAAAGCTACTGAACGCTGGTCAGTGAGCAGGGTAAATCGTTTCCCGGCCAGGTAATGCCTCCAGTGACGCACCGCTTCTACAATAGCCTGGGCCTCCTTTTCGACGGAGGAGTGTCTCGTCTCGGGGCCCTGGAGGGTCCTTGAGAAAAAGGCCACGGGTCTGCCCGCCTGGTTAAGGGTCGCGGCTAGGGCGAAGTCGGAGGCATCGCTCTCCACTTGGAAGGGGATGGACTCATCCACCGCGTGCATTGCGGCCTTCGCGATATCGTTCTTGATAAGAGTGAAGGCTGCACACGCCTCTGGTGTCAGGGGGAAGGAGGTGGCTTTGATGAGGGGCCTGGCTTTGTCTGCATAGAGGGGCACCCACTGGGCGTAGTAGGAGAAAAACCCCAGGCATCTCTTCAGTGCTTTTTGGCAGTGGGGAAGGGGTAGCTCCATTAGGGGGCGCATTCTGTCGGGGTCGGGCCCGATGACTCCGTTCTCCACCACGCAGCCGAGGATGGCCAGGCGCTTGGTGTGAAACATACATTTTTCCTTATTGTACGTTAGGTTCAGCCGTTGGGCCGTACGGAGGAAATTTGCTAGATTAACGTCGTGGTCCTGCTGGTCGTGGCCGCAGATGGTGACGTTATCCAAATAGGGGAAGGTTGCCCGCAGCGCGTTCTGGTCAACCATTCGGTCCATCTCCCTTTGGAAGACCGAAACCCCGTTGGTGACGCCGAAGGGGACCCTAAGGAAGTGGTAGAGGCGGCCGTTTGCCTCGAAGGCAGTATACTGGCGGTCCTCATGGCGGATGGGCAGCTGGTGGTACGCTGACTTAAGGTCGATGGTGGAGAATACTTTGTATTGCGCAATCTGATTGACCATATCAGATATGCGAGGGAGGGGGTACGCGTCCAGCTGGGTGTACCGGTTTATGGTTTGGCTGTAGTCGATTACCATGCGGCGTTTTGCAGTGGTTTTAACGACTACAACCTGGGCTCGCCAGGGGCTAGTGCTACCTTCGATAATGCCCTCCTTCAAGAGCCGCTCCACCTCAGAGCTGATAAAAGCTCTGTCCCCGGCACTGTACCGCCTGCTTTTGGTAGCGATGGGTTTACAGTCGCGGGTGAGGTTAGCGAACAGGGGAGGGGGGGGGACTTTTAATGTGGAAAGGCTGCAGGTGGTTTGCAGCGGGCGATTTAAAAGTTGTTGGTTGCAGACTGTGAGTGGGGGGAGGGGTCCACCGTATGCTAGTGTGACACTCTTAAGGTGGCACTGAAAATCCAACCCTAGCAGGACGGCAGCGCAAAGACGGGGCAGGACTAGCAGTTTAAATTTTTGATATTCAGTGCCCCCTACTGACAGGGTCACCACACAGTAGCCGCTGATGTCCATTGACTGGGACTTGGACGCCATAGAAATGCGATGGTGCGTTGGCAGAATCGTGAGGGAGTGGCTACGTACCGTGTCGGGGTGGACGAAACTCTCTGTGCTCCCGCTGTCGATCAGGCAACTGGTGGCGCGGCCGTTTACCGCGATATCCATCATGGAGCTGGATAGATGGTGAGGGTGGCCTTGATCCAGCGTCACGGAGGCCAGTATGTGGCTTAGTGAGTCACTATAGTCATCCGCCGAGACGGTGGTCGGTTCCGGTGACGAAATGGCGGTTGAGTGCGTTGGATACGATGGCGGCGGATGCCATGCGGCCGGGGGTACACAAAATGGCGGATAAGATGGCTGCTCCCACGGCCCGCACGCTGCGCTGCTGGCTGGCTTCCCCTTGCAGGCGTTAGCGTAATGGCCTTTCTTCCCGCAGCCCGAGCAGGTAGCTGTCTTAGCTGGGCAGTGCGCTCTGGGATGTTTTAACTGGCCACAGAAATAGCATTTTTGGGCCTGGTTACTGGGCATCGAAGCAGTTCTTACCGGAGGCTGCTGTCTCGGTTGGGTCGCTGCAGCGGTTGGTGCCGGGGGCGGCGGTCCCGTGTCCCACGGTTTCGATTGCCATGTCTCGGCGCCGTTACGGGGGTATGCCTCGAGGTTTCAGTGGGCCTCCTCTAACGAGAGCGCAAGGGCAATGGCCGTCTTCAGGTCGGGTTCCTTGCTTTCTAGCAGTCTCTGCCGGGTGTGGTCTGACTGGAGGCCCCTGACGAAGGCATCACAGGCGAGTCCCTGCGCGTGCTCCACAGCCGTTACCGCTTTACAATCGCAGTCTCTGCAGAGTGCCAGTAGCGCCCGTGCAAATGCCCCTACCGATTCTCCCGGTTGCTGCCTGCGAGATCCCAAGAGGTGTCGGGCGTAAATTGTGTTCACTGGGCGCGTATATTGCCCTTTTAGTAGCTCGAGGGCCGCCACGTACGTATTAGAGTCCCGGATTAGCATATATACTTGATGGCTCACCTGGGCGGTCAAAATTTTCAGTTTGTGATCCTCCTCTGTAACCTGTGAGATTGCGAGGAAGGATTCAAAGCAGCTCAGCCAGTGTTCAAACTTGGCTGATGCACCCACATCTTGAGGGTCGAGGTCCAGGCGTTGTGGTCTGAGGGCTCTCAGCAATGTCTGCTGTATCCGTTGCTGTTGTTGCTCCTCAGGTGTCGCCATTTAACTTTTAGCTAATAAAATTGATACGCTTATCAATTACTTCATAAAAGGTGATGAGTCGAAGAAGAGATGATGAGTCGAAAGAAGAGATGAATAAGGCTTTTATTAGCTAAGAAGAGACCATGCTTCTTCGTGAGTGACTGAACAAGTCTGAACGAAACCCACACAGTGGTGGGTGGAGTCAGCTGAGGCATGCCTCCATACACAGCGCCACCCAGAGGTGGCAATATACAATACAGTGGTTTACCACACTCACAGACCGGAGCCTCTACTCCCAGCTCCCTGTCTCTCTCACAGGCCGGAGCCTCTACTCCCAGCTCCCTGTCTCTCTCACAGACCAGAGCCTCTACTCCCAGCTCCCTGCCTCTCTCACAGGCCGGAGCCTCTACTCCCAGCTCCCTGTCTCTCTCAGAGGCCGGAGCCTCTACTCCCAGCTCCCTGTCTCTCTCACAGGCCGGAGCCTCTGCTCCCAGCTCCCTGTCTCTCTCACAGACCGGAGCCTCTACTCCCAGCTCCCTGTCTCTCTCACAGACCAGAGCCTCTACTCCCAGCTCCCTGTCTCTCTCACAGGCCGGAGCCTCTACTCCCAGCTCCCTGTCTCTCTCACAGACCAGAGCCTCTACTCCCAGCTCCCTGTCTCTCTCACAGACCGGAGCCTCTACTCCCAGCTCCCTGTCTCTCTCACAGACCAGAGCCTCTACTCCCAGCTCCCTGTCTCTCTCACAGACCGGAGCCTCTACTCCCAGCTCCCTGTCTCTCTCACAGGCCGGTGCCTCTATTCCCAGCTCCCTGCCTCTCTCACAGACCGGAGCCTCTATTCCCAGCTCCCTGTCTCTCTCACAGACCGGAGCCTCTACTCCCAGCTCCCTGTCTCTCTCACAGACCAGAGCCTCTACTCCCAGCTCCCTGTCTCTCTCACAGACCAGAGCCTCTACTCCCAGCTCCCTGTCTCTCTCACAGACCAGAGCCTCTACTCCCAGCTCCCTGTCTCTCTCACAGACCGGAGCCTCTACTCCCAGCTCCCTGTCTCTCTCACAGGCCGGAGCCTCTATTCCCAGCTCCCTGTCTCTCTCACAGACCGGAGCCTCTACTCCCAGCTCCCTGTCTCTCTCACAGACCGGAGCCTCTATTCCCAGCTCCCTGTCTCTCTCACAGACCGGAGCCTCTACTCCCAGCTCCCTGTCTCTCTCACAGACCAGAGCCTCTACTCCCAGCTCCCTGTCTCTCTCACAGGCTGGAGCCTCTACTCCCAGCTCCCTGTCTCTCCCACAGGCCGGAGCCTCTACTCCCAGCTCCCTGTCTCTCTCACAGACCGGAGCCTCTACTCCCAGCTCCCTGTCTCTCTCACAGACCAGGCCTCTACTCCCAGCTCCCTGTCTCTCTCACAGGCCGGAGCCTCTACTCCCATCTCCCTGTCTCTCTCACAGGCCGGAGCCTCTACTCCCAGCTCCCTGTCTCTCTCACAGACCGGAGCCTCTACTCCCAGCTCCCTGTCTCTCTCACAGACCAGAGCCTCTACTCCCAGCTCCCTGTCTCTCTCACAGGCCGGAGCCTCTACTCCCAGCGCCCTGTCTCTCTCACAGACCGGAGCCTCTACTCCCAGCTCCCTGTCTCTCTCACAGACCGGAGCCTCTACTCCCAGCTCCCTGTCTCTCTCACAGACCGGAGCCTCTACTCCCAGCTCCCTGTCTCTCTCACAGGCCGGAGCCTCTACTCCCAGCTCTCTGTCTCTCTCACAGGCCGGAGCCTCTACTCCCAGCTCCCTGTCTCTCTCACAGGCCGGAGCCTCTACTCCCAGCTCCCTGTCTCTCTCACAGGCCGGAGCCTCTGCTCCCAGCTCCCTGTCTCTCTCACAGGCCAGAGCCTCTACTCCCAGCTCCCTGTCTCTCTCACAGGCCGGAGCCTCTGCTCCCAGCTTCCTGTCTCTCTCACAGGCCAGAGCCTCTACTCCCAGCTCCCTGTCTCTCTCACAGGCCAGAGCCTCTACTCCCAGCTCCCTGTCTCTCTCACAGACCGGAGCCTCTACTCCCAGCTCCCTGTCTCTCTCACAGACCAGAGCCTCTACTCCCAGCTCCCTGTCTATCTCACAGGCCGGAGCCTCTACTCCCAGCTCCCTGTCTCTCTCACAGACCAGAGCCTCTACTCCCAGCTCCCTGTCTCTCTCACAGACCGGAGCCTCTACTCCCAGCTCCCTGTCTCTCTCACAGACCGGAGCCTCTACTCCCAGCTCCCTGTCTCTCTCACAGACCAGGCCTCTACTCCCAGCTCCCTGTCTCTCTCACAGACCAGAGCCTCTACTCCCAGCTCCCTGTCTCTCTCACAGACCGGAGCCTCTACTCCCAGCTCCCTGTCTCTCTCACAGACCGGAGCCTCTACACCCAGCTCCCTGTCTCTCTCACAGGCCGGAGCCTCTACTCCCAGCTCCCTGTCTCTCTCACAGGCCGGAGCCTCTACTCCCAGCTCCCTGTCTCTCTCACAGACCGGAGCCTCTACTCCCAGCTCCCTGTCTCTCTCACAGGCCGGAGCCTCTACTCCCAGCTCCCTGTCTCTCTCACAGGCCGGAGCCTCGACTCCCAGCTCCCTGTCTCTCTCACAGGCCGGAGCCTCTACTCCCAGCTCCCTGTCTCTCTCACAGACCAGAGCCTCTACTCCCAGCTCCCTGTCTCTCTCACAGACCGGAGCCTCTACGCCCAGCTCCCTGTCTCCCTCACAGACCAGGCCTCTACTCCCAGCTCCCTGTCTCTCTCACAGACCGGAGCCTCTACTCCCAGCTCCCTGTCTCTCTCACAGACCGGAGCCTCTTATCCCAGCTCCCTGTCTCTCTCACAGGCCGGAGCCTCTACTCCCAGCTCCCTGTCTCTCTCACAGACCGGAGCCTCTACTCCCAGCTCCCTGCCTCTCTCACAGACCGGAGCCTCTACTCCCAGCTCCCTGTCTCTCTCACAGGCCGGAGCCTCTACTCCCAGCACCCTGTCTCTCTCACAGGCCGGAGCCTCTACTCCCAGCTCCCTGTCTCTCTCACAGGCCGGAGCCTCTACTCCCAGCTCCCTGTCTCTCTCACAGACCGGAGCCTCTACTCTCAGCTCCCTGTCTCTCTCACAGGCCGGAGCCTCTACTCCCAGCTCCCTGTCTCTCTCACAGGCCGGAGCCTCTACTCCCAGCTCCCTGTCTCTCTCACAGACCAGAGCCTCTACTCCCAGCTCCCTGTCTCTCTCACAGACCGGAGCCTCTACTCCCAGCTCCCTGTCTCTCTCACAGGCCGGAGCCTCTACTCCCAGCTCCCTGTCTCTCTCACAGGCCGGAGCCTCTACTCCCAGCTCCCTGTCTCTCTCACAGACCGGAGCCTCTACTCCCAGCTCCCTGTCTCTCTCACAGACCGGAGCCTCTACTCCCAGCTCCCTGTCTCTCTCACAGGCCGGAGCCTCTACTCCCAGCTCCCTGTCTCTCTCACAGGCCGGAGCCTCTACTCCCAGCTCCCTGTCTCTCTCACAGACCGGAGCCTCTACTCCCAGCTCCCTGTCTCTCTCACAGACCGGAGCCTCGACTCCCAGCTCCCTGTCTCTCTCACAGACCGGAGCCTCTACTCCCAGCTCCCTGTCTCTCTCACAGACCGGAGCCTCTCCTCCCAGCTCCCTGTCTCTCTCACAGGCCGGAGCCTCTACTCCCAGCTCCCTGTCTCTCTCACAGACCGGAGCCTCTCCTCCCAGCTCCCTGTCTCTCTCACAGACCGGAGCCTCGACTCCCAGCTCCCTGTCTCTCTCACAGACCGGAGCCTCTACTCCCAGCTCCCTGTCTCTCTCACAGGCCGGAGCCTCTGCTCCCAGCTTCCTGTCTCTCTCACAGGCCAGAGCCTCTACTCCCAGCTCCCTGTCTCTCTCACAGGCCAGAGCCTCTACTCCCAGCTCCCTGTCTCTCTCACAGACCGGAGCCTCTACTCCCAGCTCCCTGTCTCTCTCACAGACCGGAGCCTCTACTCCCAGCTCCCTGTCTCTCTCACAGACCAGAGCCTCTACTCCCAGCTCACTGTCTCTCTCACAGACCGGAGCCTCTACTCCCAGCTCCCTGTCTCTCTCACAGACCGGAGCCTCTACTCCCAGCTCCCTGTCTCTCTCACAGACCAGAGCCTCTACTCCCAGCTCCCTGTCTCTCTCACAGACCGGAGCCTCTACTCCCAGCTCCCTGTCTCTCTCACAGGCCGGAGCCTCTACTCCCAGCTCCCTGTCTCTCTCACAGACCGGAGCCTCTACTCCCAGCTCCCTGTCTCTCTCACAGGCCGGAGCCTCTACTCCCAGCTCCCTGTCTCTCTCACAGACCAGAGCCTCTACTCCCAGGTCCCTGTCTATCTCACAGGCCGGAGCCTCTACTCCCAGCTCCCTGTCTCTCTCACAGACCAGAGCCTCTACTCCCAGCTCCCTGTCTCTCTCACAGACCGGAGCCTCTACTCCCAGCTCCCTGTCTCTCTCACAGACCGGAGCCTCTACTCCCAGCTCCCTGTCTCTCTCACAGACCAGGCCTCTACTCCCAGCTCCCTGTCTCTCTCACAGACCAGAGCCTCTACTCCCAGCTCCCTGTCTCTCTCACAGACCGGAGCCTCTACTCCCAGCTCCCTGTCTCTCTCACAGACCGGAGCCTCTACACCCAGCTCCCTGTCTCTCTCACAGGCCGGAGCCTCTACTCCCAGCTCCCTGTCTCTCTCACAGGCCGGAGCCTCTACTCCCAGCTCCCTGTCTCTCTCACAGACCGGAGCCTCTACTCCCAGCTCCCAGTCTCTCTCACAGGCCGGAGCCTCTACTCCCAGCTCCCTGTCTCTCTCACAGGCCGGAGCCTCTACTCCCAGCTCCCTGTCTCTCTCACAGGCCGGAGCCTCTACTCCCAGCTCCCTGCCTCTCTCACAGGCCGGAGCCTCTACTCCCAGCTCCCTGCCTCTCTCACAGGCCGGAGCCTCTATCCCAGATCCCTGTCTCTCTCTCACAGGCCGGAGCCTCTACTTCCAGCTCACTGTCTCTCTCACAGGCCGGAGCCTCGACTCCCAGCTCCCTGTCTCTCTCACAGGCCGGAGCCTCTACTCCCAGCTCCCTGTCTCTCTCACAGATCAGAGCCTCTACTCCCAGCTCCCTGTCTCTCTCACAGACCGGAGCCTCTACGCCCAGCTCCCTGTCTCCCTCACAGACCAGGCCTGTACTCCCAGCTCCCTGTCTCTCTCACAGACCGGAGCCTCTACTCCCAGCTCCCTGTCTCTCTCACAGACCGGAGCCTCTACTCCCAGCTCCCTGTCTCTCTCACAGGCCGGAGCCTCTACTCCCAGCTCCCTGTCTCTCTCACAGGCCGGAGCCTCTACTCCCAGCTCCCTGTCTCTCTCACAGACCAGAGCCTCTACTCCCAGCTCCCTGTCTCTCTCACAGACCGGAGCCTCTACTCCCAGCTCCCTGTCTCTCTCACAGGCCGGAGCCTCTACTCCCAGCTCCCTGTCTCTCTCACAGACCGGAGCCTCTACTCCCAGCTCCCTGTCTCTCTCACAGACCGGAGCCTCTACTCCCAGCTCCCTGTCTCTCTCACAGACCGGAGCCTCTACTCCCAGCTCCCTGTCTCTCTCACAGACCAGAGCCTCTACTCCCAGCTCCCTGTCTCTCTCACAGGCCGGAGCCTCTACTCCCAGCTCCCTGTCTCTCTGACAGACCGGAGCCTCTACTCCCAGCTCCCTGTCTCTCTCACAGACCGGAGCCTCGACTCCCAGCTCCCTGTCTCTCTCACAGACCGGAGCCTCTACTCCCAGCTCCCTGTCTCTCTCACAGACCGGAGCCTCTCCTCCCAGCTCCCTGTCTCTCTCACAGGCCGGAGCCTCTACTCCCAGCTCCCTGTCTCTCTCACAGACCGGAGCCTCTCCTCCCAGCTCCCTGTCTCTCTCACAGACCGGAGCCTCGACTCCCAGCTCCCTGTCTCTCTCAGAGACCGGAGCCTCTACTCCCAGCTCCCTGTCTCTCTCACAGGCCGGAGCCTCTACTCCCAGCTCCCTGTCTCTCTCACAGACCGGAGCCTCTACTCCCAGCTCCCTGTCTCTCTCAGAGACCGGAGCCTCTACTCCCAGCTCCCTGTCTCTCTCACAGGCCGGAGCCTCTACTCCCAGCTCCCTGTCTCTCTCACAGGCCGGAGCCTCTACTCCCAGCTCCCTGTCTCTCTCACAGGCCGGAGCCTCTACTCCCAGCTCCCTGTCTCTCTCACAGACCAGGCCTCTACTCCCAGCTCCCTGTCTCTCTCACAGACCGGAGCCTCTACTCCCAGCTCCCTGTCTCTCTCACTGTCCGGAGCCTCTACTCCCAGCTCCCTGTCTCTCTCACAGACCAGGCCTCTGCTCCCAGCTCCCTGTGTCTCTCACAGGCCGGAGCCTCTACTCCCAGCTCCCTGTCTCTCTCAAAGGCCAGAGCCTCTGCTCCCAGCTCCCTGCCTCTCTCACAGACCGGAGCCTCTACTCGCAGCTCCCTGTCTCTCTCACAGACCGGAGCCTCTACTCCCAGCTCCCTGTCTCTCTCACAGGCCGGAGCCTCTACTCCCAGCTCCCTGTCTCTCTTACAGACCGGAGCCTCTACTCCCAGCTCCCTGTCTCTCTCACAGGCCGGAGCCTCTACTCCCAGCTCCCTGTCTCTCTCACAGGCCGGAGCCTCTACTCCCAGCTCCCTGTCTCTCTCACAGGCCAGAGCCTCTACTCCCAGCTCGCTGTCTCTCTCACAGGCCGGAGCCTCTACTCCCAGCTCCCTGTCTCTCTCACAGGCCGGAGCCTCTACTCCCAGGTCCCTGTCTCTCTCACAGACCGGAGCCTCTACTCCCAGCTCCCTGTCTCTCTCACAGGCCGGAGCCTCTACTCCCAGCTCCCTGTCTCTCTCACAGGCCGGAGCCTCTACTCCCAGCTCCCTGTCTCTCTCACAGGCCGGAGTCTCTACTCCCAGCTCCCTGTCTCTCTCACAGGCCGGAGCCTCTACTCCCAGCTCCCTGTCTCTCTCACAGGCCGGAGCCTCTACTCCCAGCTCCCTGTCTCTCTCACAGACCGGAGCCTCTACTCCCAGCTCCCTGTCTCTCTCACAGGCCGGAGCCTCTACTCCCAGCTCCCTGTCTCTCTCACAGGCCGGAGCCTCTACTCCCAGCTCCCTGTCTCTCTCACAGGCCGGAGCCTCTACTCCCAGCTCCCTGTCTCTCTCACAGACCGGAGCCTCTACACCCAGCTCCCTGTCTCTCTCACAGGCCAGAGCCTCTACTCCCAGCTCCCTGTCTCTCTCACAGACCAGGCCTCTACTCCCAGCTCCCTGTCTCTCTCACAGGCCGGAGCCTCTACTCCTAGCTCCCTGTCTCTCTCACAGACCGGAGCCTCTACTCCCAGCTCCCTGTCTCTCTCACAGACCGGAGCCTCTACTCCCAGCTCCCTGTCTCTCTCACAGACCGGAGCCTCTACTCCCAGCTCCCTGTCTCTCTCACAGGCCGGAGCCTCTCCTCCCAGCTCCCTGTCTCTCTCACAGGCCGGAGCCTCTACTCCCAGCTCCCTGTCTCTCTCACAGACCAGAGCCTCTACTCCCAGCTCCCTGACTCTCTCACAGACCAGCCCTCTACTCCCAGCTCCCTGTGTCTCTCACAGACCGGAGCCTCTACTCCCAGCTCCCTGTCTCTCTCACAGGCCGGAGCCTCTACTCCCAGCTCCCTGTCTCTCTCACAGGCCAGGCCTCTATTCCCAGCTCCCTGTCTCTCTCACAGATCGGAGCCTCTACTCCCAGCTCCCTGTCTCTCTCACAGACCGGAGCCTCTACTCCCAGCTCCCTGTCTCTCTCACAGGCCGGAGCCTCTACTCCCAGCTCCCTGTCTCTCTCACAGACCGGAGCCTCTACTCCCAGCTCCCTGTCTCTCTCACAGACCAGAGCCTCTACTCCCAGATCCCTGTCTCTCTCACAGGCCGGAGCCTCTACTCCCAGCTCCCTGTCTCTCTCACAGGCCGGAGCCTCTAGTCCCAGCTCCCTGTCTCTCTCACAGGCCGGAGCCTCTACTCCCAGCTCCCTGTCTCTCTCACAGGCCGGAGCCTCTACTCCCAGCTCCCTGTCTCTCTCACAGACCGGAGCCTCTACTCCCAGCTCCCTGTCTCTCTCACAGACCGGAGCCTCTACTCCCAGCTCCCTGTCTCTCTCACAGACCTGAGCCTCTACTCCCAGCTCCCTGTCTCTCTCACAGACCGGAGCCTCCACTCCCAGCTCCCTGTCTCTCTCACAGACCAGAGCCTCTGCTCCCAGCTCCCTGTCTCTCTCACAGACCAGAGCCTCTACTCCCAGCTCCCTGTCTCTCTCACAGACCGGAGCCTCCACTCCCAGCATCCCTGTCTCTCTCACAGACCAGAGCCTCTACTCCCAGCTCCCTGTCTCTCTCACAGACCGGAGCCTCTACTCCCAGCTCCCTGTCTCTCTCACAGGCCGGAGCCTCTACTCTCAGCTCCCTGTCTCTCTCACAGGCCGGAGCCTCTACTCCCAGCTCCCTGTCTCTCTCACAGACCGGAGCCTCTACTCCCAGCTCCCTGTCTCTCTCACAGACCGGAGCCTCTACTCCCAGCTCCCTGTCTCTCTCACAGACCGGAGCCTCTACTCCCAGCTCCCTGTTTCTCTCACAGGCCGGAGCCTCTACTCCCAGCTCCCTGTCTCTCTCACAGGCCGGAGCCTCTACTACCAGCTCCCTGTCTCTCTCACACAGGCCGGAGCCTCTACTCCCAGCTCCCTGTCTCTCTCACAGACCGGAGGCTCTACTCCCAGCTCCCTGTCTCTCTCACAGACCGGAGCCTCTACTCCCAGCTCCCTGTTTCTCTCACAGGCCGGAGCCTCTACTCCCAGCTCCCTGTCTCTCTCACAGGCCGGAGCTTCTACTCCCAGCTCCCTGTCTCTCTCACAGGCCGGAGCCTCTACTCCCAGCTCCCTGTCTCTCTCACAGGCCGGAGCCTCTACTCCCAGCTCCCTGTCTCTCTCACAGACCGGAGCCTCTACTCCCAGCTCCCTGTCTCTCTCACAGACCGGAGCCTCTACTCCCAGCTCCCTGTCTCTCTCACAGACCGGAGCCTCTACTCCCAGCTCCCTGTCTCTCTCACAGACCGGAGCCTCTACTCCCAGCTCCCTGTCTCTCTCACAGGCCGAAGCCTCTACTCCCAGCTCCCTGTCTCTCTCACAGACCGGAGCCTCTACTCCCAGCTCCCTGTCTCTCTCACAGGCCGGAGCCTCTACTCCCAGCTCCCTGTCTCTCTCACAGGCCAGGCCTCTACTCCCAGCTCCCTGTCTCTCTCACAGACGAGGCCTCTACTCCCAGCTCCCTGTCTCTCTCACAGACCGGAGCCTCTACTCCCAGCTCCCTGTCTCTCTCACAGACCAGAGCCTCTACTCCCAGCTCCCTGTCTCTCTCACAAGCCGGAGCCTCTACTCCCAGCTCCCTGTCTCTCTCACAGACCAGATTCTCTACTCCCAGCTCCCTGTCTCTCTCACAGACCAGGCCTCTACTCCCAGATCCCTGTCTCTCTCACAGACCGGAGCCTCTACTCCCAGCTCCCTGTCTCTCTCACAGACCGGAGCCTCTACTCCCAGCTCCCTGTCTCTCTCACAGGCCGGAGCCTCTACTCCCAGCTCCCTGTCTCTCTCACAGGCCGGAGCCTCTACTCCCAGCTCCCTGTCTCTCTCACAGGCCGGAGCCTCTACTCCCAGCCCCCTGTCTCTCTCACAGGCCGGAGCCTCTACTCCCAGCTCCCTGTCTCTCTCACAGGCCGGAGCCTCTACTCCCAGCTCCCTGTCTCTCTCACAGACCGGAGCCTCTACTCCCAGCTCCCTGTCTCTCTCACAGACCAGAGCCTCTACTCTCAGCTCCCTGTCTCTCTCACAGACCGGAGCCTCTACTCCCAGCTCCCTGTCTCTCTCACAGACCGGAGCCTCTACTCCCAGCTCCCTGTCTCTCTCACAGGCTGGAGCCTCTGCACCCAGCTCCCTGTCTCTCTCACAGGCCGGAGCCTCTACTCCCAGCTCCCTCTCTCTCTCACAGGCCGGAGCCTCTACTCCCAGCTCCCTGTCTCTCTCACAGACCAGAACCTCTACTCCCAGCTCCCTGTCTCTCTCACAGACCAGGCCTCTACTCCCAGCTCCCTGTCTCTCTCACAGGCCGGAGCCTCTACTCCCATCTGCCTGTTTCTCTCACAGACCAGGCCTCTACTCCCACCTCCCTGTCTCTCTCACAGGCCGGAGCCTCTACTCCCAGCTCCCTGTCTCTCTCACAGACCGGAGCCTCTACTCCCAGCTCCCTGTCTCTCTCACAGGCCGGAGCCACTACTCCCAGCTCCCTGTCTCTCTCACAGGCCGGAGCCTCTACTCCCAGCTCCCTGACTCTCTCACAGACCGGAGCCTCTACTCCCAGCTCCCTGTCTCTCTCACAGGCCAGGCCTCTACTCCCAGCTCCCTGTCTCTCTCACAGACCAGAGCCTCTACTCCCAGCTCCCTGTCTCTCTCACAGGCTGGAGCCTCTACTCCCAGCTCCCTGTCTCTCTCACAGACCAGAGCCTCTACTCCCAGCTCCCTGTCTCTCTCACAGACCAGGCCTCTACTCCCAGCTCCCTGTCTCTCTCACAGACCGGAGCCTCTACTCCCAGCTCCCTGTCTCTCTCACAGACCAGAGCCTCTACTCTCAGCTCCCTGTCTCTCTCACAGACCGGAGCCTCTACTCCCAGCTCCCTGTCTCTCTCACAGACCGGAGCCTCTACTCCCAGCTCCCTGTCTCTCTCACAGACCAGAGCCTCTACTCCCAGCTCCCTGTCTCTCTCACAGACCAGAGCCTCTACTCCCAGCTCCCTGTCTCTCTCACAGGCCGGAGCCTCTACTCCCAGCTCCCTGTCTCTCTCACAGGCCGGAGCCCCTACTCCCAGCTCCCTGTCTCTCTCACAGACCAGAGCCTCTACTCCCAGCTCCCTGTCTCTCTCACAGGCCGGAGCCTCTACTCCCAGCTCCCTGTCTCTCTCACAGGCCGGAGCCTCTACTCCCAGCTCCCTGTCTCTCTCACAGGCCGGAGCCTCTACTCCCAGCTCCCTGTCTCTCTCACAGGCCGGAGCCTCTACTCCCAGCCCCCTGTCTCTCTCACAGGCCGGAGCCTCTACTCCCAGCTCCCTGTCTCTCTCACAGGCCGGAGCCTCTACTCCCAGCTCCCTGTCTCTCTCACAGACCGGAGCCTCTACTCCCAGCTCCCTGTCTCTCTCACAGACCAGAGCCTCTACTCTCAGCTCCCTGTCTCTCTCACAGACCGGAGCCTCTACTCCCAGCTCCCTGTCTCTCTCACAGACCTGAGCCTCTACTCCCAGCTCCCTGTCTCTCTCACAGGCTGGAGCCTCTGCTCCCAGCTCCCTGTCTCTCTCACAGGCCGGAGCCTCTACTCCCAGCTCCCTCTCTCTCTCACAGGCCGGAGCCTCTACTCCCAGCTCCCTGTCTCTCTCACAGACCAGAGCCTCTACTCCCAGCTCCCTGTCTCTCTCACAGACCAGGCCTCTACTCCCACCTCCCTGTCTCTCTCACAGACCAGGCCTCAACTCCCAGCTCCCTGTCTCTCTCACAGGCCAGGCCTCTACTCCCAGCTCCCTGTCTCTCTCACAGGCCGGAGCCTCTACTCCCAGCTCCCTGTCTCTCTCACAGGCCGGAGCCTCTACTCCCAGCTCCCTGTCTCTCTCACAGACCAGGCCTCTACTCCCAGCTCCCTGTCTCTCTCACAGGCCGGAGCCTCTACTCCCAGCTCCCTGTTTCTCTCACAGACCAGGCCTCTACTCCCACCTCCCTGTCTCTCTCACAGGCCGGAGCCTCTACTCCCAGCTCCCTGTCTCTCTCACAGACCGGAGCCTCTACTCCCAGCTCCCTGTCTCTCTCACAGGCCGGAGCCACTACTCCCAGCTCCCTGTCTCTCTCACAGGCCGGAGCCTCTACTCCCAGCTCCCTGACTCTCTCACAGACCGGAGCCTCTACTCCCAGCTCCCTGTCTCTCTCACAGGCCAGGCCTCTACTCCCAGCTCCCTGTCTCTCTCACAGACCAGAGCCTCTACTCCCAGCTCCCTGTCTCTCTCACAGTCCGGAGCCTCTACTCCCAGCTCCCTGTCTCTCTCACAGGCCGGAGCCTCTACTCCCAGCTCCCTGTCTCTCTCACAGGCCGGAGCCTCTACTCCCAGCTCCCTGTCTCTCTCACAGACCGGAGCCTCTACTCCCAGCTCCCTGTCTCTCTCACAGACCGGTGCCTCTACTCCCAGTTCCCTGTCTCTCTCACAGACCGGAGCCTCTACTCCCAGCTCCCTGTCTCTCTCACAGGCCGGAGCCTCTACTCCCAGCTCCCTGTCTCTCTCACAGGCCGGAGCCTCTACTCCCAGCTCCCTGTCTCTCTCACAGGCTGGAGCCTCTACTCCCAGCTCCCTGTCTCTCTCACAGACCAGAGCCTCTACTCCCAGCGACCTGTCTCTCTCACAGGCCGGAGCCTCTACTCCCAGCTCCCCGTCTCTCTCACAGGCCGGAGCCTCTACTCCCAGCTCCCTGTCTCTCTCACAGACCAGAGCCTCTACTCCCAGCTCCCTGTCTCTCTCACAGGCCGGAGCCTCTACTCCCAGCTCCCTGTCTCTCTCACAGGCCGGAGCCTCTACTCCCAGCTCCCTGTCTCTCTCACAGACCGGAGCCTCTACTCCCAGCTCCCTGTCTCTCTCACAGACCGGAGCCTCTACTCCCAGCTCCCTGTCTCTCTCACAGACCGGAGCCTCTACTCCCAGCTCCCTGTCTCTCTCACAGACCGGAGCCTCTACTCCCAGCTCCCTGTCTCTCTCACAGACCGGAGCCTCTACTCCCAGCTCCCTGTCTCTCTCACAGACCGGAGCCTCTACTCCCAGCTCCCTGTCTCTCTCACAGTCCGGAGCCGCTACTCCCAGCTCCCTGTCTCTCTCACAGGCCGGAGCCTCTACTCCCAGCTCTCTGTCTCTCTCACAGGCCAGAGCCTCTACTCCCAGCTCCTTGTCTCTCTCACAGGCCGGAGCCTCTACTCCCAGCTCCCTGTCTCTCTCACAGGCCGGAGCCTCGACTCCCAGCTCCCTGCCTCTCTCACAGGCCGGAGCCTCTACTCCCAGCTCCCTGTCTCTCTCACAGGCCGGAGCCTCTACTCCCAGCTCCCTGTCTCTCTCACAGACCGGAGCCTCTACTCCCAGCTCCCTGTCTCTCTCACAGGCCGGAGCCTCTACTCCCAGCTCCCTGTCCCTCTCACAGGCCGGAGCCTCTACTCCCAGCTCCCTGTCTCTCTCACAGGCCGGAGCCTCTACTCCCAGCTCCCTGTCTCTCTCACAGGCCGGAGCCTCTACTCCCAGCTCCCTGTCTCTCTCACAGACCAGAGCCTCTACTCCCAGCTCCCTGTCTCTCTCACAGACCAGAGCCTCTACTCCCAGCTCCCTGTCTCTCTCACAGGCCAGAGCCTCTACTCCCAGCTCCCTGTCTCTCTCACAGGCCGGAGACTCTACTCCCAGCTCCCTGTCTCTCTCACAGGCCAGAGCCTCTACTCCCAGCTCCCTGTCTCTCCCACAGGCCGGAGCCTCTACTCCCAGCTCCCTGTCTCTCTCACAGACCAGAGCCTCTACTCCCAGCTCCCTGTCTCTCTCACAGGCCGGAGCCTCTACTCCCAGCTCCCTGTCTCTCTCACAGACCAGAGCCTCTACTCCCAGCTCCCTGTCTCTCTCACAGACCAGAGCCTCTGCTCCCCGCTCCCTGTCTCTTTCACAGACCGGAGCCTCTACTCCCAGCTCCCTGTCTCTCTCACAGGCCGGAGCCTCTACTCCCAGCTCCCTGTCTCTCTCACAGGCCGGAGCCTCTACTCCCAGCTCCCTGTCTCTCTCGCAGGCCGGAGCCTCTACTCCCAGCTCCCTGCCTCTCACACAGGCCGGAGCCTCTACTCCCAGCTCCCTGTCTCTCCCACAGGCCGGAGCCTCTACTCCCAGCTCCCTGCCTCTCTCACAGGCCGGAGCCTCTACTCCCAGCTCACTGTCTCTCTCACAGACCAGAGCCTCTACTCCCAGCTCCCTGTCTCTCTCACAGACCGGAGCCTTTACTCCCAGCTCCCTGTCTCTCTCACAGGCCAGGCCTCTACTCCCAGCTCCCTGTCTCTCTCACAGGCCAGAGCCTCTACTCCCAGCTCCCTGTCTCTCTCACAGATCGGAACCTCTACTCCCAGCTCCCTGTCTCTCTCACAGGCCGGAGCCTCTACTCCCAGCTCCCTGTCTCTCTCACAGACCGGAGCCTCTACTCCCAGCTCCCTGTCTCTCTCACAGGCCAGAGCCTCTACTCCCAGCTCCCTGTCTCTCTCACAGACCGGAGCATCTACTCCCAGCTCCCTGTCTCTCTCACAGGCCGGAGCCTCTACTCCCAGCTCCCTGTCCCTCTCACAGGCCGGAGCCTCTACTCCCAGCTCCCTGTCTCTCTCACAGACCAGAGCCTCTACTCCCAGCTCCCTGCCTCTCTCACAGGCCGGAGCCTCTACTCCCAGCTCACTGTCTCTCTCACAGACCGGAGCCTCTACTCCCAGCTCCCTGTCTCTCTCACAGACCGGAGCCTCTACTCCCAGCTCACTGTCTCTCTCACAGACCAGAGCCTCTACTCCCAGCTCCCTGTCTCTCTCACAGGCCGGAGCCTCTACTCCCAGCTCCCTGTCTCTCTCACATGCCAGAGCCTCTACTCCCAGCTCCCTGTCTCTCTCACAGGCCGGAGCCTCTACTCCGAGCTCCCTGTCTCTCTCACAGACCAGGCCTCTACTCCCAGCTCCCTGTCTCTCTCACAGGCCGGATCCTCTACTCCCAGCTCCCTGTCTCTCTCACAGGCCAGGCCTCTACTCCCAGCTCCCTGTCTCTCTCACAGGCCGGAGCCTCTACTCCCAGCTCGCTGTCTCTCTCACAGGCCAGGCCTCTACTCCCAGCTCCCTGTCTCTCTCACAGACCAGAGCCTCTACTCCCAGCTCCCTGTCTCTCTCACAGACCAGGCCTCTACTCCCAGCTCCCTGCCTCTCACACAGGCCGGAGCCTCTACTCCCAGCTCCCTGTCTCTCCCACAGGCCGGAGCCTCTACTCCCAGCTCCCTGCCTCTCTCACAGGCCGGAGCCTCTACTCCCAGCTCACTGTCTCTCTCACAGACCAGAGCCTCTACTCCCAGCTCCCTGTCTCTCTCACAGACCGGAGCCTTTACTCCCAGCTCCCTGTCTCTCTCACAGGCCAGGCCTCTACTCCCAGCTCCCTGTCTCTCTCACAGGCCAGAGCCTCTACTCCCAGCTCCCTGTCTCTCTCACAGACCGGAGCCTCTACTCCCAGCTCCCTGTCTCTCT
The DNA here is from genome assembly GCF_052327205.1 of Somniosus microcephalus. NCBI lineage: Eukaryota > Metazoa > Chordata > Chondrichthyes > Squaliformes > Somniosidae > Somniosus > Somniosus microcephalus. The sequence goes on along the minus strand of NW_028225181.1, from coordinate 23,366,043 downwards.
CACAGGCCGGAGCCTCTACTCCCAGCTCCCTGTCTCTCTCACAGACCGGAGCCTCTACTCCCAGCTCCCTGTCTCTCTCACAGGCCAGAGCCTCTACTCCCAGCTCCCTGTCTCTCTCACAGACCGGAGCATCTACTCCCAGCTCCCTGTCTCTCTCACAGGCCGGAGCCTCTACTCCCAGCTCCCTGTCTCTCTCACAGGCCGGAGCCTCTACTCCCAGCTCCCTGTCTCTCTCACAGACCAGAGCCTCTACTCCCAGCTCCCTGCCTCTCTCACAGGCCGGAGCCTCTACTCCCAGCTCACTGTCTCTCTCACAGACCGGAGCCTCTACTCCCAGCTCCCTGTCTCTCTCACAGACCGGAGCCTCTACTCCCAGCTCACTGTCTCTCTCACAGACCAGAGCCTCTACTCCCAGCTCCCTGTCTCTCTCACAGGCCGGAGCCTCTACTCCCAGCTCCCTGTCTCTCTCACATGCCAGAGCCTCTACTCCCAGCTCCCTGTCTCTCTCACAGACCAGGCCTCTACTCCCAGCTCCCTGTCTCTCTCACAGGCCGGAGCCTCTACTCCCAGCTCCCTGTCTCTCTCACAGGCCAGGCCTCTACTCCCAGCTCCCTGTCTCTCTCACAGGCCGGAGCCTCTACTCCCAGCTCGCTGTCTCTCTCACAGGCCAGGCCTCTACTCCCAGCTCCCTGTCTCTCTCACAGACCAGAGCCTCTACTCCCAGCTCCCTGTCTCTCTCACAGACCAGGCCTCTACTCCCAGCTCCCTGTCTCTCTCACAGACCAGGCCTCTACACCCAGCAACCTGTCTCTCTCACAGGCCGGAGCCTCTACTCCCAGCTCCCTGTCTCTCTCACAGGCCAGGCCTCTACTCCCAGCTCCCTGTCTCTCTCACAGGCCGGAGCCTCTACTCCCAGCTCCCTGTCTCTCTCACAGGCCAGGCCTCTACTCCCAGCTCCCTGTCTCTCTCACAGACCAGAGCGTCTACTCCCAGCTCCCTGTCTCTCTCACAGACCGGAGCCTCTACTCCCAGCTCCCTGTCTCTCTCACAGGCCGGAGCCTCTACTCCCAGCTCCCTGTCTCTCTCACAGACCGGAGCCTCTACTCCCAGCTCCCTGTCTCTCTCACAGGCCGGAGCCTCTACTCCCAGCACCCTGTCTCTCTCACAGACCGGAGCCTCTACTCCCAGCTCCCTGTCTCTCTCACAGGCCGGAGCCTCTACTCCCAGCTCCCTGTCTCTCTCACAGGCCGGAGCCTCTACTCCCAGCTCCCTGTCTCTCTCACAGGCCGGAGCCTCTACTCCCAGCTCCCTGTCTCTCTCACAGGCTGGAGCCTCTACTCCCAGCTCCCTGTCTCTCTCACAGACCAGAGCCTCTACTCCCAGCTCCCTGTCTCTCTCACAGACCAGGCCTCTACTCCCAGCTCCCTGTCTCTCTCACAGACCGGAGCCTCTACTCCCAGCTCCCTGTCTCTCTCACAGGCCGGAGCCTCTACTCCCAGCTCCCTGTCTCTCTCACAGGCCGGAGCCTCTGCTCCCAGCTTCCTGTCTCTCTCACAGACCGGAGCCTCTACTCCCAGCTCCCTGTCTCTCTCACAGACCGGAGCCTCTACACCCAGCTCCCTGTCTCTCTCACAGACCAGAGCCTCCACTCCCAGCTCCCTGTCTCTCTCACAGACCGGAGCCTCTACTCCCAGCTCACTGTCTCTCTCACAGGCCGGAGCCTCTACTCCCAGCTCCCTGTCTCTCTCACAGGCCGGAGCCTCTGCTCCCAGCTTCCTGTCTCTCTCACAGCCTGGAGCCTCTACTCCCAGCTCCCTGTCTCTCTCACAGACCGGAGCCTCTACACCCAGCTCCCTGTCTCTCTCACAGACCAGAGCCTCCACTCCCAGCTCCCTGTCTCTCTCACAGACCGGAGCCTCTACTCCCAGCTCCCTGTCTCTCTCACAGACCAGAGCCTCTACTCCCAGCTCCCTGTCTCTCTCACAGACCAGAGCCTCTACTCCCAGCTCCCTGTCTCTCTCACAGGCCAGAGCCTCTACTCCCAGCTCCCTGTCTCTCTCACAGGCCGGAGCCTCTACTCCCAGCTCCCTGCCTCTCTCACAGACCGGAGCCTCTCCTCCCAGCTCCCTGTCTCTCTCACAGACCAGAGCCTTTACTCCCAGCTCCCTGTCTCTCTCACAGACCGGAGCCTCTACTCCCAGCTCCCTGTCTCTCTCACAGACCAGAGCCTCTACTCCCAGCTCCCTGTCTCTCTCACAGGCCAGAGCCTCTACTCCCAGCTCCCTGTCTCTCTCACAGACCAGAGCCTCTACTCCCAGCTCCCTGTCTCTCTCACAGACCGGAGCCTCTACTCCCAGCTCCCTGTCTCTCTCACAGACCGGAGCCTCTACTCCCAGCTCCCTGTCTCTCTCACAGACCGGAGCCTCTACTCCCAGCTCCCTGTCTCTCTCACAGGCCGGAGCCTCTACTCCCAGCTCCCTGTCTCTCTCACAGACCGGAGCCTCTACTCCCAGCTCCCTGTCTCTCTCACAGACCGGAGCCTCTGCTCCCAGCTCCCTGTCTCTCTCACAGACCGGAGCCTCTACTCCCAGCTCCCTGTCTCTCTCACAGACCGGAGCCTCTACTCCCAGCTCCCTGTCTCTCTCACAGACCGGAGCCTCTACTCCCAGCTCCCTGTCTCTCTCACAGACCGGAGCCTCTACTCCCAGCTCCCTCTCTCTCTCACAGGCCGGAGCCTCTACTCCCAGCTCCCTGTCTCTCTCACAGGCCGGAGCCTCTACTCCCAGCTCCCTGTCTCTCTCACAGACAGGAGCCTCTACTCCCAGCTCCCTGTCTCTCTCACAGACTGGAGCCTCTACTCCCAGCTCCCTGTCTCTCTCACAGACCGGAGCCTCTACTCCCAGCTCCCTGTCTCTCTCACAGGCCGGAACCTCTACTCCCAGCTCCCTGTCTCTCTCACAGGCCGGAGCCTCTACTCCCAGCTCCCTGTCCCTCTCACAGACCGGAGCCTCTACTCCCAGCTCCCTGTCTCTCTCACAGGCCGGAGCCTCTACTCCCAGCTCCCTGACTCTCTCACAGACCGGAGCCTCTACTCCCAGCTCCCTGTCTCTCTCACAGGCCAGGCCTCTACTCCCAGCTCCCTGTCTCTCTCACAGACCAGAGCCTCTACTCCCAGCTCCCTGTCTCTCACACAGTCCGGAGCCTCTACTCCCAGCTCCCTGTCTCTCTCACAGGCCGGAGCCTCTACTCCCAGCTCCCTGTCTCTCTCACAGGCCGGAGCCTCTACTCCCAGCTCCCTGTCTCTCTCACAGACCGGAGCCTCTACTCCCAGCTCCCTGTCTCTCTCACAGACCGGTGCCTCAACTCCCAGCTCCCTGTCTCTGTCACAGACCGGAGCCTCTACTCCCAGCTCCCTGTCTCTCTCACAGGCCGGAGCCTCTACTCGCAGCTCCCTGTCTCTCTCACAGGCCGGAGCCTCTACTCCCAGCTCCCTGTCTCTCTCACAGGCCGGAGCCTCTACTCCCAGCTCCCTGTCTCTCTCACAGACCAGAGCCTCTACTCCCAGCTCCCTGTCTCTCTCACAGGCCGGAGCCTCTACTCCCAGCTCCCTGTCTCTCTCACAGGCCGGAGCCTCTACTCCCAGCTCCCTGTCTCTCTCACAGACCAGAGCCTCTACTCCCAGCTCCCTGTCTCTCTCACAGGCCGGAGCCTCTACTCCCAGCTCCCTGTCTCTCTCACAGACCGGAGCCTCTACTCCCAGCTCCCTGTCTCTCTCACAGACCGGAGCCTCTACTCCCAGCTCCCTGTCTCTCTCACAGACCGGAGCCTCTACTCCCAGCTCCCTGTCTCTCTCACAGACCGGAGCCTCTACTCCCAGCTCCCTGTCTCTCTCACAGACCGGAGCCTCTACTCCCAGCTCCCTGTCTCTCTCACAGACCGGAGCCTCTACTCCCAGCTCCCTGTCTCTCTCACAGACCGGAGCCTCTACTCCCAGCTCCCTGTCTCTCTCACAGACCGGAGCCTCTACTCCCAGCTCCCTGTCTCTCTCACAGGCCGGAGCCGCTACTCCCAGCTCCCTGTCTCTCTCACAGGCCGGAGCCTCTACTCCCAGCTCTCTGTCTCTCTCACAGGCCAGAGCCTCTACTCCCAGCTCCCTGTCTCTCTCACAGGCCGGAGCCTCTACTCCCAGCTCCCTGTCTCTCTCACAGGCCGGAGCCTCTACTCCCAGCTCCCTGCCTCTCTCACAGGCCGGAGCCTCTACTCCCAGCTCCCTGTCTCTCTCACAGGCCGGAGCCTCTACTCCCAGCTCCCTGTCTCTCTCACAGACCGGAGCCTCTACTCCCAGCTCCCTCTCTCTCTCTCACAGGCCGGAGCCTCTACTCCCAGCAACCTGTCTCTCTCACAGGCCGGAGCCTCTACTCCCAGCTCCCTGTCTCTCTCACAGACAGGAGCCTCTACTCCCAGCTCCCTGTCTCTCTCACAGACTGGAGCCTCTACTCCCAGCTCCCTGTCTCTCTCACAGACCAGAGCCTCTACTCCCAGCTCCCTGTCTCTCTCACAGACCAGAGCCTCTACTCCCAGCTCCCTGTCTCTCTCACAGGCCAGAGCCTCTACTCCCAGCTCCCTGTCTCTCTCACAGGCCGGAGCCTCTACTCCCAGCTCCCTGTCTCTCTCACAGGCCGAAGCCTCTGCTCCCAGCTCCCTGTCTCTCTCACAGACCAGAGCCTCTGCTCCCAGCTCCCTGTCTCTCTCACAGACCGGAGCCTCTACTCCCAGCTCCCTGTCTCTCTCACAGGCCGGAGCCTCTACTTCCAGCTCCCTGTCTCTCTCACGGGCCGGAGCCTCTACTCCCAGCTCCCTGTCTCTCTCACAGGCCGGAGCCTCTACTCCCAGCTCCCTGTCTCTCTCACAGACCGGAGCCTCTACTCCCAGCTCCCTGTCTCTCTCACAGACCAGGCCTCTACTCCCAGCTCCCTGTCTCTCTCACAGGCCAGAGCCTCTACTCCCAGCTCCCTGTCTCTCTCACAGACCAGAGCCTCTACTCCCAGCTCCCTGTCTCTCTCACAGACCAGAGCCTCTACTCCCAGCTCCCTGTCTCTCTCACAGACCGGAGCCTCTGCTCCCAGCTCCCTGTCTCTCTCACAGACCGGAGCCTCTACTCCCAGCTCCCTGTCTCTCTCACAGACCGGAGCCTCTACTCCCAGCTCCCTGTCTCTCTCACAGACCGGAGCCTCTACTCCCAGCTCCCTGTCTCTCTCACAGACCGGAGCCTCTACTCCCAGCTCCCTCTCTCTCTCACAGGCCGGAGCCTCTACTCCCAGCTCCCTGTCTCTCTCACAGGCCGGAGCCCCTACTCCCAGCTCCCTGTCTCTCTCACAGGCCGGAGCCTCTACTCCCAGCTCCCTGTCTCTCTCACAGACCGGAGCCTCTACTCCCAGCTCCCTGTCTCTCTCACAGGCCGGAGCCCCTACTCCCAGCTCCCTGTCTCTCTCACAGGCCGGAGCCTCTACTCCCAGCTCCCTGTCTCTCTCAGAGACCAGAGCCTCTACTCCTAGCTCCCTGTCTCTCTTACAGGCCGGAGCCTCTACTCCCAGCTCCCTGTCTCTCTCACAGACCGGAGCCTCTATTCCCAGCTCCCTGTCTCTCTCACAGGCAAGGCCTCTACTCCCAGCTCCCTGTCTCTCTCACAGACCGGAGCCTCTACTCCCAGCTCCCTGTCTCTCTCACAGGCCGGAGCCTCTACTCCCAGCTCCATGTCTCTCTCACAGACCGGAGTCTCTACTCCCAGCTCCCTGTCTCTCTCACAGGCTGGAGCCTCTACTCCCAGCTCCCGGTCTCTCTCACAGGGCCAGAGCCTCTACTCCCAGCTCCCTGTCTCTCTCTCAGGCCGTAGCCTCTACTCCCAGCTCCCTGTCTCTCTCACAGACCAGAGCCTCTACTCCCAGCTCCCTGTCTCTCTCACAGGCCGGAGCCTCCACTCCCAGCTCCCTGTCTCTCTCACAGGCCAGAGCCTCTCCTCCCAGCTCCCTGTCTCTCTCACAGACCGGAGCCTCTACTCCCAGCTCCCTGTCTCTCTCACAGGCCGGAGCCTCTACTCCCAGCTCCCTGTCTCTCTCACAGGCCGGAGCCTCTACTCCCAGCTCCCTGTCTCTCTCACAGACCGGAGCCTCTACTCCCAGCTCCCTGTCTCTCTCATAGGCCGGAGCCTCTACTCCCAGCTCCCTGTCTCTCTCACAGACCGGAGCCTCTACTCCCAGCTCCCTGTCTCTCTCACAGACCGGAGCCTCTACTCCCAGCTCCCTGTCTCTCTCACAGACCGGAGCCTCTACTCCCAGCTCCCTGTCTCTCTCACAGGCCGGAGCCTCTACTCCCAGCTCCCTGTCTCTCTCACAGACCGGAGCCTCTACTCCCAGCTCCCTGTCTCTCTCACAGACCGGAGCCTCTACTCCCAGCTCCCTGTCTCTCTCACAGACCGGAGCCTCTACTCCCAGCTCCCTGCCTCTCTCACAGACCGGAGCCTCTACTCCCAGCTCCCTGTCTCTCTCACAGACCGGAGCCTCTACTCCCAGCTCTCTGTCTCTCTCACAGGCCGGAGCCTCTACTCACAGCTCCCTGTCTCTCTCACAGGCCAGGCCTCTACTCCCAGCTCCCTGTCTCTCTCACAGACCAGGCCTCTACTCCCAGCTCCCTGTCTCTCTCACAGACCGGAGCCTCTACTCCCAGCTCCCTGTCTCTCTCACAGACCAGAGCCTCCACTCCCAGCTCCCTGTCTCTCTCACAAGCCGGAGCCTCTACTCCCAGCTCCCTGTCTCTCTCACAGACCAGAGTCTCTACTCCCAGCTCCCTGTCTCTCTCACAGACCAGGCCTCTACTCCCAGATCCCTGTCTCTCTCACAGACCGGAGCCTCTACTCCCAGCTCCCTGTCTCTCTCACAGACCGGAGCCTCTACTCCCAGCTCCCTGTCTCTCTCACAGACCGGAGCCTCTACTCCCAGCTCCCTGTCTCTCTCACAGACCTGAGCCTCTACTCCCAGCTCCCTGTCTCTCTCACAGACCGGAGCCTCTACTCCCAGCTCCCTGTCTCTCTCACAGACCGGAGCCTCTACTCCCAGCTCCCTGTCTCTCTCACAGGCCGCAGCCTCTACTCCCAGCTCCCTGTCTCTCTCACAGGCCGGAGCCTCTACTCCCAGCTCCCTGTCTCTCTCACAGGCCGGAGCCTCTACTCCCAGCTCCCTGTCTCTCTCACAGGCAAGGCCTCTACTCCCAGCTCCCTGTCTCTCTCACAGACCGGAGCCTCTACTCCCAGCTCCCTGTCTCTCTCACAGGCCGGAGCCGCTACTCCCAGCTCCCTCTCTCTCTCACAGACCGGAGTCTCTACTCCCAGCTCCCTGTCTCTCTCACAGGCCGGAGCCTCTACTCCCAGCTCCCTGTCTCTCTCACAGGCCGGAGCCTCTACTCCCAGCTCCCTGTCTCTCTCACAGACCAGAGCCTCTACTCCCAGCTCCCTGTCTCTCTCACAGGCCGGAGCCTCCACTCCCAGCTCCCTGTCTCTCTCACAGGCCAGAGCCTCTACTCCCAGCTCCCTGTCTCTCTCACAGACCAGGCCTCTACTCCCAGCTCCCTGTCTCTCTCACAGGCCAGAGCCTCTACTCCCAGCTCCCTGTCTCTCTCACAGGCCAGAGCCTCTACTCCCAGCTCCCTGTCTCTCTCACAGACCGGAGCCTCTACTCCCAGCTCCCTGTCTCTCTCACAGGCCAGAGCCTCTACTCCCAGCTCCCTGTCTCTCTCACAGACCGGAGCCTCTACTCCCAGCTCCCTGTCTCTCTCACAGGCCGGAGCCTCTACTCCCAGCTCCCTGTCTCTCTCACAGGCCGGAGCCTCTACTCCCAGCTCCCTGTCTCTCTCACAGACCGGAGCCTCTACTCCCAGCTCCCTGTCTCTCTCACAGGCCGGAGCCTCTGCTCCCAGCTCCCTGTCTCTCTCACAGACCGGAGCCTCTACTCCCAGCTCCCTGTCTCTCTCACAGACCGGAGCCTCTACTCCCAGCTCCCTGTCTCTCTCACAGACCGGAGTCTCTACTCCCAGCTCCCTGTCTCTCTCACAGGCCGGAGCCTCTACCCCCAGCTCCCTGTCTCTCTCACAGACCGGAGCCTCTACTCCCAGCTCCCTGTCTCTCTCACAGACCGGAGCCTCTACTCCCAGCTCCCTGTCTCTCTCACAGACCGGAGCCTCTACTCCCAGCTCCCTGTCTCTCTCCCAGCTCCCTGTCTCTCTCACAGACCGGAGCCTCTCCTCCCAGCTCCCTGTCTCTCTCACAGGCCGGAGCCTCTACTCCCAGCTCCCTGTCTCTCTCACAGGCCGGAGCCTCTACTCCCAGCTCCCTGTCTCTCTCACAGACCAGGCCTCTACTCCCAGCTCCCTGTCTCTCTCACAGACCGGAGCCTCTACTCCCAGCTCCCTGTCTCTCTCACAGACCAGAGCCTCTACTCCCAGCTCCCTGTCTCTCTCACAAGCCGGAGCCTCTACTCCCAGCTCCCTGTCTCTCTCACAGACCAGAGTCTCTACTCCCAGCTCCCTGTCTCTCTCACAGACCAGGCCTCTACTCCCAGCTCCCTGTCTCTCTCACAGACCAGAGTCTCTACTCCCAGCTCACTGTCTCTCTCACAGACCAGAGCCTCTACTCCCAGCTCCCTGTCTCTCTCACAGACCGGAGCCTCTACTCCCAGCTCCCTGTCTCTCTCACAGGCCGGAGCCTCTACTCCCAGCTCCCTGTCTCTCTCACAGGCCGGAGCCTCTACTCCCACCTCCCTGTCTCTCTCACAGACCAGAGCCTCTACTCCCAGCTCCCTGTCCCTCTCACAGGCCGGAGCCTCTACTCCCATCTCCCTGTCTCTCTCACAGACCAGGCCTCTACTCCCAGCTCCCTGTCTCTCTCACAGGCCGGAGCCTCTACTCCCAGCTCCCTGTCTCTCTCACAGGCCGGAGCCTCTACTCCCAGCTCCCTGTCTCTCTCACAGGCCGGAGCCTCTACTCCCAGCTCCCTGTCTCTCTCACAGACCGGAGCCTCTACTCCCAGCTCCCTGTCTCTCTCACAGGCTGGAGCCTCTACTCCCAGCTCCCTGTCTCTCTCACAGGCCGGAGCCTCTACTCCCAGCTCCCTGTCTCTCTCACAGGCCGGAGCCTCTACTCCCAGCTCCCTGTCTCTCTCACAGACCAGGCCTCTACTCCCAGCTCCCTGTCTCTCTCACAGGCCGGAGCCTCTACTCCCAGCTCCCTGTCTCTCTCACAGGCCGGAGCCCCTATTCCCAGCTCCCTGTCTCTCTCACAGGCCGGAGCCTCTACTCCCAGCTCCCTCTCTCTCTCACAGGCCGGAGCCTCTACTCCCAGCTCCCTGCCTCTCTCACAGACCGGAGCCTCTACTCCCAGCTCCCTGTCTCTCTCACAGGCCAGAGCCTCTACTCCCAGCTCCCTGTCTCTCTCACAGACCGGAGCCTCTACTCCCAGCTCCCTGTCTCTCTCACAGACCGGAGCCTCTACTCCCAGCTCCCTGTCTCTCTCACAGGCTGGAGCCTCTACTTCCAGCTCCCTGTCTCTCTCACAGACCGGAGCCTCTACTCCCAGCTCCCTGTCTCTCTCACAGACCGGAGCCTCTACTCCCAGCTCCCTGTCTCTCTCACAGACCGGAGCCTCTACTCCCAGCTCCCTGTCTCTCTCACAGACCGGAGCCTCTACTCCCAGCTCCCTGTCTCTCTCACAGGCCGGAGCCTCTACTCCCAGCTCCCTGTCTCTCTCACAGGCCAGAGCCTCTACTCCCAGCTCCCTTTCTCTCTCACAGGCCGGAGCCTCTACTCCCAGCTCCCTGCCTCTCTCAGAGACCGGAGCCTCTACTCCCAGCTCCCTGTCTCTCTCACAGACCAGAGCCTCTACTCCCAGCTCCCTGTCTCTCTCACAGACCGGAGCCTCTACTCCCAGCTCCCTGTCTCTCTCACAGGCCAGGCCTCTACTCCCAGCTCCCTGTCTCTCTCACAGACCGGAGCCTCTACTCCCAGCTCCCTGTCTCTCTCACAGGCAGGAGCCTCTACTCCCAGCTCCCTGTATCTCTCACAGGCCAGGCCTCTATTCCCAGCTCCCTGTCTCTCTCACAGATCGGAGCCTCTACTCCCAGCTCCCTGTCTCTCTCACAGACCGGAGCCTCTACTCCCAGCTCCCTGTCTCTCTCACAGGCCGGAGCCTCTACTCCCAGCTCCCTGTCTCTCTCACAGACCGGAGCCTCTACTCCCAGCTCCCTGTCTCTCTCACAGACCAGAGCCTCTACTCCCAGATCCCTGTCTCTCTCACAGGCCGGAGCCTCTACTCCCAGCTCCCTGTCTCTCTCACAGGCCGGAGCCTCTAGTCCCAGCTCCCTGTCTCTCTCACAGGCCGGAGCCTCTACTCCCAGCTCCCTGTCTCTCTCACAGGCCGGAGCCTCTACTCCCAGCTCCCTGTCTCTCTCACAGACCGGAGCCTCTACTCCCAGCTCCCTGTCTCTCTCACAGACCGGAGCCTCTACTCCCAGCTCCCTGTCTCTCTCACAGACCTGAGCCTCTACTCCCAGCTCCCTGTCTCTCTCACAGACCGGAGCCTCCACTCCCAGCTCCCTGTCTCTCTCACAGACCAGAGCCTCTGCTCCCAGCTCCCTGTCTCTCTCACAGACCAGAGCCTCTACTCCCAGCTCCCTGTCTCTCTCACAGACCGGAGCCTCCACTCCCAGCATCCCTGTCTCTCTCACAGACCAGAGCCTCTACTCCCAGCTCCCTGTCTCTCTCACAGACCGGAGCCTCTACTCCCAGCTCCCTGTCTCTCTCACAGGCCGGAGCCTCTACTCTCAGCTCCCTGTCTCTCTCACAGGCCGGAGCCTCTACTCCCAGCTCCCTGTCTCTCTCACAGACCGGAGCCTCTACTCCCAGCTCCCTGTCTCTCTCACAGACCGGAGCCTCTACTCCCAGCTCCCTGTCTCTCTCACAGACCGGAGCCTCTACTCCCAGCTCCCTGTTTCTCTCACAGGCCGGAGCCTCTACTCCCAGCTCCCTGTCTCTCTCACAGGCCGGAGCCTCTACTACCAGCTCCCTGTCTCTCTCACAGGCCGGAGCCTCTACTCCCAGCTCCCTGTCTCTCTCACAGACCGGAGGCTCTACTCCCAGCTCCCTGTCTCTCTCACAGACCGGAGCCTCTACTCCCAGCTCCCTGTTTCTCTCACAGGCCGGAGCCTCTACTCCCAGCTCCCTGTCTCTCTCACAGGCCGGAGCTTCTACTCCCAGCTCCCTGTCTCTCTCACAGGCCGGAGCCTCTACTCCCAGCTCCCTGTCTCTCTCACAGGCCGGAGCCTCTACTCCCAGCTCCCTGTCTCTCTCACAGACCGGAGCCTCTACTCCCAGCTCCCTGTCTCTCTCACAGACCGGAGCCTCTACTCCCAGCTCCCTGTCTCTCTCACAGACCGGAGCCTCTACTCCCAGCTCCCTGTCTCTCTCACAGACCGGAGCCTCTACTCCCAGCTCCCTGTCTCTCTCACAGGCCGAAGCCTCTACTCCCAGCTCCCTGTCTCTCTCACAGACCGGAGCCTCTACTCCCAGCTCCCTGTCTCTCTCACAGGCCGGAGCCTCTACTCCCAGCTCCCTGTCTCTCTCACAGGCCAGGCCTCTACTCCCAGCTCCCTGTCTCTCTCACAGACGAGGCCTCTACTCCCAGCTCCCTGTCTCTCTCACAGACCGGAGCCTCTACTCCCAGCTCCCTGTCTCTCTCACAGACCAGAGCCTCTACTCCCAGCTCCCTGTCTCTCTCACAAGCCGGAGCCTCTACTCCCAGCTCCCTGTCTCTCTCACAGACCAGATTCTCTACTCCCAGCTCCCTGTCTCTCTCACAGACCAGGCCTCTACTCCCAGATCCCTGTCTCTCTCACAGACCGGAGCCTCTACTCCCAGCTCCCTGTCTCTCTCACAGACCGGAGCCTCTACTCCCAGCTCCCTGTCTCTCTCACAGACCGGAGCCTCTACTCCCAGCTCCCTGTCTCTCTCACAGACCTGAGCCTCTCCTCCCAGCTCCCTGTCTCTCTCACAGACCGGAGCCTCTACTCCCAGCTCCCTGTCTCTCTCACAGACCGGAGCCTCTACTCCCAGCTCCCTGTCTCTCTCACAGGCCGGAGCCTCTACTCCCAGCTCCCTGTCTCTCTCACAGGCCGGAGCCTCTACTCCCAGCTCCCTGTCTCTCTCACAGACCGGAGCCTCTACTCCCAGCTCCCTGTCTCTCTCACAGACTGGAGCCTCTACTCCCAGCTCCCTGTCTCTCTCACAGACCGGAGCCTCTACTCCCAGCTCCCTGTCTCTCTCACAGGCCGGAGCCTCTACTCCCAGCTTCCTGTCTCTCTCACAGGCCGGAGCCTCTACTCCCAGCTCCCTGTCTCTCTCACGGGCCGGAGCCTCTACTCCCAGCTCCCTGTCTCTCTCACAGGCCGGAGCCTCTACTCCCAGCTCCCTGTCTCTCTCACAGACCGGAGCCTCTACTCCCAGCTCCCTGTCTCTCTCACAGACCAGGCCTCTACTCCCAGCTCCCTGTCTCTCTCACAGGCCAGAGCCTCTACTCCCAGCTCCCTGTCTCTCTCACAGACCAGAGCCTCTACTCCCAGCTCCCTGTCTCTCTCACAGACCAGAGCCTCTACTCCCAGCTCCCTGTCTCTCTCACAGACCGGAGCCTCTGCTCCCAGCTCCCTGTCTCTCTCACAGACCGGAGCCTCTACTCCCAGCTCCCTGTCTCTCTCACAGACCGGAGCCTCTACTCCCAGCTCCCTGTCTCTCTCACAGACCGGAGCCTCTACTCCCAGCTCCCTGTCTCTCTCACAGACCGGAGCCTCTACTCCCAGCTCCCTCTCTCTCTCACAGGCCGGAGCCTCTACTCCCAGCTCCCTGTCTCTCTCACAGGCCGGAGCCCCTACTCCCAGCTCCCTGTCTCTCTCACAGGCCGGAGCCTCTACTCCCAGCTCCCTGTCTCTCTCACAGACCGGAGCCTCTACTCCCAGCTCCCTGTCTCTCTCACAGGCCGGAGCCCCTACTCCCAGCTCCCTGTCTCTCTCACAGGCCGGAGCCTCTACTCCCAGCTCCCTGTCTCTCTCAGAGACCAGAGCCTCTACTCCTAGCTCCCTGTCTCTCTTACAGGCCGGAGCCTCTACTCCCAGCTCCCTGTCTCTCTCACAGACCGGAGCCTCTATTCCCAGCTCCCTGTCTCTCTCACAGGCAAGGCCTCTACTCCCAGCTCCCTGTCTCTCTCACAGACCGGAGCCTCTACTCCCAGCTCCCTGTCTCTCTCACAGGCCGGAGCCTCTACTCCCAGCTCCCTGTCTCTCTCACAGACCGGAGTCTCTACTCCCAGCTCCCTGTCTCTCTCACAGGCTGGAGCCTCTACTCCCAGCTCCCGGTCTCTCTCACAGGGCCAGAGCCTCTACTCCCAGCTCCCTGTCTCTCTCTCAGGCCGGAGCCTCTACTCCCAGCTCCCTGTCTCTCTCACAGACCAGAGCCTCTACTCCCAGCTCCCTGTCTCTCTCACAGGCCGGAGCCTCCACTCCCAGCTCCCTGTCTCTCTCACAGGCCAGAGCCTCTCCTCCCAGCTCCCTGTCTCTCTCACAGACCGGAGCCTCTACTCCCAGCTCCCTGTCTCTCTCACAGGCCGGAGCCTCTACTCCCAGCTCCCTGTCTCTCTCACAGGCCGGAGCCTCTACTCCCAGCTCCCTGTCTCTCTCACAGACCGGAGCCTCTACTCCCAGCTCCCTGTCTCTCTCATAGGCCGGAGCCTCTACTCCCAGCTCCCTGTCTCTCTCACAGACCGGAGCCTCTACTCCCAGCTCCCTGTCTCTCTCACAGACCGGAGCCTCTACTCCCAGCTCCCTGTCTCTCTCACAGACCGGAGCCTCTACTCCCAGCTCCCTGTCTCTCTCACAGGCCGGAGCCTCTACTCCCAGCTCCCTGTCTCTCTCACAGACCGGAGCCTCTACTCCCAGCTCCCTGTCTCTCTCACAGACCGGAGCCTCTACTCCCAGCTCCCTGTCTCTCTCACAGACCGGAGCCTCTACTCCCAGCTCCCTGCCTCTCTCACAGACCGGAGCCTCTACTCCCAGCTCCCTGTCTCTCTCACAGACCGGAGCCTCTACTCCCAGCTCTCTGTCTCTCTCACAGGCCGGAGCCTCTACTCACAGCTCCCTGTCTCTCTCACAGGCCAGGCCTCTACTCCCAGCTCCCTGTCTCTCTCACAGACCAGGCCTCTACTCCCAGCTCCCTGTCTCTCTCACAGACCGGAGCCTCTACTCCCAGCTCCCTGTCTCTCTCACAGACCAGAGCCTCCACTCCCAGCTCCCTGTCTCTCTCACAAGCCGGAGCCTCTACTCCCAGCTCCCTGTCTCTCTCACAGACCAGAGTCTCTACTCCCAGCTCCCTGTCTCTCTCACAGACCAGGCCTCTACTCCCAGATCCCTGTCTCTCTCACAGACCGGAGCCTCTACTCCCAGCTCCCTGTCTCTCTCACAGACCGGAGCCTCTACTCCCAGCTCCCTGTCTCTCTCACAGACCGGAGCCTCTACTCCCAGCTCCCTGTCTCTCTCACAGACCTGAGCCTCTACTCCCAGCTCCCTGTCTCTCTCACAGACCGGAGCCTCTACTCCCAGCTCCCTGTCTCTCTCACAGACCGGAGCCTCTACTCCCAGCTCCCTGTCTCTCTCACAGGCCGCAGCCTCTACTCCCAGCTCCCTGTCTCTCTCACAGGCCGGAGCCTCTACTCCCAGCTCCCTGTCTCTCTCACAGGCCGGAGCCTCTACTCCCAGCTCCCTGTCTCTCTCACAGGCAAGGCCTCTACTCCCAGCTCCCTGTCTCTCTCACAGACCGGAGCCTCTACTCCCAGCTCCCTGTCTCTCTCACAGGCCGGAGCCGCTACTCCCAGCTCCCTCTCTCTCTCACAGACCGGAGTCTCTACTCCCAGCTCCCTGTCTCTCTCACAGGCCGGAGCCTCTACTCCCAGCTCCCTGTCTCTCTCACAGGGCCAGAGCCTCTACTCCCAGCTCCCTGTCTCTCTCACAGGCCGGAGCCTCTACTCCCAGCTCCCTGTCTCTCTCACAGACCAGAGCCTCTACTCCCAGCTCCCTGTCTCTCTCACAGGCCGGAGCCTCCACTCCCAGCTCCCTGTCTCTCTCACAGGCCAGAGCCTCTACTCCCAGCTCCCTGTCTCTCTCACAGACCAGGCCTCTACTCCCAGCTCCCTGTCTCTCTCACAGGCCAGAGCCTCTACTCCCAGCTCCCTGTCTCTCTCACAGGCCAGAGCCTCTACTCCCAGCTCCCTGTCTCTCTCACAGACCGGAGCCTCTACTCCCAGCTCCCTGTCTCTCTCACAGGCCAGAGCCTCTACTCCCAGCTCCCTGTCTCTCTCACAGACCGGAGCCTCTACTCCCAGCTCCCTGTCTCTCTCACAGGCCGGAGCCTCTACTCCCAGCTCCCTGTCTCTCTCACAGGCCGGAGCCTCTACTCCCAGCTCCCTGTCTCTCTCACAGACCGGAGCCTCTACTCCCAGCTCCCTGTCTCTCTCACAGGCCGGAGCCTCTGCTCCCAGCTCCCTGTCTCTCTCACAGACCGGAGCCTCTACTCCCAGCTCCCTGTCTCTCTCACAGACCGGAGCCTCTACTCCCAGCTCCCTGTCTCTCTCACAGACCGGAGTCTCTACTCCCAGCTCCCTGTCTCTCTCACAGGCCGGAGCCTCTACCCCCAGCTCCCTGTCTCTCTCACAGACCGGAGCCTCTACTCCCAGCTCCCTGTCTCTCTCACAGACCGGAGCCTCTACTCCCAGCTCCCTGTCTCTCTCACAGACCGGAGCCTCTACTCCCAGCTCCCTGTCTCTCTCCCAGCTCCCTGTCTCTCTCACAGACCGGAGCCTCTCCTCCCAGCTCCCTGTCTCTCTCACAGGCCGGAGCCTCTACTCCCAGCTCCCTGTCTCTCTCACAGGCCGGAGCCTCTACTCCCAGCTCCCTGTCTCTCTCACAGACCAGGCCTCTACTCCCAGCTCCCTGTCTCTCTCACAGACCGGAGCCTCTACTCCCAGCTCCCTGTCTCTCTCACAGACCAGAGCCTCTACTCCCAGCTCCCTGTCTCTCTCACAAGCCGGAGCCTCTACTCCCAGCTCCCTGTCTCTCTCACAGACCAGAGTCTCTACTCCCAGCTCCCTGTCTCTCTCACAGACCAGGCCTCTACTCCCAGCTCCCTGTCTCTCTCACAGACCAGAGTCTCTACTCCCAGCTCACTGTCTCTCTCACAGACCAGAGCCTCTACTCCCAGCTCCCTGTCTCTCTCACAGACCGGAGCCTCTACTCCCAGCTCCCTGTCTCTCTCACAGGCCGGAGCCTCTACTCCCAGCTCCCTGTCTCTCTCACAGGCCGGAGCCTCTACTCCCACCTCCCTGTCTCTCTCACAGACCAGAGCCTCTACTCCCAGCTCCCTGTCCCTCTCACAGGCCGGAGCCTCTACTCCCATCTCCCTGTCTCTCTCACAGACCAGGCCTCTACTCCCAGCTCCCTGTCTCTCTCACAGGCCGGAGCCTCTACTCCCAGCTCCCTGTCTCTCTCACAGGCCGGAGCCTCTACTCCCAGCTCCCTGTCTCTCTCACAGGCCGGAGCCTCTACTCCCAGCTCCCTGTCTCTCTCACAGACCGGAGCCTCTACTCCCAGCTCCCTGTCTCTCTCACAGGCTGGAGCCTCTACTCCCAGCTCCCTGTCTCTCTCACAGGCCGGAGCCTCTACTCCCAGCTCCCTGTCTCTCTCACAGGCCGGAGCCTCTACTCCCAGCTCCCTGTCTCTCTCACAGACCAGGCCTCTACTCCCAGCTCCCTGTCTCTCTCACAGGCCGGAGCCTCTACTCCCAGCTCCCTGTCTCTCTCACAGGCCGGAGCCCCTATTCCCAGCTCCCTGTCTCTCTCACAGGCCGGAGCCTCTACTCCCAGCTCCCTCTCTCTCTCACAGGCCGGAGCCTCTACTCCCAGCTCCCTGCCTCTCTCACAGACCGGAGCCTCTACTCCCAGCTCCCTGTCTCTCTCACAGGCCAGAGCCTCTACTCCCAGCTCCCTGTCTCTCTCACAGACCGGAGCCTCTACTCCCAGCTCCCTGTCTCTCTCACAGACCGGAGCCTCTACTCCCAGCTCCCTGTCTCTCTCACAGGCTGGAGCCTCTACTTCCAGCTCCCTGTCTCTCTCACAGACCGGAGCCTCTACTCCCAGCTCCCTGTCTCTCTCACAGACCGGAGCCTCTACTCCCAGCTCCCTGTCTCTCTCACAGACCGGAGCCTCTACTCCCAGCTCCCTGTCTCTCTCACAGACCGGAGCCTCTACTCCCAGCTCCCTGTCTCTCTCACAGGCCGGAGCCTCTACTCCCAGCTCCCTGTCTCTCTCACAGGCCAGAGCCTCTACTCCCAGCTCCCTTTCTCTCTCACAGGCCGGAGCCTCTACTCCCAGCTCCCTGCCTCTCTCAGAGACCGGAGCCTCTACTCCCAGCTCCCTGTCTCTCTCACAGACCAGAGCCTCTACTCCCAGCTCCCTGTCTCTCTCACAGACCGGAGCCTCTACTCCCAGCTCCCTGTCTCTCTCACAGGCCAGGCCTCTACTCCCAGCTCCCTGTCTCTCTCACAGACCGGAGCCTCTACTCCCAGCTCCCTGTCTCTCTCACAGGCAGGAGCCTCTACTCCCAGCTCCCTGTATCTCTCACAGGCCAGGCCTCTATTCCCAGCTCCCTGTCTCTCTCACAGATCGGAGCCTCTACTCCCAGCTCCCTGTCTCTCTCACAGACCGGAGCCTCTACTCCCAGCTCCCTGTCTCTCTCACAGGCCGGAGCCTCTACTCCCAGCTCCCTGTCTCTCTCACAGACCGGAGCCTCTACTCCCAGCTCCCTGTCTCTCTCACAGACCAGAGCCTCTACTCCCAGATCCCTGTCTCTCTCACAGGCCGGAGCCTCTACTCCCAGCTCCCTGTCTCTCTCACAGGCCGGAGCCTCTAGTCCCAGCTCCCTGTCTCTCTCACAGGCCGGAGCCTCTACTCCCAGCTCCCTGTCTCTCTCACAGGCCGGAGCCTCTACTCCCAGCTCCCTGTCTCTCTCACAGACCGGAGCCTCTACTCCCAGCTCCCTGTCTCTCTCACAGACCGGAGCCTCTACTCCCAGCTCCCTGTCTCTCTCACAGACCTGAGCCTCTACTCCCAGCTCCCTGTCTCTCTCACAGACCGGAGCCTCCACTCCCAGCTCCCTGTCTCTCTCACAGACCAGAGCCTCTGCTCCCAGCTCCCTGTCTCTCTCACAGACCAGAGCCTCTACTCCCAGCTCCCTGTCTCTCTCACAGACCGGAGCCTCCACTCCCAGCATCCCTGTCTCTCTCACAGACCAGAGCCTCTACTCCCAGCTCCCTGTCTCTCTCACAGACCGGAGCCTCTACTCCCAGCTCCCTGTCTCTCTCACAGGCCGGAGCCTCTACTCTCAGCTCCCTGTCTCTCTCACAGGCCGGAGCCTCTACTCCCAGCTCCCTGTCTCTCTCACAGACCGGAGCCTCTACTCCCAGCTCCCTGTCTCTCTCACAGACCGGAGCCTCTACTCCCAGCTCCCTGTCTCTCTCACAGACCGGAGCCTCTACTCCCAGCTCCCTGTTTCTCTCACAGGCCGGAGCCTCTACTCCCAGCTCCCTGTCTCTCTCACAGGCCGGAGCCTCTACTACCAGCTCCCTGTCTCTCTCACAGGCCGGAGCCTCTACTCCCAGCTCCCTGTCTCTCTCACAGACCGGAGGCTCTACTCCCAGCTCCCTGTCTCTCTCACAGACCGGAGCCTCTACTCCCAGCTCCCTGTTTCTCTCACAGGCCGGAGCCTCTACTCCCAGCTCCCTGTCTCTCTCACAGGCCGGAGCTTCTACTCCCAGCTCCCTGTCTCTCTCACAGGCCGGAGCCTCTACTCCCAGCTCCCTGTCTCTCTCACAGGCCGGAGCCTCTACTCCCAGCTCCCTGTCTCTCTCACAGACCGGAGCCTCTACTCCCAGCTCCCTGTCTCTCTCACAGACCGGAGCCTCTACTCCCAGCTCCCTGTCTCTCTCACAGACCGGAGCCTCTACTCCCAGCTCCCTGTCTCTCTCACAGACCGGAGCCTCTACTCCCAGCTCCCTGTCTCTCTCACAGGCCGAAGCCTCTACTCCCAGCTCCCTGTCTCTCTCACAGACCGGAGCCTCTACTCCCAGCTCCCTGTCTCTCTCACAGGCCGGAGCCTCTACTCCCAGCTCCCTGTCTCTCTCACAGGCCAGGCCTCTACTCCCAGCTCCCTGTCTCTCTCACAGACGAGGCCTCTACTCCCAGCTCCCTGTCTCTCTGACAGACCGGAGCCTCTACTCCCAGCTCCCTGTCTCTCTCACAGACCAGAGCCTCTACTCCCAGCTCCCTGTCTCTCTCACAAGCCGGAGCCTCTACTCCCAGCTCCCTGTCTCTCTCACAGACCAGATTCTCTACTCCCAGCTCCCTGTCTCTCTCACAGACCAGGCCTCTACTCCCAGATCCCTGTCTCTCTCACAGACCGGAGCCTCTACTCCCACCTCCCTGTCTCTCTCACAGACCGGAGCCTCTACTCCCAGCTCCCTGTCTCTCTCACAGACCGGAGCCTCTACTCCCAGCTCCCTGTCTCTCTCACAGACCTGAGCCTCTCCTCCCAGCTCCCTGTCTCTCTCACAGACCGGAGCCTCTACTCCCAGCTCCCTGTCTCTCTCACAGACCGGAGCCTCTACTCCCAGCTCCCTGTCTCTCTCACAGGCCGGAGCCTCTACTCCCAGCTCCCTGTCTCTCTCACAGGCCGGAGCCTCTACTCCCAGCTCCCTGTCTCTCTCACAGACCGGAGCCTCTACTCCCAGCTCCCTGTCTCTCTCACAGACTGGAGCCTCTACTCCCAGCTCCCTGTCTCTCTCACAGACCGGAGCCTCTACTCCCAGCTCCCTGTCTCTCTCACAGGCCGGAGCCTCTACTCCCAGCTTCCTGTCTCTCTCACAGGCCGGAGCCTCTACTCCCAGCTCCCTGTCTCTCTCACAGACCGGAGCCTCTACTCCCAGCTCCCTGTCTCTCTCACAGGCCGGAGCCTCTACTCCCAGCTCCCTGTCTCTCTCACAGACCAGAGCCTCTACTCCCAGCTCCCTGTCTCTCTCACAGGCCGGAGCCTCTACTCCCAGCTCCCTGTCTCTCTCACAGACCAGAGCCTCTACTCCTAGCTCCCTGTCTCTCTCACAGGCCGGAGCCTCTACTCCCAGCTCCCTGTCTCTCTCACAGACCGGAGCCTCTATTCCCAGCTCCCTGTCTCTCTCACAGGCAAGGCCTCTACTCCCAGCTCCCTGTCTCTCTCACAGACCGGAGCCTCTACTCCCAGCTCCCTGTTTCTCTCACAGGCCGGAGCCTCTACTCCCAGCTCCCTGTCTCTCTCACAGGCCGGAGCCTCTACTACCAGCTCCCTGTCTCTCTCACAGGCCGGAGCCTCTACTCCCAGCTCCCTGTCTCTCTCACAGACCGGAGGCTCTACTCCCAGATCCCTGTCTCTCTCACAGACCGGAGCCTCTACTCCCAGCTCCCTGTTTCTCTCACAGGCCGGAGCCTCTACTCCCAGCTCCCTGTCTCTCTCACAGGCCGGAGCTTCTACTCCCAGCTCCCTGTCTCTCTCACAGGCCGGAGCCTCTACTCCCAGCTCCCTGTCTCTCTCACAGGCCGGAGCCTCTACTCCCAGCTCCCTGTCTCTCTCACAGACCGGAGCCTCTACTCCCAGCTCCCTGTCTCTCTCACAGACCGGAGCCTCTACTCCCAGCTCCCTGTCTCTCTCACAGACCGGAGCCTCTACTCCCAGCTCCCTGTCTCTCTCACAGACCGGAGCCTCTACTCCCAGCTCCCTGTCTCTCTCACAGGCCGAAGCCTCTACTCCCAGCTCCCTGTCTCTCTCACAGACCGGAGCCTCTACTCCCAGCTCCCTGTCTCTCTCACAGGCCGGAGCCTCTACTCCCAGCTCCCTGTCTCTCTCACAGGCCAGGCCTCTACTCCCAGCTCCCTGTCTCTCTCACAGACGAGGCCTCTACTCCCAGCTCCCTGTCTCTCTCACAGACCGGAGCCTCTACTCCCAGCTCCCTGTCTCTCTCACAGACCAGAGCCTCTACTCCCAGCTCCCTGTCTCTCTCACAAGCCGGAGCCTCTACTCCCAGCTCCCTGTCTCTCTCACAGACCAGATTCTCTACTCCCAGCTCCCTGTCTCTCTCACAGACCAGGCCTCTACTCCCAGATCCCTGTCTCTCTCACAGACCGGAGCCTCTACTCCCAGCTCCCTGTCTCTCTCACAGACCGAAGCCTCTACTCCCAGCTCCCTGTCTCTCTCACAGACCGGAGCCTCTACTCCCAGCTCCCTGTCTCTCTCACAGACCTGAGCCTCTCCTCCCAGCTCCCTGTCTCTCTCACAGACCGGAGCCTCTACTCCCAGCTCCCTGTCTCTCTCACAGACCGGAGCCTCTACTCCCAGCTCCCTGTCTCTCTCACAGGCCGGAGCCTCTACTCCCAGCTCCCTGTCTCTCTCACAGGCCGGAGCCTCTACTCCCAGCTCCCTGTCTCTCTCACAGACCGGAGCCTCTACTCCCAGCTCCCTGTCTCTCTCACAGACTGGAGCCTCTACTCCCAGCTCCCTGTCTCTCTCACAGACCGGAGCCTCTACTCCCAGCTCCCTGTCTCTCTCACAGGCCGGAGCCTCTACTCCCAGCTTCCTGTCTCTCTCACAGGCCGGAGCCTCTACTCCCAGCTCCCTGTCTCTCTCACAGACCGGAGCCTCTACTCCCAGCTCCCTGTCTCTCTCACAGGCCGGAGCCTCTACTCCCAGCTCCCTGTCTCTCTCACAGACCAGAGCCTCTACTCCCAGCTCCCTGTCTCTCTCACAGGCCGGAGCCTCTACTCCCAGCTCCCTGTCTCTCTCACAGACCAGAGCCTCTACTCCTAGCTCCCTGTCTCTCTCACAGGCCGGAGCCTCTACTCCCAGCTCCCTGTCTCTCTCACAGACCGGAGCCTCTATTCCCAGCTCCCTGTCTCTCTCACAGGCAAGGCCTCTACTCCCAGCTCCCTGTCTCTCTCACAGACCGGAGCCTCTACTCCCAGCTCCCTGTCTCTCTCACAGGCCGGAGCCTCTACTCCCAGCTCCCTCTCTCTCTCACAGACCGGAGTCTCTACTCCCAGCTCCCTGTCTCTCTCACAGGCCGGAGCCTCTACTCCCAGCTCCCTGTCTCTCTCACAGGGCCAGAGCCTCTACTCCCAGCTCCCTGTCTCTCTCACAGGCCGGAGCCTCTACTCCCAGCTCCCTGTCTCTCTCACAGACCAGAGCCTCTACTCCCAGCTCCCTGTCTCTCTCACAGGCCGGAGCCTCCACTCCCAGCTCCCTGTCTCTCTCACAGGCCAGAGCCTCTACTCCCAGCTCCCTGTCTCTCTCACAGACCAGGCCTCTACTCCCAGCTCCCTGTCTCTCTCACAGGCCGGAGCCTCTACTCCCAGCTCCCTGTCTCTCTCACAGACCAGGCCTCTACTCCCAGCTCCCTGTCTCTCTCACAGACCAGAGCCACTACTCCCAGCTCCCTGTCTCTCTCACAGGCCAGAGCCTCTACTCCCAGCTCCCTGTCTCTCTCACAGGCCGGAGCCTCTACTCCCAGCTCCCTGTCTCTCTCACAGGCCAGAGCCTCTACTCCCAGCTCCCTGTCTCTCTCACAGGCCAGAGCCTCTACTCCCAGCTCCCTGTCTCTCTCACAGACCGGAGCCTCTACTCCCAGCTCCCTGTCTCTCTCACAGGCCGGAGCCTCTACTCCCAGCTCCCTGTCTCTCTCACAGGCCGGAGCCTCTACTCCCAGCTCCCTGTCTCTCTCACAGGCCGGAGCCTCTACTCCCAGCTCCCTGTTGATACGCTTATCAATTACTTCATAAAAGGTGATGAGTCGAAGAAGAGATGATGAGTCGAAAGAAGAGATGAATAAGGCTTTTATTAGCTAAGAAGAGACCATGCTTCTTCGTGAGTGACTGAACAAGTCTGAACGAAACCCACACAGTGGTGGGTGGAGTCAGCTGAGGCATGCCTCCATACACAGCGCCACCCAGAGGTGGCAATATACAATACAGTGGTTTACCACATTCACCCCTTGTTTAATGTGAAGTCCGGCGGGGTGAAGGGTACTACAAGTTAAGTCTATCAGGAGGCCTTGTCTGACGTCCTGATCGTCGTGGTGGCGGCGGTGGTGTTGCAGCATCCGACGTCGGGTCTGGTGTCTGGGTGGTTGGCGAAGATTCCTGGGGCTTTGGCATGCCGTCTGCAGGGGTTGGGTTGGGAGGGGTGGTGGGGGATAACAGTGGTAAGGGGGATAACGGTGGTAAGGGGGATAACGGTGGTAATTCAGGGGTACCCGAGGGTGCGAGATCTCGTATGGAGACCGTGTCCTCCCGCCCGTCTGGGTATGTCACCCAGGCATACTGGGGGTTGGCGTGTAGGAGGTGCACCCGCTCGACCAGGGGGTCCGTTTTATGCGTCCTCACGTGCCTCCGCAGTAGGACGGGCCCAGGAGAAGTCAACCATGCCGGTAGCGAGGTTCCCGATGTAGACTTCCGGGGGAAAACGAACATTTTCTCATGAGGGGTCGCATTAGTGGCAGTACAAAGCAGTGACCGAATGGAGTGAAGCGCTGCAGGGAGGACCTCCTGCCAGCGGGAGGTCGGAAGGCCCTTAGATTTTAGTGCTAAGAGGACTGCCTTCCAAACCGTCGCGTTCTCCCTTTCCACCTGGCCGTTCCCCCGGGGGTTGTAACTGGTGGTCCTGCTCGTGGCGATACCTCTTGTTAGCAGGTACTGCCGAAGTTCGTCGCTCATGAACGATGAGCCCCTGTCGCTATGTATATAGCTGGGGAACCCGAACAGAGCGAAGATGTCATTCAGACACTTGATGACCGTGGTACTGGTCATGTCTGGGCAAGGGATGGCAAAGGGGAAACGGGAGTACTCATCAACTATGTTGAGGAAGTACACATTGCGGTCAGCGGAGGGGAGGGGCCCTTTAAAATCGACGCTCAGGCGTTCGAAGGGGCGGGTGGCCTTGATCAGGCTTGCTCTGTCCGGCCTATAGAAGTGCGGTTTGCACTCGGCGCAGATTTGGCAGCTCTTGGTCATGGTCCTGACCTCCTCGATGGAGTAGGGCAGGTTACGGGATTTGATAAAATGGAAAAACCTGGTGACCCCCGGGTGGCAGAGGTCATTGTGGAGGGACTGCAGCCTATCACTCTGCGCGTTGGCGCATGTACCACGTGATAGGGCATCTGGGGGCTCATTGAGTTTCCCTGGCCGATACAAGATATCATAATTGTAGGTGGAGAGTTCGATTCTCCACCTCAAGATCTTGTCGTTCTTGATTTTACCCCTCTGCTTATTATTAAACATAAAAGCTACTGAACGCTGGTCAGTGAGCAGGGTAAATCGTTTCCCGGCCAGGTAATGCCTCCAGTGACGCACCGCTTCTACAATAGCCTGGGCCTCCTTTTCGACGGAGGAGTGTCTCGTCTCGGGGCCCTGGAGGGTCCTTGAGAAAAAGGCCACGGGTCTGCCCGCCTGGTTAAGGGTCGCGGCTAGGGCGAAGTCGGAGGCATCGCTCTCCACTTGGAAGGGGATGGACTCATCCACCGCGTGCATTGCGGCCTTCGCGATATCGTTCTTGATAAGAGTGAAGGCTGCACACGCCTCTGGTGTCAGGGGGAAGGAGGTGGCTTTGATGAGGGGCCTGGCTTTGTCTGCATAGAGGGGCACCCACTGGGCGTAGTAGGAGAAAAACCCCAGGCATCTCTTCAGTGCTTTTTGGCAGTGGGGAAGGGGTAGCTCCATTAGGGGGGCGCATTCTGTCGGGGTCGGGCCCGATGACTCCGTTCTCCACCACGCAGCCGAGGATGGCCAGGCGCTTGGTGTGAAACATACATTTTTCCTTATTGTACGTTAGGTTCAGCCGTTGGGCCGTACGGAGGAAATTTGCTAGATTAACGTCGTGGTCCTGCTGGTCGTGGCCGCAGATGGTGACGTTATCCAAATAGGGGAAGGTTGCCCGCAGCGCGTTCTGGTCAACCATTCGGTCCATCTCCCTTTGGAAGACCGAAACCCCGTTGGTGACGCCGAAGGGGACCCTAAGGAAGTGGTAGAGGCGGCCGTTTGCCTCGAAGGCAGTATACTGGCGGTCCTCATGGCGGATGGGCAGCTGGTGGTACGCTGACTTAAGGTCGATGGTGGAGAATACTTTGTATTGCGCAATCTGATTGACCATATCAGATATGCGAGGGAGGGGGTACGCGTCCAGCTGGGTGTACCGGTTTATGGTTTGGCTGTAGTCGATTACCATGCGGCGTTTTGCAGTGGTTTTAACGACTACAACCTGGGCTCGCCAGGGGCTAGTGCTACCTTCGATAATGCCCTCCTTCAAGAGCCGCTCCACCTCAGAGCTGATAAAAGCTCTGTCCCCGGCACTGTACCGCCTGCTTTTGGTAGCGATGGGTTTACAGTCGCGGGTGAGGTTAGCGAACAGGGGAGGGGGGGGGACTTTTAATGTGGAAAGGCTGCAGGTGGTTTGCAGCGGGCGATTTAAAAGTTGTTGGTGGCAGACTGTGAGTGGGGGGAGGGGTCCACCGTATGCTAGTGTGACACTCTTAAGGTGGCACTGAAAATCCAACCCTAGCAGGACGGCAGCGCAAAGACGGGGCAGGACTAGCAGTTTAAATTTTTGATATTCAGTGCCCCCTACTGACAGGGTCACCACACAGTAGCCGCTGATGTCCATTGACTGGGACTTGGACGCCATAGAAATGCGATGGTG
This sequence comes from Somniosus microcephalus, assembly GCF_052327205.1. Classification (NCBI taxonomy): domain Eukaryota; kingdom Metazoa; phylum Chordata; class Chondrichthyes; order Squaliformes; family Somniosidae; genus Somniosus; species Somniosus microcephalus. The sequence continues at coordinate 23,340,143 of NW_028225181.1, read as the reverse complement.
CGTTGGCAGAATCGTGAGGGAGTGGCTACGTACCGTGTCGGGGTGGACGAAACTCTCTGTGCTCCCGCTGTCGATCAGGCAACTGGTGGCGCGGCCGTTTACCGCGATATCCATCATGGAGCTGGATAGATGGTGAGGGTGGCCTTGATCCAGCGTCACGGAGGCCAGTATGTGGCTTAGTGAGTCACTATAGTCATCCGCCGAGACGGTGGTCGGTTCCGGTGACGAAATGGCGGTTGAGTGCGTTGGATACGATGGCGGCGGATGCCATGCGGCCGGGGGTACACAAAATGGCGGATAAGATGGCTGCTCCCACGGCCCGCACGCTGCGCTGCTGGCTGGCTTCCCCTTGCAGGCGTTAGCGTAATGGCCTTTCTTCCCGCAGCCCGAGCAGGTAGCTGTCTTAGCTGGGCAGTGCGCTCTGGGATGTTTTAACTGGCCACAGAAATAGCATTTTTGGGCCTGGTTACTGGGCATCGAAGCAGTTCTTACCGGAGGCTGCTGTCTCGGTTGGGTCGCTGCAGCGGTTGGTGCCGGGGGCGGCGGTCCCGTGTCCCACGGTTTCGATTGCCATGTCTCGGCGCCGTTACGGGGGTATGCCTCGAGGTTTCAGTGGGCCTCCTCTAACGAGAGCGCAAGGGCAATGGCCGTCTTCAGGTCGGGTTCCTTGCTTTCTAGCAGTCTCTGCCGGGTGTGGTCTGACTGGAGGCCCCTGACGAAGGCATCACAGGCGAGTCCCTGCGCGTGCTCCACAGCCGTTACCGCTTTACAATCGCAGTCTCTGCAGAGTGCCAGTAGCGCCCGTGCAAATGCCCCTACCGATTCTCCCGGTTGCTGCCTGCGAGATCCCAAGAGGTGTCGGGCGTAAATTGTGTTCACTGGGCGCGTATATTGCCCTTTTAGTAGCTCGAGGGCCGCCACGTACGTATTAGAGTCCCGGATTAGCATATATACTTGATGGCTCACCTGGGCGGTCAAAATTTTCAGTTTGTGATCCTCCTCTGTAACCTGTGAGATTGCGAGGAAGGATTCAAAGCAGCTCAGCCAGTGTTCAAACTTGGCTGATGCACCCACATCTTGAGGGTCGAGGTCCAGGCGTTGTGGTCTGAGGGCTCTCAGCAATGTCTGCTGTATCCGTTGCTGTTGTTGCTCCTCAGGTGTCGCCATTTAACTTTTAGCTAATAAAATTGATACGCTTATCAATTACTTCATAAAACGTGATGAGTCGAAGAAGAGATGATGAGTCGAAAGAAGAGATGAATAAGGCTTTTATTAGCTAAGAAGAGACCATGCTTCTTCGTGAGTGACTGAACAAGTCTGAACGAAACCCACACAGTGGTGGGTGGAGTCAGCTGAGGCATGCCTCCATACACAGCGCCACCCAGAGGTGGCAATATACAATACAGTGGTTTACCACACTCACAGACCGGAGCCTCTACTCCCAGCTCCCTGTCTCTCTCACAGGCCGGAGCCTCTACTCCCAGCTCCCTGTCTCTCTCACAGACCAGAGCCTCTACTCCCAGCTCCCTGTCTCTCTCACAGACCGGAGCCTCTACTCGCAGCTCCCTGTCTCTCTCACAGACCAGAGCCTCTACTCCCAGCTCCCTGTCTCTCTCACAGACCGGAGCCTCTACTCCCAGCTCCCTGTCTCTCTCACAGGCCGGTGCCTCTATTCCCAGCTCCCTGCCTCTCTCACAGACCGGAGCCTCTATTCCCAGCTCCCTGTCTCTCTCACAGACCGGAGCCTCTACTCCCAGCTCCCTGTCTCTCTCACAGACCAGAGCCTCTACTCCCAGCTCCCTGTCTCTCTCACAGACCAGAGCCTCTACTCCCAGCTCCCTGTCTCTCTCACAGACCGGAGCCTCTACTCCCAGCTCCCTGTCTCGCTCACAGGCCGGAGCCTCTATTCCCAGCTCCCTGTCTCTCTCACAGACCGGAGCCTCTACTCCCAGATCCCTGTCTCTCTCACAGACCGGAGCCTCTATTCCCAGCTCCCTGTCTCTCTCACAGACCGGAGCCTCTACTCGCAGCTCCCTGTCTCTCTCACAGACCAGAGCCTCTACTCCCAGCTCCCTGTCTCTCTCACAGACCGGAGCCTCTACTCGCAGCTCCCTGTCTCTCTCACAGACCAGAGCCTCTACTCCCAGCTCCCTGTCTCTCTCACAGACCGGAGCCTCTACTCCCAGCTCCCTGTCTCTCTCACAGGCCGGTGCCTCTATTCCCAGCTCCCTGCCTCTCTCACAGACCGGAGCCTCTATTCCCAGCTCCCTGTCTCTCTCACAGACCGGAGCCTCTACTCCCAGCTCCCTGTCTCTCTCACAGACCAGAGCCTCTACTCCCAGCTCCCTGTCTCTCTCACAGACCAGAGCCTCTACTCCCAGCTCCCTGTCTCTCTCACAGACCGGAGCCTCTACTCCCAGCTCCCTGTCTCGCTCACAGGCCGGAGCCTCTATTCCCAGCTCCCTGTCTCTCTCACAGACCGGAGCCTCTACTCCCAGATCCCTGTCTCTCTCACAGACCGGAGCCTCTATTCCCAGCTCCCTGTCTCTCTCACAGACCGGAGCCTCTACTCCCAGCTCCCTGTCTCTCTCACAGACCAGAGCCTCTACTCCCAGCTCCCTGTCTCTCTCACAGGCTGGAACCTCTACTCCCAGCTCCCTGTCTCTCTCACAGGCCGGAGCCTCTACTCCCAGCTCCGTCTCTCTCACAGACCGGAGCCTCTACTCCCAGCTCCCTGTCTCTCTCAAAGACCAGGCCTCTACTCCCAGCTCCCTGTCTCTCTCACAGGCCGGAGCCTCTACTCCCATCTCACTGTCTCTCTCACAGGCCGGAGCCTCTACTCCCAGCTCCCTGTCTCTCTCACAGACCGGAGCCTCTACTCCCAGCTCCCTGTCTCTCTCACAGACCAGAGCCTCTACTCCCAGCTGCCTGTCTCTCTCACAGGCCGGAGCCTCTACTCCCAGCGCCCTGTCTCTCTCACAGACCGGAGCCTCTACTCCCAGCTCCCTGTCTCTCTCACAGACCGGAGCCTCTACTCCCAGCTCCCTGTCTCTCTCACAGACCGGAGCCTCTAATCCCAGCTCCCTGTCTCTCTCACAGGCCGGAGCCTCTACTCCCAGCTCCCTGTCTCTCTCACAGGCCGGAGCCTCTACTCCCAGCTCCCTGTCTCTCTCACAGGCCGGAGCCTCTACTCCCAGCTCCCTGTCTCTCTCACAGGCCGGAGCCTCTGCTCCCAGCTCCCTGTCTCTCTCACAGGCCAGAGCCTCTACTCCCAGCTCCCTGTCTCTCTCACAGGCCGGAGCCTCTGCTCCCAGCTTCCTGTCTCTCTCACAGGCCAGAGCCTCTACTCCCAGCTCCCTGTCTCTCTCACAGGCCAGAGCCTCTACTCCCAGCTCCCTGTCTCTCTCACAGACCGGAGCCTCTACTCCCAGCTCCCTGTCTCTCTCACAGACCGGAGCCTCTACTCCCAGCTCCCTGTCTCTCTCACAGACCAGAGTCTCTACTCCCAGCTCCCTGTCTCTCTCACAGACCGGAGCCTCTACTCCCAGCTCCCTGTCTCTCTCACAGACCGGAGCCTCTACTCCCAGCTCCCTGTCTCTCTCACAGACCGGAGCCTCTACTCCCAGCTCCCTGTCTCTCTAACAGACCGGAGCCTCTACTCCCAGCTTCCTGTCTCTCTCACAGGCCGGAGCCTCTACTCCCAGCTCCCTGTCTCTCTCACAGACCGGAGCCTCTACTCCCAGCTCCCTGTCTCTCTCACAGGCCGGAGCCTCTACTCCCAGCTTCCTGTCTCTCTCACAGACCAGAGCCTCTACTCCCAGCTCCCTGTCTATCTCACAGGCCGGAGCCTCTACTCCCAGCTCCCTGTCTCTCTCACAGACCAGAGCCTCTACTCCCAGCTCCCTGTCTCTCTCACAGACCGGAGCCTCTACTCCCAGCTCCCTGTCTCTCTCACAGACCGGAGCCTCTACTCCCAGCTCCCTGTCTCTCTCACAGACAAGGCCTCTACTCCCAGCTCCCTGTCTCTCTCACAGACCAGAGCCTCTACTCCCAGCTCCCTGTCTCTCTCACAGACCGGAGCCTCTACTCCCAGCTCCCTGTCTCTCTCACAGACCGGAGCCTCTACTCCCAGCTCCCTGTCTCTCTCACAGGCCGGAGCCTCTACTCCCAGCTCCCTGTCTCTCTCACAGGCCGGAGCCTCTACTCCCAGCTCCCTGTCTCTCTCACAGACCGGAGCCTCTACTCCCAGCTCCCTGTCTCTCTCACAGGCCGGAGCCTCTACTCCCAGCTCCCTGTCTCTCTCACAGGCCGGAGCCTCTACTCCCAGCTCCCTGTCTCTCTCACAGGCCGGAGCCTCTACTCCCAGCTCCCTGCCTCTCTCACAGGCCGGAGCCTCTACTCCCAGCTCCCTGCCTCTCTCACAGGCCGGAGCCTCTATCCCAGATCCCTGTCTCTCTCTCACAGGCCGGAGCCTCTACTCCCAGCTCACTGTCTCTCTCACAGGCCGGAGCCTCTACTCCCAGCTCCCTGTCTCTCTCACAGGCCGGAGCCTCTACTCCCAGCTCCCTGTCTCTCTCACAGACCAGAGCCTCTACTCCCAGCTCCCTGTCTCTCTCACAGACTGGAGCCTCTACGCCCAGCTCCCTGTCTCCCTCACAGACCAGGCCTCTACTCCCAGCTCCCTGTCTCTCTCACAGACCGGAGCCTCTACTCCCAGCTCCCTGTCTCTCTCACAGACCGGAGCCTCTACTCCCAGCTCCCTGTCTCTCTCACAGGCCGGAGCCTCTACTCCCAGCTCCCTGTCTCTCTCACAGACCGGAGCCTCTACTCCCAGCTCCCTGCCTCTCTCACAGACCGGAGCCTCTACTCCCAGCTCCCTGTCTCTCTCACAGGCCGGAGCCTCTACTCCCAGCACCCTGTCTCTCTCACAGGCCGGAGCCTCTACTCCCAGCTCCCTGTCTCTCTCACAGGCCGGAGCCTCTACTCCCAGCTCCCTGTCTCTCTCACAGACCGGAGCCTCTACTCTCAGCTCCCTGTCTCTCTCACAGGCCGGAGCCTCTACTCCCAGCTCCCTGTCTCTCTCACAGGCCGGAGCCTCTACTCCCAGCTCCCTGTCTCTCTCACAGACCAGAGCGTCTACTCCCAGCTCCCTGTCTCTCTCACAGACCGGAGCCTCTACTCCCAGCTCCCTGTCTCTCTCACAGACCGGAGCCTCTACTCCCAGCTCCCTGTCTCTCTCACAGACCAGGCCTCTACTCCCAGCTCCCTGTCTCTCTCACAGACCAGAGCCTCTACTCCCAGCTCCCTGTCTCTCTCACAGACCGGAGCCTCTACTCCCAGCTCCCTGTCTCTCTCACAGACCGGAGCCTCTACTCCCAGCTCCCTGTCTCTCTCACAGGCCGGAGCCTCTACTCCCAGCTCCCTGTCTCTCTCACAGGCCGGAGCCTCTACTCCCAGCTCCCTGTCTCTCTCACAGACCGGAGCCTCTACTCCCAGCTCCCTGTCTCTCTCACAGGCCGGAGCCTCTACTCCCAGCTCCCTGTCTCTCTCACAGGCCGGAGCCTCTACTCCCAGCTCCCTGTCTCTCTCACAGGCCGGAGCCTCTACTCCCAGCTCCCTGCCTCTCTCACAGGCCGGAGCCTCTACTCCCAGCTCCCTGCCTCTCTCACAGGCCGGAGCCTCTATCCCAGATCCCTGTCTCTCTCACAGGCCGGAGCCTCTACTCCCAGCTCCCTGTCTCTCTCACAGGCCGGAGCCTCTACTCCCAGCTCACTGTCTCTCTCACAGGCCGGAGCCTCTACTCCCAGCTCCCTGTCTCTCTCACAGGCCGGAGCCTCTACTCCCAGCTCCCTGTCTCTCTCACAGACCAGAGCCTCTACTCCCAGCTCCCTGTCTCTCTCACAGACTGGAGCCTCTACGCCCAGCTCCCTGTCTCCCTCACAGACCAGGCCTCTACTCCCAGCTCCCTGTCTCTCTCACAGACCGGAGCCTCTACTCCCAGCTCCCTGTCTCTCTCACAGGCCGGAGCCTCTACTCCCAGCTCCCTGTCTCTCTCACAGACCGGAGCCTCTACTCCCAGCTCCCTGCCTCTCTCACAGACCGGAGCCTCTACTCCCAGCTCCCTGTCTCTCTCACAGGCCGGAGCCTCTACTCCCAGCACCCTGTCTCTCTCACAGGCCGGAGCCTCTACTCCCAGCTCCCTGTCTCTCTCACAGGCCGGAGCCTCTACTCCCAGCTCCCTGTCTCTCTCACAGACCGGAGCCTCTACTCTCAGCTCCCTGTCTCTCTCACAGGCCGGAGCCTCTACTCCCAGCTCCCTGTCTCTCTCACAGGCCGGAGCCTCTACTCCCAGCTCCCTGTCTCTCTCACAGACCAGAGCCTCTACTCCCAGCTCCCTGTCTCTCTCACAGACCGGAGCCTCTACTCCCAGCTCCCTGTCTCTCTCACAGGCCGGAGCCTCTACTCCCAGCTCCCTGTCTCTCTCACAGGCCGGAGCCTCTACTCCCAGCTCCCTGTCTCTCTCACAGACCAGAGCCTCTACTCCCAGCTCCGTGTCTCTCTCACAGACCGGAGCCTCTACTCCCAGCTCCCTGTCTCTCTCACAGGCCGGAGCCTCTACTCCCAGCTCCCTGTCTCTCTCACAGACCGGAGCCTCTACTCCCAGCTCCCTGTCTCTCTCACAGACCGGAGCCTCTACTCCCAGCTCCCTGTCTCTCTCACAGACCGGAGCCTCTACTCCCAGCTCCCTGTCTCTCTCACAGACCAGAGCCTCTACTCCCAGCTCCCTGTCTCTCTCACAGGCCGGAGCCTCTACTCCCAGCTCCCTGTCTCTCTCACAGACCGGAGCCTCTACTCCCAGCTCCCTGTCTCTCTCACAGACCGGAGCCTCTACTCCCAGCTCCCTGTCTCTCTCACAGGCCGGAGCCTCTACTCCCAGCTCCCTGTCGCTCTCACAGGCCAGAGCCTCTACTCCCAGCTCCCTGTCTCTCTCACAGGCCAGAGCCTCTACTCCCAGCTCCCTGTCTCTCTCACAGACCGGAGCCTCTCCTCCCAGCTCCCTGTCTCTCTCACAGACCGGAGCCTCGACTCCCAGCTCCCTGTCTCTCTCACAGGCCGGAGCCTCTACACCCAGCTCCCTGTCTCTGTCACAGGCCGGAGCCTCTACTCCCAGCTCCCTGTCTCTCTCACAGGCCAGAGCCTCTAATCCCAGCTCCCTGTCTCTCTCACAGGCCAGAGCCTCTACTCCCAGCTCCCTGTCTCTCTCACAGACCGGAGCCTCTACTCCCAGCTCCCTGTCTCTCTCAGAGACCGGAGCCTCTACTCCCAGCTCCCTGTCTCTCTCACAGGCCGGAGCCTCTACTCCCAGCTCCCTGTCTCTCTCACAGGCCGGAGCCTCTACTCCCAGCTCCCTGTCTCACTCACAGGCCGGAGCCTCTACTCCCAGCTCCCTGTCTCTCTCACAGACCAGGCCTCTACTCCCAGCTCCCTGTCTCTCTCACAGACCGGAGCCTCTACTCCCAGCTCCCTGTCTCTCTCACAGTCCGGAGCCTCTACTCCCAGCTCCCTGTCTCTCTCACAGACCAGGCCTCTGCTCCCAGCTCCCTGTCTCTCTCACAGGCCGGAGCCTCTACTCCCAGCTCCCTGTCTCTCTCAAAGGCCAGAGCCTCTGCTCCCAGCTCCCTGCCTCTCTCACAGACCGGAGCCTCTACTCGCAGCTCCCTGTCTCTCTCACAGACCGGAGCCTCTACTCCCAGCTCCCTGTCTCTCTCACAGGCCGGAGCCTCTACTCCCAGCTCCCTGTCTCTCTCACAGACCGGAGCCTCTACTCCCAGCTCCCTGTCTCTCTCACAGGCCGGAGCCTCTACTCCCAGCTCACTGTCTCTCTCACAGGCCGGAGCCTCTACTCCCAGCTCCCTGTCTCTCTCACAGGCCAGAGCCTCTACTCCCAGCTCGCTGTCTCTCTCACAGGCCGGAGCCTCTACTCGCAGCTCCCTGTCTCTCTCACAGGCCGGAGCCTCTACTCCCAGCTCCCTGTCTCTCCCACAGACCGGAGCCTCTACTCCCAGCTCCCTGTCTCTCTCACAGGCCGGAGCCTCTACTCCCAGCTCCCTGTCTCTCTCACAGGCCGGAGCCTCTACTCCCAGCTCCCTGTCTCTCTCACAGGCCGGAGCCTCTACTCCCAGCTCCCTGTCTCTCTCACAGGCCGGAGCCTCTACTCCCAGCTCCCTGTCTCTCTCACAGGCCGGAGCCTCTACTCCCAGCTCCCTGTCTCTCTCACAGAACGGAGCCTCTACTCCCAGCTCCCTGTCTCTCTCACAGGCCGGAGCCTCTACTCCCAGCTCCCTGTCTCTCTCACAGGCCGGAGCCTCTACTCCCAGCTCCCTGTCTCTCTCACAGACCGGAGCCTCTACACCCAGCTCCCTGTCTCTCTCACAGGCCAGAGCCTCTACTCCCAGCTCCCTGTCTCTCTCACAGACCAGGCCTCTACTCCCAGCTCCCTGTCTCTCTCACAGGCCGGAGCCTCTACTCCTAGCTCCCTGTCTCTCTCACAGCTCCCTGTCCCTCTCACAGACCGGAGCCTCTACTCCCAGCTCCCTGTCTCTCTCACAGACCGGAGCCTCTACTCCCAGCTCCCTGTCTCTCTCACAGGCCGGAGCCTTTACTCCCAGCTCCCTGTCTCTCTCACAGGCCGGAGCCTCTACTCCCAGCTCCCTGTCTCTCTCACAGACCAGAGCCTCTACTCCCAGCTCCCTGACTCTCTCACAGACCAGCCCTCTACTCCCAGCTCCCTGTCTCTCTCACAGACCGGAGCCTCTACTCCCAGCTCCCTGTCTCTCTCACAGGCCGGAGCCTCTACTCCCAGCTCCCTGTCTCTCTCACAGACCAGAGCCTCAACTCCCAGCTCCCTGTCTCTCTCACAGGCCGGAGCCTCTACTCCCAGCTCCCTGTCTCTCTCACAGACCAGGCCTCTACTCCCAGCTCGCTGTCTCTCTCACAGACCGGAGCCTCTACTCCCAGCTCCCTGTCTCTCTCACAGGCCAGAGCCTCTACTCCCAGCTCCCTGTCTCTCTCACAGGCCGGAGCCTCTACTCCCAGCTCCCTGTCTCTCTCACAGGCCGGAGCCCCTACTCCCAGCTCCCTGTATCTCTCACAGGCCGGAGCCTCTACTCCCAGCTCCCTGTCTCTCTCACAGGCCGGAGCCTCTACTCCCAGCTCCCTGTCTCTCTCACAGACCAGAGCCTCTACTCACAGCTCCCTGTCTCTCTCAGAGGCCGGAGCCTCTACTCCCAGCTCCCTGTCTCTCTCACAGGCCGGAGCCTCTACTCCCAGCTCCCTGTGTCTCTCACAGACCGGAGCCTCTACTCCCAGCTCCCTGTCTCTCTCACAGGCCGGAGCCTCTACTCCCAGGTCCCTGTCTCTCTCACAGACCAGAGCCTCTACTCCCAGCTCCCTGTCTCTCTCACAGACCGGAGCCTCTACTCCCAGCTCCCTGTCTCTCTCACAGACCGGAGCCTCTACTCCCAGCTCCCTGTCTCTCTCACAGGCCAGAGCCTCTACTCCCAGCTCCCTGTCTCTCTCACAGGCCGGAGCCTCTACTCCCAGCTCCCTGTCTCTCTCACAGGCCGGATCCTCTACTCCCAGCTCCCTGTCTCTCTCACAGACCGCAGCCTCTACTTCCAGCTCCCTGTCTCTCTCACAGACCGGAGCCTCTACTCCCAGCTCCCTGTCTCTCTCACAGGCCGGACCCTCTCCTCCCAGCTCCCTGCCTCTCTCACAGACCGGAGCCTCTATTCCCAGCTCCCTGTCTCTCTCACAGACCGGAGCCTCTACTCCCAGCTCCCTGTCTCTCTCACAGACCAGAGCCTCTACTCCCAGCTCCCTGTCTCTCTCACAGGCCGGAGCCTCTACTCCCAGCTCCCTGTCTCTCTCACAGACCAGAGACTCTACTCCCAGCTCCCTGTCTCTCTCACAGACCAGAGCCTCTACTCCCAGCTCCCTGTCTCTCTCACAGACCGGAGCCTCTACTCCCAGCTCCCTGTCTCTCTCACAGACCGGAGCCTCTACTCCCAGCTCCATGTCTCTCTCACAGACCAGAGCCTCTACTCCCAGCTCCCTGTCTCTTTCACAGGCCGGAGCCTCTACTCCCAGCTCCCTGTCTCTCTCACAGGCCGGAGCCTCTACTCCCAGCTCCCTGTCTCTCTCACAGACCGGAGCCTCTACTCCCAGCTCCCTGTCTCTCTCACAGACCGGAGCCTCTACTCCCAGCTCCCTGTCTCTCTCACAGACCGGAGCCTCTACTCCCAGCTCCCTGTCTCTCTCACAGACCGGAGCCTCTACTCCCAGCTCCATGTCTCTCTCACAGACCAGAGCCTCTACTCCCAGCTCCCTGTCTCTTTCACAGGCCGGAGCCTCTACTCACAGCTCCCTGTCTCTCTCACAGGCCGGAGCCTCTACTCCCAGCTCCCTGTCTCTCTCACAGACCAGGCCTCTACTCCCAGCTCCCTGTCTCTCTCACAGGCCGGAGCCTCTACTCCCAGCTCCCTGTCTCTCACACAGGCCAGAGCCTCTACTCCCAGCTCCCTGTCTCTCTCACAGGCCGGAGCCTCTACACCCAGCTCCCTGTCTCTCTCACAGGCCGGAGCCTCTACTCCCAGCTCTCTGACTTTCTCACAGGCCGGAGCCTCTACTCCCAGCTCCCTGTCTCTCTCACAGGCCGGAGCCTCTACTCCCAGCTCCCTGTCTCTCTCACAGACCAGAGCCTCTACTCCCAGCTTCCTGCCTCTCTCACAGGCCGGAGCCTCTACTCCCAGCTCCCAGTCTCTCTCACAGGCCGGAGCCTCTACTCCCAGCTCCCTGTCTCTCTTACAGGCCGGAGCCTCTACTCCCTGCTCCCTGTCTCTCTCAGAGACCGGAGCCTCTACTCCCAGCTCCCTGTCTCTATCACAGGCCGGAGGCTCTACTCCCAGCTCCCTGTCTCTCTCACAGGCCGGAGCCTCTACTCCCAGCTCCCTGTCTCTCTCACAGGCCGGAGCCTCTACTCCCAGCTCCCTGTCTCCCTCACAGACCAGAGCCTCTACTCCCAGCTCCCGGTCTCTCTCACAGACCAGAGCCTCTACTCCCAGCTCCCTGTCTCTCTCACAGGCCGGAGCCTCTACTCCCAGCTCCCTGTCTCTCTCACAGGCCGGAGCCTCTACTCCCAGCTCCCTGTCTCTCTCACAGACCAGAGCCTCTACTCCCAGCTCCCTGTCTCTCTCACAGGCCGGAGCCTCTACTCCCAGCTCCCTGTCTCTCTCACAGACCAGGCCTCTACTCCCAGCTCGCTGTCTCTCTCACAGACCGGAGCCTCTACTCCCAGCTCCCTGTCTCTCTCACAGGCCAGAGCCTCTACTCCCAGCTCCCTGTCTCTCTCACAGGCCGGAGCCTCTACTCCCAGCTCCCTGTCTCTCTCACAGGCCGGAGCCCCTACTCCCAGCTCCCTGTATCTCTCACAGGCCGGAGCCTCTACTCCCAGCTCCCTGTCTCTCTCACAGGCCGGAGCCTCTACTCCCAGCTCCCTGTCTCTCTCACAGACCAGAGCCTCTACTCCCAGCTCCCTGTCTCTCTCAGAGGCCGGAGCCTCTACTCCCAGCTCCCTGTCTCTCTCACAGGCCGGAGCCTCTACTCCCAGCTCCCTGTGTCTCTCACAGACCGGAGCCTCTACTTCCAGCTCCCTGTCTCTCTCACAGACCGGAGCCTCTACTCCCAGCTCCCTGTCTCTCTCACAGGCCGGACCCTCTCCTCCCAGCTCCCTGCCTCTCTCACAGACCGGAGCCTCTATTCCCAGCTCCCTGTCTCTCTCACAGACCGGAGCCTCTACTCCCAGCTCCCTGTCTCTCTCACAGACCAGAGCCTCTACTCCCAGCTCCCTGTCTCTCTCACAGGCCGGAGCCTCTACTCGCATCTCCCTGTCTCTCTCACAGGCCGGAGCCTCTACTCCCAGCTCCCTGTCTCTCTCAAAGACCGGAGCCTCTACTCCCAGCTCCCTGTCTCTCTCACAGACCGGAGCCTCTACTCCCAGCTCCCTGTCTCTCTCACAGACCGGAGCCTCTACTCCCAGCTCCCTGTCTCTCTCACAGACCGGAGCCTCTACTCCCAGCTCCCTGTCTCTCTCACAGGCCGGTGCCTCTATTCCCAGCTCCCTGCCTCTCTCACAGACCGGAGCCTCTATTCCCAGCTCCCTGTCTCTCTCACAGACCGGAGCCTCTACTCCCAGCTCCCTGTCTCTCTCACAGACCAGAGACTCTACTCCCAGCTCCCTGTCTCTCTCACAGACCAGAGCCTCTACCCCCAGCTCCCTGTCTCTCTCACAGACCGGAGCCTCTACTCCCAGCTCCCTGTCTCTCTCACAGACCGGAGCCTCTACTCCCAGCTCCATGTCTCTCTCACAGACCAGAGCCTCTACTCCCAGCTCCCTGTCTCTTTCACAGGCCGGAGCCTCTACTCCCAGCTCCCTGTCTCTCTCACAGGCCGGAGCCTCTACTCCCAGCTCCCTGTCTCTCTCACAGACCGGAGCCTCTACTCCCAGCTCCCTGTCTCTCTCACAGACCGGAGCCTCTACTCCCAGCTCCCTGTCTCTCTCACAGACCGGAGCCTCTACTCCCAGCTCCATGTCTCTCTCACAGACCAGAGCCTCTACTCCCAGCTCCCTGTCTCTTTCACAGGCCGGAGCCTCTACTCCCAGCTCCCTGTCTCTCTCACAGGCCGGAGCCTCTACTCCCAGCTCCCTGTCTCTCTCACAGACCAGGCCTCTACTCCCAGCTCCCTGTCTCTCTCACAGGCCGGAGCCTCTACTCCCAGCTCCCTGTCTCTCACACAGGCCAGAGCCTCTACTCCCAGCTCCCTGTCTCTCTCACAGGCCGGAGCCTCTACACCCAGCTCCCTGTCTCTCTCACAGGCCGGAGCCTCTACTCCCAGCTCTCTGACTTTCTCACAGGCCGGAGCCTCTACTCCCAGCTCCCTGTCTCTCTCACAGGCCGGAGCCTCTACTCCCAGCTCCCTGTCTCTCTCACAGACCAGAGCCTCTACTCCCAGCTTCCTGCCTCTCTCAGAGACCGGAGCCTCTACTCCCAGCTCCCTGTCTCTATCACAGGCCGGAGGCTCTACTCCCAGCTCCCTGTCTCTCTCACAGGCCGGAGCCTCTACTCCCAGCTCCCTGTCTCTCTCACAGGCCGGAGCCTCTACTCCCAGCTCCCTGTCTCCCTCACAGACCAGAGCCTCTACTCCCAGCTCCCGGTCTCTCTCACAGACCAGAGCCTCTACTCCCAGCTCCCTGTCTCTCTCACAGGCCGGAGCCTCTACTCCCAGCTCCCTGTCTCTCTCACAGGCCGGAGCCTCTACTCCCAGCTCCCTGTCTCTCTCACAGGCTGGAGCCTCTACTCCCAGCTCCCTGTCTCTCTCACAGGCCAGAGCCTCTACTCCCAGCTCCCTGTCTCTCTCACAGACCAGGCCTCTACTCCCAGCTCCCTGTCTCTCTCACAGGCCGGAGCCTCTACTCCCAGCTCCCTGTCTCTCTCACAGGCCGGCGCCTCTACTCCCAGCTCCCTGTCTATCTCACAGGCCGGAGTCTCTACTCCCAGCTCCCTGTCTCTCTCACAGGCCGGAGCCTCTACTCCCAGCTCCCTGTCTCTCTCACAGGCCGGAGCCTCTACTCCCAGCTCCCTGTCTCTCTCACAGACCAGAGCCTCTACTCCCAGCTCCCTGCCTCTCTCACAGGCCGGAGACTCTACTCCCAGCTCCCTGTCTCTCTCAGAGGCCGGAGCCTCTACTCCCAGCTCCCTCTCTCTCTCACAGGCCGGAGCCTCTGCTCCCAGCTCCCTGTCTCTCTCACAGACCAGGCCTCTGCTCCCAGCTCCCTGTCTCTCTCACAGACCGGAGCCTCTACTCCCAGCTCCCTGTCTCTCTCACAGACCGGAGCCTCTACTCCCAGCTCCCTGTCTCTCTCACAGACCAGGCCTCTACTCCCAGCTCACTGTCTCTCTCACAGGCCGGAGCCTCTACTCCCAGCTCCCTGTCTCTCTCACAGACCGGAGCCTCTACTCCCAGCTCCCTGTCTCTCTCACAGGCCGGAGCCTCTACTCCCAGCTCCCTGTCTCTCTCACAGGCCGGAGCCTCCACTCCCAGCTCCCTCTCTCTCTCACAGACCGGAGCCTCTACTCCCAGCTCCCTGTCTCTCTCACAGACCAGAGCCTCTACTCCCAGCTCCCTGTCTCTCTCACAGGCCGGAGCCTCTACACCCAGCTCCCTGTCTCTCTCACAGACCAGAGCCTCTACTCCCAGCTCCCTGCCTCTCTCACAGGCCGGAGCCTCTACTCCCAGCTCCCTGTCTCTCTCACAGACCAGGCCTCTACTCCCAGCTCCCTGTCCCTCACACAGACCAGGCCTCTACTCCCAGCTCCCTGTCTCTCTCACAGGCCGGAGCCTCTACTCCCAGCTCCCTGTCTCTCTCACAGGCCAGAGCCTCTACTCCCAGCTCCCTGTCTCTCTCACAGGCCGGAGCCTCTACTCCCAGCTCCCTGTCTCTCTCACAGGCCGGAGCCTCTACTCCCAGCTCCCTGTCTCTCTCACAGACCGGACCCTCTACTCCCAGCTCCCTGTCTCTCTCACAGACCGGAGCCTCTACTCCCAGCTCCCTGTCTCTCTCACAGGCCGGAGCCTCTACTCCCAGCTCCCTGTCTCTCTCACAGACCGGAGCCTCTACTCCCAGCCCCCTGTCTCTCTCACAGACCGGAGCCTCTACTCCCAGCTCCCTGTCTCTCTCACAGACCGGAGCCTCTACTCCCAGCTCCCTGTCTCTCTCACAGACCAGGCCTCTACTCCCAGCTCCCTGTCTCTCTCACAGGCCGGAGCCCCTACTCCCAGCTCCCTGTCCCTCTCACAGGCTGGAGCCTCTACTCCCAGCTCCCTGTCTCTCTCACAGGCCGGAGCCTCTACTCCCAGCTCCCTGTCTCTCTCACAGACCGGAGCCTCTACTCCCAGCTCCCTGTCTCTCTCACAGGCCGGAGCCTCTACTCCCAGCTCCCTGTCTCTCTCACAGGCAAGAGCCTCTACTCCCAGCTTCCTGTCTCTCTCACAGGCCGGAGCCTCTACTCCCAGCTCCCTGTCTCTCTCACAGACCAGAGCCTCTACTCCCAGCTCCCTGACTCTCTCACAGACCAGGCCTCTACTCCCAGCTCCCTGTCTCTCTCACAGACCGGAGCCTCTACTCCCAGCTCCCTGTCTCTCACACAGGCCGGAGCCTATACTCCCAGCTCCCTGTCTCTCTCACAGACCAGGCCTCTGCTCCCAGCTCCCTGTCTCTCTCACAGACCGGAGCCTCTACTCCCAGCTCCCTGTCTCTCTCACAGGCCAGAGCCTCTACTCCCAGCTCCCTGTCTCTCTCACAGGCCGGAGCCTCTACTCCCAGCTCCCTGTCTCTCTCACAGGCCGGAGCCTCTACTCCCAGCTCCCTGTCTCTCTCACAGACCAGAGCCTCTACTCCCAGCTCCCTGTCTCTCTCACAGGCCGGAGCCTCTACTCCCAGCTCCCTGTCTCTCTCACAGGCCGGAGTCTCTACTCCCAGCTCCCTGTCTCTCTCACAGACCGGAGCCTCTTCTCCCAGCTCCCTGTCTCTCTCACAGACCAGGCCTCTACTCCCAGCTCCCTGTCTCTCTCACAGACCGGAGCCTCTACTCCCAGCTCCCTGTCTCTCTCACAGACCGGAGCCTCTACTCCCAGCTCCCTGTCTCTCTCACAGGCCGGAGCCTCTACTCCCAGCTCCCTGTCTCTCTCACAGGCCGGAGCCTCTACTCCCAGCTCCCTGTCTCTCTCACAGACAAGAGCCTCTACTCCCAGCTCCCTGTCTCTCTCAGAGGCCGGAGCCTCTACTCCCAGCTCCCTGTCTCTCTCACAGGCCGGAGCCTCTACTCCCAGCTCCCTGTCTCTCTCACAGACCGGAGCCTCTACTCCCAGCTCCCTGTCTCTCTCACAGGCCGGAGCCTCTACTCCCAGCTCCCTGTCTCTCTCACAGACCAGAGCCTCTACTCCCAGCTCCCTGTCTCTCTCACAGACCGGAGCCTCTACTCCCAGCTCCCTGTCTCTCTCACAGACCAGAGCCTCTACTCCCAGCTCCCTGTCTCTCTCACAGACCGGAGCCTCTACTCCCAGCTCCCTGTCTCTCTCACAGGCCGGTGCCTCTATTCCCAGCTCCCTGCCTCTCTCACAGACCGGAGCCTATATTCCCAGCTCCCTGTCTCTCTCACAGACCGGAGCCTCTACTCCCAGCTCCCTGTCTCTCTCACAGACCAGAGCCTCTACTCCCAGCTCCCTGTCTCTCTCACAGAGCAGAGCCTCTACTCCCAGCTCCCTGTCTCTTTCACAGACCGGAGCCTCTACTCCCAGCTCCCTGTCTCTCTCACAGGCCGGAGCATCTATTCCCAGCTCCCTGTCTCTCTCACAGACCGGAGCCTCTACTCCCAGCTCCCTGTCTCTCTCACAGACCGGAGCCTCTATTCCCAGCTCCCTGTCTCTCTCACAGACCGGAGCCTCTACTCCCAGCTCCCTGTCTCTCTCACAGACCAGAGCCTCTACTCCCAGCTCCCTGTCTCTCTCACAGGCTGGAGCCTCTACTCCCAGCTCCCTGTCTCTCTCACAGGCCGGAGCCTCTACTCCCAGCTCCCTGTCTCTCTCACAGACCGGAGCCTCTACTCCCAGCTGCCTGTCTCTCTCACAGACCAGGACTCTACTCCCAGCTCCCTGTCTCTCTCACAGGCCGGAGCCTCTACTCCCATCTCCCTGTCTCTCTCACAGGCCGGAGCCTCTACTCCCAGCTCCCTGTCTCTCTCACAGACCGGAGCCTCTACTCCCAGCTCCCTGTCTCTCTCACAGACCAGAGCCTCTACTCCCAGCTCCCTGTCTCTCTCACAGGCCGGAGCCTCTACTCCCAGCGCCCTGTCTCTCTCACAGACCGGAGCCTCTACTCCCAGCTCCCTGTCTCTCTCACAGACCGGAGCCTCTACTCCCAGCTCCCTGTCTCTCTCACAGACCGGAGCCTCTACTCCCAGCTCCCTGTCTCTCTCACAGACCGGAGCCTCTACTCCCAGCTCCCTGTCTCTCTCACAGACCGGAGCCTCTACTCCCAGCTCCCTGTCTCTCTCACAGACCGGAGCCTCTACTCCCAGCTCCCTGTCTCTCTCACAGACCGGAGCCTCTACTCCCAGCTTCCTGTCTCTCTCACAGACCAGAGCCTCTACTCCCAGCTCCCTGTCTATCTCACAGGCCGGAGCCTCTACTCCCAGCTCCCTGTCTCTCTCACAGACCAGAGCCTCTACTCCCAGCTCCCTGTCTCTCTCACAGACCGGAGCCTCTACTCCCAGCTCCCTGTCTCTCTCACAGACCGGAGCCTCTACTCCCAGCTCCCTGTCTCTCTCACAGACCAGGCCTCTACTCCCAGCTCCCTGTCTCTCTCACAGACCAGAGCCTCTAATCCCAGCTCCCTGTCTCTCTCACAGACCGGAGCCTCTACTCCCAGCTCCCTGTCTTTCTCACAGACCGGAGCCTCTACTCCCAGCTCCCTGTCTCTCTCACAGGCCGGAGCCTCTACTCCCAGGTCCCTGTCTCTCTCACAGGCCGGAGCCTCTACTCCCAGCTCCCTGTCTCTCTCACAGACCGGAGCCTCTACTCCCAGCTCCCTGTCTCTCTCACAGGCCGGAGCCTCTACTCCCAGCTCCCTGTCTCTCTCACAGGCCGGAGCCTCTACTCCCAGCTCCCTGTCTCTCTCACAGGCCGGAGCCTCTACTCCCAGCTCCCTGCCTCTCTCACAGGCCGGAGCCTCTACTCCCAGCTCCCTGCCTCTCTCACAGGCCGGAGCCTCTATCCCAGATCCCTGTCTCTCTCTCACAGGCCGGAGCCTCTACTCCCAGCTCACTGTCTCTCTCACAGGCCGGAGCCTCTACTCCCAGCTCCCTGTCTCTCTCACAGGCCGGAGCCTCTACTCCCAGCTCTCTGTCTCTCTCACAGGCCGGAGCCTCTACTCCCAGCTCTCTGTCTCTCTCACAGGCCGGAGCCTCTACTCCCAGCTCCCTGTCTCTCTCACAGGTCGGAGCCTCTACTCCCAGCTCCCTGTCTCTCTCACAGACCAGAGCCTCTACTCCCAGCTCCCTGTCTCTCTCACAGACCGGAGCCTCTACGCCCAGCTCCCTGTCTCCCTCACAGACCAGGCCTCTACTCCCAGCTCACTGTCTCTCTCACAGACCGGAGCCTCTACTCCCAGCTCCCTGTCTCTCTCACAGACCGGAGCCTCTACTCCCAGCTCCCTGTCTCTCTCACAGACCGGAGCCTCTACTCCCAGCTCCCTGTCTCTCTCACAGACCGGAGCCTCTACTCCCAGCTCCCTGTCTCTCTCACAGACCGGAGCCTCTACTCCCAGCTCCCTGTCTCTCTCACAGACCGGAGCCTCTACTCCCAGCTTCCTGTCTCTCTCACAGACCAGAGCCTCTACTCCCAGCTCCCTGTCTATCTCACAGGCCGGAGCCTCTACTCCCAGCTCCCTGTCTCTCTCACAGACCAGAGCCTCTACTCCCAGCTCCCTGTCTCTCTCACAGACCGGAGCCTCTACTCCCAGCTCCCTGTCTCTCTCACAGACCGGAGCCTCTACTCCCAGCTCCCTGTCTCTCTCACAGACCAGGCCTCTACTCCCAGCTCCCTGTCTCTCTCACAGACCAGAGCCTCTAATCCCAGCTCCCTGTCTCTCTCACAGACCGGAGCCTCTACTCCCAGCTCCCTGTCTTTCTCACAGACCGGAGCCTCTACTCCCAGCTCCCTGTCTCTCTCACAGGCCGGAGCCTCTACTCCCAGGTCCCTGTCTCTCTCACAGGCCGGAGCCTCTACTCCCAGCTCCCTGTCTCTCTCACAGACCGGAGCCTCTACTCCCAGCTCCCTGTCTCTCTCACAGGCCGGAGCCTCTACTCCCAGCTCCCTGTCTCTCTCACAGGCCGGAGCCTCTACTCCCAGCTCCCTGTCTCTCTCACAGGCCGGAGCCTCTACTCCCAGCTCCCTGCCTCTCTCACAGGCCGGAGCCTCTACTCCCAGCTCCCTGCCTCTCTCACAGGCCGGAGCCTCTATCCCAGATCCCTGTCTCTCTCTCACAGGCCGGAGCCTCTACTCCCAGCTCACTGTCTCTCTCACAGGCCGGAGCCTCTACTCCCAGCTCCCTGTCTCTCTCACAGGCCGGAGCCTCTACTCCCAGCTCTCTGTCTCTCTCACAGGCCGGAGCCTCTACTCCCAGCTCTCTGTCTCTCTCACAGGCCGGAGCCTCTACTCCCAGCTCCCTGTCTCACTCACAGGTCGGAGCCTCTACTCCCAGCTCCCTGTCTCTCTCACAGACCAGAGCCTCTACTCCCAGCTCCCTGTCTCTCTCACAGACCGGAGCCTCTACGCCCAGCTCCCTGTCTCCCTCACAGACCAGGCCTCTACTCCCAGCTCACTGTCTCTCTCACAGACCGGAGCCTCTACTCCCAGCTCCCTGTCTCTCTCACAGACCGGAGCCTCTACTCCCAGCTCCCTGTCTCTCTCACAGGCCGGAGCCTCTACTCCCAGCTCCCTGTCTCTCTCACAGACCGGAGCCTCTACTCCCAGCTCCCTGCCTCTCTCACAGACCGGAGCTTCTACTCCCAGCTCCCTGTCTCTCTCACAGGCCGGAGCCTCTACTCCCAGCACCCTGTCTCTCTCACAGGCCGGAGCCTCTACTCCCAGCTCCCTGTCTCTCTCACAGGCCGGAGCCTCTACTCCCAGCTCCCTGTCTCTCTCACAGACCGGAGCCTCTACTCTCAGCTCCCTGTCTCTCTCACAGGCCGGAGCCTCTACTCCCAGCTCCCTGTCTCTCTCACAGGCCGGAGCCTCTACTCCCAGCTCCCTGTCTCTCTCACAGACCAGAGCCTCTACTCCCAGCTCCCTGTCTCTCTCACAGACCGGAGCCTCTACTCCCAGCTCCCTGTCTCTCTCACAGGCCGGAGCCTCTACTCCCAGCTCCCTGTCTCTCTCACAGGCCGGAGCCTCTACTCCCAGCTCCCTGTCTCTCTCACAGACCAGAGCCTCTACTCCCAGCTCCCTGTCTCTCTCACAGACCGGAGCCTCTACTCCCAGCTCCCTGTCTCTCTCACAGGCCGGAACCTCTACTCCCAGCTCCCTGTCTCTCTCACAGACCGGAGCCTCTACTCCCAGCTCCCTGTCTCTCTCACAGACCGGAGCCTCTACTCCCAGCTCCCTGTCTCTCTCACAGACCGGAGCCTCTACTCCCAGCTCCCTGTCTCTCTCACAGACCAGAGCCTCTACTCCCAGCTCCCTGTCTCTCTCACAGGCCGGAGCCTCTACTCCCAGCTCCCTGTCTCTCTCACAGACCGGAGCCTCTACTCCCAGCTCCCTGTCTCTCTCACAGACCGGAGCCTCTACTCCCAGCTCCCTGTCTCTCTCACAGGCCGGAGCCTCTACTCCCAGCTCCCTGTCGCTCTCACAGGCCAGAGCCTCTACTCCCAGCTCCCTGTCTCTCTCACAGGCCAGAGCCTCTACTCCCAGCTCCCTGTCTCTCTCACAGACCGGAGCCTCTCCTCCCAGCTCCCTGTCTCTCTCACAGACCGGAGCCTCGACTCCCAGCTCCCTGTCTCTCTCACAGACCGGAGCCTCTACTCCCAGCTCCCTGTCTCTGTCACAGGCCGGAGCCTCTACTCCCAGCTCCCTGTCTCTCTCACAGGCCAGAGCCTCTACTCCCAGCTCCCTGTCTCTCTCACAGGCCAGAGCCTCTACTCCCAGCTCCCTGTCTCTCTCACAGACCGGAGCCTCTACTCCCAGCTCCCTGTCTCTCTCAGAGACCGGAGCCTCTACTCCCAGCTCCCTGTCTCTCTCACAGGCAGGAGCCTCTACTCCCAGCTCCCTGTCTCTCTCACAGGCCGGAGCCTCTACTCCCAGCTCCCTGTCTCTCTCACAGGCCGGAGCCTCAACTCCCAGCTCCCTGTCTCTCTCACAGACCAGGCCTCTACTCCCAGCTCCCTGTCTCTCTCACAGACCGGAGCCTCTACTCCCAGCTCCCTGTCTCTCTCACAGTCCGGAGCCTCTACTCCCAGCTCCCTGTCTCTCTCACAGACCAGGCCTCTGCTCCCAGCTCCCTGTCTCTCTCACAGGCCGGAGCCTCTACTCCCAGCTCCCTGTCTCTCTCAAAGGCCAGAGCCTCTGCTCCCAGCTCCCTGCCTCTCTCACAGACCGGAACCTCTACTCGCAGCTCCCTGTCTCTCTCACAGACCGGAGCCTCTACTCCCAGCTCCCTGTCTCTCTCACAGGCCGGAGCCTCTACTCCCAGCTCCCTGTCTCTCTCACAGACCGGAGCCTCTACTCCCAGCTCCCTGTCTCTCTCACAGGCCGGAGCCTCTACTCCCAGCTCCCTGTCTCTCTCACAGGCCGGAGCCTCTACTCCCAGCTCCCTGTCTCTCTCACAGGCCAGAGCCTCTACTCCCAGCTCGCTGTCTCTCTCACAGGCCGGAGCCTCTACTCCCAGCTCCCTGTCTCTCTCACAGGCCGGAGCCTCTACTCCCAGCTCCCTGTCTCTCTCACAGACCGGAGCCTCTACTCCCAGCTCCCTGTCTCTCTCACAGGCCGGAGCCTCTACTCCCAGCTCCCTGTCTCTCTCAGAGGCCGGAGCCTCTACTCCCAGCTCCCTGTCTCTCTCACAGGCCGGAGCCTCTACTCCCAGCTCCCTGTCTCTCTCACAGGCCGGAGCCTCTACTCCCATCTCCCTGTCTCTCTCACAGGCCGGAGCCTCTACTCCCAGCTCCCTGTCTCTCTCACAGACCGGAGCCTCTACTCCCAGCTCCCTGTCTCTCTCACAGGCCGGAGCCTCTACTCCCAGCTCCCTGTCTCTCTCACAGGCCGGAGCCTCTACTCCCAGCTCCCTGTCTCTCTCACAGGCCGGAGCCTCTACTCCCAGCTCCCTGTCTCTCTCACAGACCGGAGCCTCTACACCCAGCTCCCTGTCTCTCTCACAGGCCAGAGCCTCTACTCCCAGCTCCCTGTCTCTCTCACAGACCAGGCCTCTACTCCCAGCTCCCTGTCTCTCTCACAGGCCGGAGCCTCTACTCCTAGCTCCCTGTCTCTCTCACAGACCGGAGCCTCTACTCCCAGCGACCTGTCTCTCTCACAGGCCGGAGCCTCTACTCCCAGCTCCCTGTCTCTCTCACAGACCGGAGCCTCTACTCCCAGCTCCCTGTCTCTCTCACAGACCGGAGCCTCTACTCCCAGCTCCCTGTCTCTCTCACAGGCCGGAGCCTCTACTCCCAGCTCCCTGTCTCTCTCACAGGCCGGAGCCTCTACTCCAAGCTCCCTGTCTCTCTCACAGACCAGAGCCTCTACTCCCAGCTCCCTGTCTCTCTCACAGACCGGAGCCTCTACTCCCAGCTCCCTGTCTCTCTCACAGGCCGGAACCTCTACTCCCAGCTCCCTGTCTCTCTCACAGACCGGAGCCTCTACTCCCAGCTCCCTGTCTCTCTCACAGACCGGAGCCTCTACTCCCAGCTCCCTGTCTCTCTCACAGACCGGAGCCTCTACTCCCAGCTCCCTGTCTCTCTCACAGACCAGAGCCTCTACTCCCAGCTCCCTGTCTCTCTCACAGGCCGGAGCCTCTACTCCCAGCTCCCTGTCTCTCTCACAGACCGGAGCCTCTACTCCCAGCTCCCTGTCTCTCTCACAGACCGGAGTCTCTACTCCCAGCTCCCTGTCTCTCTCACAGGCCGGAGCCTCTACTCCCAGCTCCCTGTCGCTCTCACAGGCCAGAGCCTCTACTCCCAGCTCCCTGTCTCTCTCACAGGCCAGAGCCTCTACTCCCAGCTCCCTGTCTCTCTCACAGACCGGAGCCTCTCCTCCCAGCTCCCTGTCTCTCTCACAGACCGGAGCCTCGACTCCCAGCTCCCTGTCTCTCTCACAGACCGGAGCCTCTACTCCCAGCTCCCTGTCTCTGTCACAGGCCGGAGCCTCTACTCCCAGCTCCCTGTCTCTCTCACAGGCCAGAGCCTCTACTCCCAGCTCCCTGTCTCTCTCACAGGCCAGAGCCTCTACTCCCAGCTCCCTGTCTCTCTCACAGACCGGAGCCTCTACTCCCAGCTCCCTGTCTCTCTCAGAGACCGGAGCCTCTACTCCCAGCTCCCTGTCTCTCTCACAGGCAGGAGCCTCTACTCCCAGCTCCCTGTCTCTCTCACAGGCCGGAGCCTCTACTCCCAGCTCCCTGTCTCTCTCACAGGCCGGAGCCTCAACTCCCAGCTCCCTGTCTCTCTCACAGACCAGGCCTCTACTCCCAGCTCCCTGTCTCTCTCACAGACCGGAGCCTCTACTCCCAGCTCCCTGTCTCTCTCACAGTCCGGAGCCTCTACTCCCAGCTCCCTGTCTCTCTCACAGACCAGGCCTCTGCTCCCAGCTCCCTGTCTCTCTCACAGGCCGGAGCCTCTACTCCCAGCTCCCTGTCTCTCTCAAAGGCCAGAGCCTCTGCTCCCAGCTCCCTGCCTCTCTCACAGACCGGAACCTCTACTCGCAGCTCCCTGTCTCTCTCACAGACCGGAGCCTCTACTCCCAGCTCCCTGTCTCTCTCACAGGCCGGAGCCTCTACTCCCAGCTCCCTGTCTCTCTCACAGACCGGAGCCTCTACTCCCAGCTCCCTGTCTCTCTCACAGGCCGGAGCCTCTACTCCCAGCTCCCTGTCTCTCTCACAGGCCGGAGCCTCTACTCCCAGCTCCCTGTCTCTCTCACAGGCCAGAGCCTCTACTCCCAGCTCGCTGTCTCTCTCACAGGCCGGAGCCTCTACTCCCAGCTCCCTGTCTCTCTCACAGGCCGGAGCCTCTACTCCCAGCTCCCTGTCTCTCTCACAGACCGGAGCCTCTACTCCCAGCTCCCTGTCTCTCTCACAGGCCAGAGCCTCTACTCCCAGCTCCCTGTCTCTCTCACAGGCCGGAGCCTCTACTCCCAGCTCCCTGTCTCTCTCACAGGCCGGAGCCTCTACTCCCAGCTCCCTGTCTCTCTCACAGACCGCAGCCTCAACTTCCAGCTCCCTGTCTCTCTCACAGACCGGAGCCTCTACTCCCAGCTCCCTGTCTCTCTCACAGGCCGGACCCTCTACTCCCAGCTCCCTGCCTCTCTCACAGACCGGAGCCTCTATTCCCAGCTCCCTGTCTCTCTCACAGGCCGGAGCCTCTACTCCCATCTCCCTGTCTCTCTCACAGGCCGGAGCCTCTACTCCCAGCTCCCTGTCTCTCTCAAAGACCGGAGCCTCTACTCCCAGCTCCCTGTCTCTCTCACAGAGCAGAGCCTCTACTCCCAGCTCCCTGTCTCTCTCACAGGCCGGAGCCTCTACTCCCAGCGCCCTGTCTCTCTCACAGACCGGAGCCTCTACTCCCAGCTCCCTGTCTCTCTCACAGACCGGAGCCTCTACTCCCAGCTCCCTGTCTCTCTCACAGACCGGAGCCTCTACTCCCAGCTCCCTGTCTCTCTCACAGGCCGGAGCCTCTACTCCCAGCTCCCTGTCTCTCTCACAGGCCGGAGCCTCTACTCCCAGCTCCCTGTCTCTCTCACAGGCCGGAGCCTCTACTCCCAGCTCCCTGTCTCTCTCACAGGCCGGAGCCTCTGCTCCCAGCTCGCTGTCTCTCTCACAGGCCAGAGCCTCTACTCCCAGCTCCCTGTCTCTCTCACAGACCGGAGCCTCTACTCCCAGCTCCCTGTCTCTCTCACAGACCAGAGCCTCTACTCCCAGCTCCCTGTCTCTCTCACAGACCGGAGCCTCTACTCCCAGCTCCCTGTCTCTCTCACAGACCGGAGCCTCTACTCCCAGATCCCTGTGTCTCTCACAGACCGGAGCCTCTACTCCCAGCTCCCTGTCTCTCTCACAGACCGGAGCCTCTACTCCCAGCTTCCTGTCTCTCTCACAGGCCGGAGCCTCTACTCCCAGCTCCCTGTCTCCCTCACAGACTGGAGCCTCTACACCCAGCTCCCTGTCTCTCTCACAGACCAGGCCTCTACTCCCAGCTCCCTGTCTCTCTCACAGGCCGGAGCCTCTACTCCCAGCTCCCTGTCTCTCTCACAGACCGGAGCCTCTACTCCCAGCTCCCTGTCTCTCTCACAGGCCGGAGCCTCTACTCCCAGCTCCCTGTCTCTCTCACAGGCCGGAGCCTCTACTCCCAGCTCCCTGTCTCTCTCACAGACCGGAGCCTCTACTCCCAGCTCCCTGTCTCTCTCACAGGCCGGAGCCTCTACTCCCAGCTCCCTGTCTCTCTCACAGGCCGGAGCCTCTACTCCCAGCTCCCTGTCTCTCTCACAGGCCGGAGCCTCTACTCCCAGCTCCCTGTCTCTCTCACAGACCGGAGCCTCCACTCCCAGCTCCCTGTCCCTCTCACAGGCCGGAGCCTCTACTCCCAGCTCCCTGTCTCTCTCACAGTCCAGGCCTCTACTCCCAGCTCCCTGTCTCTCTCACAGACCAGAGCCTCTACTCCCAGCTCCCTGTCTCTCTCACAGGCCGGAGCCTCTACTCCCAGCTCCCTGTCTCTCTCACAGGCCGGAGCCTCTACTCCCAGCTCCCTGTCTCTCTCACAGACCGGAGCCTCTACTCCCCGCTCCCTGTCTCTCTCACAGTCCAGGCCTCTACTCCCAGCTCCCTGTCTCTCTCACAGGCCGGAGCCTCTACTCCCAGCTCCCTGTCTCTCTCACAGGCCGGAGCCTCTACTCCCAGCTCCCTGTCTCTCTCACAGGCCGGAGCCTCTACTCCCAGCTCCCTGTCTCTCTCACAGACGAGACCTCTACTCCCAGCTCCCTGTCTCTCTCACAGGCCGGAGCCTCTACTCCCAGCTCCCTGTCTCTCTCACAGACCGGAGCCTCGACTCCCAGCTCCCTGTCTCTCTCACAGACCGGAGCCTCTACTCCCAGCTCCCTGTCTCTCTCACAGGCCGGAGCCTCTACTCCCAGCTCCCTGTCTCTCTCACAGGCCGGAGCCTCTACTCCCAGCTCCCTGCCTCTCTCACACGCCGGAGCCTCTACTCCCAGCTCCCTGTCTCTCTCACAGACCAGAGCCTCTACTCCCAGCTCCCTGTCTCTCTCACAGACCAGAGCCTCTACTCCCAGCTCCCTGTCTCTCTCACAGGCCAGGCCTCTACTCTCAGCTCCCTGTCTCTCTCACAGGCCGGAGCCTCTACTCCCAGCTCCCTGTCTCTCTCACAGACCGGAGCCTCTACTCCCAGCTCCCTGTCACTCTCACAGGCCGGAGCCTCTACTCCCAGCTCCCTGTCTCTCTCACAGACCAGAGCCTCTACTCCCAGCTCCCTGTCTCTCTCAGAGACCAGAGTCTCTACTCTCAGCTCCCTGTCTCTCTCACAGGCCAGAGCCTCTACTCCCAGCTCCCTGTCTCTCTCACAGGCCGGAGCCTCTACTCCCAGCTCCCAGTCTCTCTCACAGACCGGAGCCTCTACTCCCAGCTCCCTGTCTCTCTCACAGGCCGGAGCCTCTACTCCCAGCTCACTGTCTCTCTCACAGGCCGGAGCCTCTACTCCCAGCTCCCTGTCTCTCTCACAGGCCGGAGCCTCTACTCCCAGCTCCCTGTCTCTCTCACAGACCGGAGCCTCTACTCCCAGCTCCCTGTCTCTCTCACAGACCGGAGCCTCTACTCTCAGCTCCCTGTCTCTCTCACAGGCCAGAGCCTCTACTCCCAGCTCCCTGTCTCTCTCACAGGCCGGAGCCTCTACTCCCAGCTCCCTGTCTCTCTCACAGACCAGAGCCTCTACTCCCAGCTCCCTGTCTCTCTCACAGACCGGAGCCTCTACTCCCAGCTCCCTGTCTCTCTCACAGACCGGAGCCTCTACTCCCAGCTCCCTGTCTCTCTCACAGACCGGAGCCTCTACTCCCAGCTCCCTGTCTCTCTCACAGCCCAGAGCCTCTACTCCCAGCTCCCTGTCTCTCTCACAGACCGGAGCCTCTACTCCCAGCTCCCTGTCTCTCTCACAGAGCAGAGCCTCTACTCCCAGCTCCCTGTCTCTCTCACAGACCGGAGCCTCTACTCCCAGCTGCCTGTCTCTCTCACAGGCCGGAGCCTCTACTCCCAGCTCCCTGTCTCTCTCACAGGCCGGAGCCTCTACTCCCAGCTCCCTGTCTCTCTCACAGGCCAGGCCTCTACTCCCAGCTCCCTGTCTCTCTCACAGACCGGAGCCTCTACTCCCAGCTCCCTGTCTCTCTCACAGACCAGAGCCTCTACTCCCAGCTCCCTGTCTCTCTCACAGACCGGAGCCTCTACTCCCAGCTCCCTGTCTCTCTCACAGACCGGAGCCTCTACTCCCAGCTCCCTGTCTCTCTCACAGACCAGGCCTCTACTCCCAGCTCCCTGCCTCTCTCACAGACCGGAGCCTCTACTCCCAGCTCCCTGTCTCTCTCACAGGCCGGAGCCTCTACTCACAGCTCCCTGTCTCTCTCACAGACCGGAGCCTCTACTCCCAGCTCCCTGTCTCTCTCACAGACCAGAGCCTCTACTCCCAGCTCCCTGTCTCTCTCACAGACCAGAGCCTCTCCTCCCAGCTCCCTGTCTCTCTCACAGACCAGAGCCTCTACTCCCAGCTCCCTGTCTCTCTCACAGACCGGAGCCTCTACTCCCAGCTCCCTGTCTCTCTCACAGGCCGGAGCCTCGACTCCCAGCTCCCTGTCTCTCTCACAGGCCGGAGCCTCTACTCCCAGCTCCCTGCCTCTCTCACAGGCCAGAGCCTCTACTCCCAGCTCCCTGTCTCTCTCACAGGCCGGAGCCTCTACTCCCAGCTCCCTGTCTCTCTCACAGGCCAGGCCTCTACTCCCAGCTCCCTGTCTCTCTCACAGGCCGGAGCCTCTACTCCCAGCTCCCTGTCTCTCTCACAGACCGGAGCCTCTACTCCCAGCTCGCTGTCACTCTCACAGGCCGGAGCCTCTACTCCCAGCTCCCTGTCTCTCTCACAGACCAGAGCCCCTACTCCCAGCTCCCTGTCTCTCTCACAGACCAGAGCCTCTATTCTCAGCTCCCTGTCTCTCTCACAGGCCAGAGCCTCTACTCCCAGCTCCCTGTCTCTCTCACAGGCCGGAGCCTCTACTCCCAGCTCCCAGTCTCTCTCACAGACCGGAGCCTCTACTCCCAGCTCCCTGTCTCTCTCACAGGCCGGAGCCTCTACTCCCAGCTAACTGTCTCTCTCACAGGCCGGAGCCTCTACTCCCAGCTCCCTGTCTCTCTCACAGGCCGGAGCCTCGACTCCCAGCTCCCTGTCTCTCTCACAGACCGGAGCCTCTACTCCCAGCTACCTGTCTCTCTCACAGACCGGAGCCTCTACTCTCAGCTCCCTGTCTCTCTCACAGGCCAGAGCCTCTACTCCCAGCTCCCTGTCTCTCTCACAGGCCGGAGCCTCTACTCCCAGCTCCCTGTCTCTCTCACAGACCAGAGCCTCTACTCCCAGCTCCCTGTCTCTCTCACAGACCGGAGCCTCTACTCCCAGCTCCCTGTCTCTCTCACAGACCGGAGCCTCTACTCCCAGCTCCCTGTCTCTCTCACAGAGCAGAGCCTCTACTACCAGCTCCCTGTCTCTCTCACAGACCGGAGCCTCTACTCCCAGCTGCCTGTCTCTCTCACAGGCCAGGCCTCTACTCCCAGCTCCCTGTCTCTCTCACAGACCGGAGCCTCTACTCCCAGCTCCCTGTCTCTCTCACAGGCCGGAGCCTCTACTCCCAGCTCCCTGTCTCTCTCACAGGCCGGAGCCTCTACTCCCAGCTCCCTGTCTCTCTCACAGGCCGGAGCCTCTACTCCCAGCTCCCTGCCTCTCACACAGGCCGGAGCCTCTACTCCCAGCTCCCTGTCTCTCCCACAGGCCGGAGCCTCTACTCCCAGCTCCCTGCCTCTCTCACAGGCCGGAGCCTCTACTCCCAGCTCACTGTCTCTCTCACAGACCAGAGCCTCTACTCCCAGCTCCCTGTCTCTCTCACAGACCGGAGCCTTTACTCCCAGCTCCCTGTCTCTCTCACAGGCCAGGCCTCTACTCCCAGCTCCCTGTCTCTCTCACAGGCCAGAGCCTCTACTCCCAGCTCCCTGTCTCTCTCACAGACCGGAGCCTCTACTCCCAGCTCCCTGTCTATCTCACAGGCCGGAGCCTCTACTCCCAGCTCCCTGTCTCTCTCACAGACCGGAGCCTCTACTCCCAGCTCCCTGTTTCTCTCACAGGCCAGAGCCTCTACTCCCAGCTCCCTGTCTCTCTCACAGACCGGAGCATCTACTCCCAGCTCCCTGTCTCTCTCACAGGCCGGAGCCTCTACTCCCAGCTCCCTGTCTCTCTCACAGGCCGGAGCCTCTACTCCCAGCTCCCTGTCTCTCTCACAGACCAGAGCCTCTACTCCCAGCTCCCTGCCTCTCTCACAGGCCGGAGCCTCTACTCCCAGCTCACTGTCTCTCTCACAGACCGGAGCCTCCACTCCCAGCTCCCTGTCTCTCTCACAGACCGGAGCCTCTACTCCCAGCTCACTGTCTCTCTCACAGACCAGAGCCTCTACTCCCAGCTCCCTGTCTCTCTCACAGGCCGGAGCCTCTACTCCCAGCTCCCTGTCTCTCTCACATGCCAGAGCCTCTACTCCCAGCTCCCTGTCTCTCTCACAGGCCGGAGCCTCTACTCCCAGCTCCCTGTCTCTCTCACAGACCAGGCCTCTACTCCCAGCTCCCTGTCTCTCTCACAGGCCGGAGCCTCTACTCCCAGCTGCCTGTCTCTCTCACAGGCCAGGCCTCTACTCCCAGCTCCCTGTCTCTCTCACAGGCCGGAGCCTCTACTCCCAGCTCCCTGTCTCTCTCACAGGCCAGGCCTCTACTCCCAGCTCCCTGTCTCTCTCACAGACCAGAGCCTCTACTCCCAGCTCCCTGTCTCTCTCACAGACCAGGCCTCTACTCCCAGCTCCCTGTCTCTCTCACAGACCAGGCCTCTACTCCCAGCAACCTGTCTCTCTCACAGGCCGGAGCCTCTACTCCCAGCTCCCTGTCTCTCTCACAGGCCAGGCCTCTACTCCCAGCTCCCTGTCTCTCTCACAGGCCGGAGCCTCTACTCCCAGCTCCCTGTCTCTCTCACAGGCCAGGCCTCTACTCCCAGCTCCCTGTCTCTCTCACAGACCAGAGCCTCTA
The DNA here is from genome assembly GCF_052327205.1 of Somniosus microcephalus. Taxonomy (NCBI): domain Eukaryota; kingdom Metazoa; phylum Chordata; class Chondrichthyes; order Squaliformes; family Somniosidae; genus Somniosus; species Somniosus microcephalus. Next base: position 23,309,953 of record NW_028225181.1, on the reverse strand, counting down.
CTCCCAGCTCCCTGTCTCTCTCACAGACCGGAGCCTCTACTCCCAGCTCCCTGTCTCTCTCACAGGCCGGAGCCTCTACTCCCAGCTCCCTGTCTCTCTCACAGACCGGAGCCTCTACTCCCAGCTCCCTGTCTCTCTCACAGGCCAGAGCCTCTACTACCAGCACCCTGTCTCTCTCACAGACCGGAGCCTCTACTCCCAGCTCCCTCTCTCTCTCACAGGCCGGAGCCTCTACTCCCAGCTCCCTGTCTCTCTCACAGGCCGGAGCCTCTACTCCCAGCTCCCTGTCTCTCTCACAGGCCGGAGCCTCGACTCCCAGCTCCCTGTCTCTCTCACAGGCTGGAGCCTCTACTCCCAGCTCCCTGTCTCTCTCACAGACCAGAGCCTCTACTCCCAGCTCCCTGTCTCTCTCACAGACCAGGCCTCTACACCCAGCTCCCTGTCTCTCTCACAGACCAGAGCCTCCACTCCCAGCTCCCTGTCTCTCTCACAGACCGGAGCCTCTACTCCCAGCTCACTGTCTCTCTCACAGGCCGGAGCCTCTACTCCCAGCTCCCTGTCTCTCTCACAGGCCGGAGCCTCTGCTCCCAGCTTCCTGTCTCTCTCACAGACCGGAGCCTCTACTCCCAGCTCCCTGTCTCTCTCACAGACCGGAGCCTCTACACCCAGCTCCCTGTCTCTCTCACAGACCAGAGCCTCCACTCCCAGCTCCCTGTCTCTCTCACAGACCGGAGCCTCTACTCCCAGCTCCCTGTCTCTCTCACAGACCAGAGCCTCTACTCCCAGCTCCCTGTCTCTCTCACAGACCAGAGCCTCTACTCCCAGCTCCCTGTCTCTCTCACAGGCCAGAGCCTCTACTCCCAGCTCCCTGTCTCTCTCACAGGCCGGAGCCTCTACTCCCAGCTCCCTGCCTCTCTCACAGACCGGAGCCTCTCCTCCCAGCTCCCTGTCTCTCTCACAGACCAGAGCCTTTACTCCCAGCTCCCTGTCTCTCTCACAGACCGGAGCCGCTACTCCCAGCTCCCTGTCTCTCTCACAGACCAGAGCCTCTACTCCCAGCTCCCTGTCTCTCTCACAGACCAGAGCCTCTACTCCCAGCTCCCTGTCTCTCTCACAGGCCGGAGCCTCTACTCCCAGCTCCCTGTCTCTCTCACAGGCCGGAGCCTCTACTCCCAGCTCCCTGTCTCTCTCACAGGCCGGAGCCTCTAGTCCCAGCTCCCTGTCTCTCTCACAGACCAGGCCTCTACTCCCAGCTCCCTTTCTCTCTCACAGGCCGGAGCCTCTACTCCCAGCTCCCTGTTTCTCTCACAGACCAGGCCTCTACTCCCAGCTCCCTGTCTCTCTCACAGGCCGGAGCCTCTACTCCCAGCTCCCTGTCTCTCTCACAGACCGGAGCCTCTACTCCCAGCTCCCTGTCTCTCTCACAGGCCGGAGCCTCTACTCCCAGCTCCCTGACTCTCTCACAGACCGGAGCCTCTACTCCCAGCTCCCTGTCTCTCTCACAGGCCAGGCCTCTACTCCCAGCTCCCTGTCTCTCTCACAGACCAGAGCCTCTACTCCCAGCTCCCTGTCTCTCTCACAGTCCGGAGCCTCTACTCCCAGCTCCCTGTCTCTCTCACAGGCCGGAGCCTCTACTCCCAGCTCCCTGTCTCTCTCACAGACCGGAGCCTCTGCTCCCAGCTCCCTGTCTCTCTCACAGACCGGAGCCTCTACTCCCAGCTCCCTGTCTCTCTCACAGACCGGAGCCTCTACTCCCAGCTCCCTGTCTCTCTCACAGACCGGAGCCTCTACTCCCAGCTCCCTGTCTCTCTCACAGACCGGAGCCTCTACTCCCAGCTCCCTCTCTCTCTCACAGGCCGGAGCCTCTACTCCCAGCTCCCTGTCTCTCTCACAGGCCGGAGCCTCTACTCCCAGCTCCCTGTCTCTCTCACAGACAGGAGCCTCTACTCCCAGCTCCCTGTCTCTCTCACAGACTGGAGCCTCTACTCCCAGCTCCCTGTCTCTCTCACAGACCGGAGCCTCTACTCCCAGCTCCCTGTCTCTCTCACAGGCCGGAGCCTCTACTCCCAGCTCCCTGTCTCTCTCACAGGCCGGAGCCTCTACTCCCAGCTCCCTGTCTCTCTCACAGACCGGAGCCTCTACTCCCAGCTCCCTGTCTCTCTCACAGGCCGGAGCCCCTACTCCCAGCTCCCTGTCTCTCTCACAGACCAGAGCCTCTACTCCCAGCTCCCTGTCTCTCTCACAGGCCGGAGCCTCTACTCACAGCTCCCTGTCTCTCTCAGAGACCAGAGCCTCTACTCCTAGCTCCCTGTCTCTCTCACAGGCCGGAGCCTCTACTCCCAGCTCCCTGTCTCTCTCACAGACCGGAGCCTCTATTCCCAGCTCCCTGTCTCTCTCACAGGCAAGGCCTCTACTCCCAGCTCCCTGTCTCTCTCACAGACCGGAGCCTCTACTCCCAGCTCCCTGTCTCTCTCACAGGCCGGAGCCTCTACTCCCAGCTCCCTGTCTCTCTCACAGACCGGAGTCTCTACTCCCAGCTCCCTGTCTCTCTCACAGACCGGAGCCTCTACACCCAGCTCCCTGTCTCTCTCCCAGGCCGGAGCCTCTGCTCCCAGCTCCCTGTCTCTCTCACAGGCCAGAGCCTCTACTCCCAGCTCCCTGTCTCTCTCACAGGCCGGAGCCTCTGCTCCCAGCTTCCTGTCTCTCTCACAGGCCAGAGCCTCTACTCCCAGCTCCCTGTCTCTCTCACAGGCCAGAGCCTCTACTCCCAGCTCCCTGTCTCTCTCACAGACCGGAGCCTCTACTCCCAGCTCCCTGTCTCTCTCACAGGCTGGAGCCTCTACTCCCAGCTCCCTGTCTCTCTCACAGGCCGGAGCCTCTACTCCCAGCTCCCTCTCTCTCTCACAGGCTGGAGCCTCTACTCCCAGCTCCCTGTCTCTCTCACAGACCAGAGCCTCTACTCCCAGCTCCCTGTCTCTCTCACAGACCAGGCCTCTACTCCCACCTCCCTGTCACTCTCACAGACCGGAGCCTCTACTCCCAGCTCCCTGTCTCTCTCACAGGCAAGGCCTCTACTCCCAGCTCCCTGTCTCTCTCACAGACCGGAGCCTCTACTCCCAGCTCCCTGTCTCTCTCACAGGCCGGAGCCTCTACTCCCAGCTCCCTGTCTCTCTCACAGACCGGAGTCTCTACTCCCAGCTCCCTGTCTCTCTCACAGGCCGGAGCCTCTACTCCCAGCTCCCGGTCTCTCTCACAGGGCCAGAGCCTCTACTCCCAGCTCCCTGTCTCTCTCACAGGCCGGAGCCTCTACTCCCAGCTCCCTGTCTCTCTCACAGACCAGAGCCTCTACTCCCAGCTCCTTGTCTCTCTCACAGGCCGGAGCCTCCACTCCCAGCTCCCTGTCTCTCTCACAGGCCAGAGCCTCTACTCCCAGCTCCCTGTCTCTCTCACAGGCCGGAGCCTCTACTCCCAGCTCCCGGTCTCTCTCACAGGGCCAGAGCCTCTACTCCCAGCTTCCTGTCTCTCTCACAGGCCGGAGCCTCTACTCCCAGCTCCCTGTCTCTCTCACAGACCGGAGCCTCTACTCCCAGCTCCCTGTCTCTCTCACAGACCGGAGCCTCTACTCCCAGCTCCCTGTCTCTCTCACAGACCGGAGCCTCTACTCCCAGCTCCCTGTCTCTCTCACAGACCGGAGCCTCTACTCCCAGCTCCCTGTCTCTCTCACAGACCGGAGCCTCTATTCCCAGCTCCCTGTCTCTCTCACAGACCGGAGCCTCTACTCCCAGCTCCCTGTCTCTCTCACAGACCAGAGCCTCTACTCCCAGCTCCCTGTCTCTCTCACAGACCGGAGCCTCTACTCCCAGCTTCCTGTCTCTCTCACAGGCCGGAGCCTCTACTCCCAGCTCCCTGTCTCTCTCACAGACCGGAGCCTCTACTCCCAGCTCCCTGTCTCTCTCACAGGCCGGAGCCTCTACTCCCAGCTCCCTGTCTCTCTCACAGACCAGAGCCTCTACTCCCAGCTCCCTGTCTATCTCACAGGCCGGAGCCTCTACTCCCAGCTCCCTGTCTCTCTCACAGACCAGAGCCTCTACTCCCAGCTCCCTGTCTCTCTCACAGACCGGAGCCTCTACTCCCAGCTCCCTGTCTCTCTCACAGACCGGAGCCTCTACTCCCAGCTCCCTGTCTCTCTCACAGACCAGGCCTCTACTCCCAGCTCCCTGTCTCTCTCACAGACCAGAGCCTCTACTCCCAGCTCCCTGTCTCTCTCACAGATCGGAGCCTCTACTCCCAGCTCCCTGTCTCTCTCACAGACCGGAGCCTCTACTCCCAGCTCCCTGTCTCTCTCACACGCCGGAGCCTCTACTCCCAGCTCCCTGTCTCTCTCACAGGCCGGAGCCTCTACTCCCAGCTCCCTGTCTCTCTCACAGACCGGAGCCTCTACTCCCAGCTCCCTGTCTCTCTGACAGGCCGGAGCCTCTACTCCCAGCTCCCTGTCTCTCTCACAGGCTGGAGCCTCTACTCCCAGCTCCCTGTCTCTCTCACAGGCCGGAGCCTCTACTCCCAGCTCCCTGCCTCTCTCACAGGCCGGAGCCTCTACTCCCAGCTCCCTGCCTCTCTCACAGGCCGGAGCCTCTATCCCAGATCCCTGTCTCTCTCTCACAGGCCGGAGCCTCTACTCCCAGCTCCCTGTCTCTCTCACAGACCGGAGCCTCTACTCCCAGCTCCCTGTCTCTCTCACAGACCGGAGCCTCTACTCCCAGCTCCCTGTCTCTCTCACAGACCGGAGCCTCTACTCCCAGCTCCCTCTCTCTCTCACAGGCCGGAGCCTCTACTCCCAGCTCCCTGTCTCTCTCACAGGCCGGAGCCTCTACTCCCAGCTCCCTGTCTCTCTCACAGACAGGAGCCTCTACTCCCAGCTCCCTGTCTCTCTCACAGACCGGAGCCTCTACTCCCAGCTCCCTGTCTCTCTCACAGACCGGAGCCTCTACTCCCAGCTCCCTGTCTCTCTCACAGGCCGGAGCCTCTACTCCCAGCTCCCTGTCTCTCTCATAGGCCGGAGCCTCTACTCCCAGCTCCCTGTCTCTCTCACAGGCCGGAGCCTCTACTCCCAGCTCCCTGTCTCTCTCACAGGCTGGAGCCTCTACTCCCAGCTCCCTGTCTCTCTCACAGACCAGAGCCTCTACTCCCAGCTCACTGTCTCTCTCACAGGCCGGAGCCTCTACTCCCAGCTCCCTGTCTCTCTCACAGGCCGGAGCCTCTACTCCCAGCTCCCTGTCTCTCTCACAGACCAGAGCCTCTACTCTCAGCTCCCTGTCTCTCTCACAGGCCGGAGCCTCTACTCCCAGCTCCCTGTCTCTCTCACAGACCGGAGCCTCTACTCCCAGCTCCCTGTCTCTCTCACAGACCGGAGCCTCTACTCCCAGCTCCCTGTCTCTCTCACAGACCGGAGCCTCTACTCCCAGCTCCCTGTCTCTCTCACAGACCGGAGCCTCTACTCCCAGCTCCCTGTCTCTCTCACAGACCGGAGCCTCTACTCCCAGCTCCCTGTCTCTCTCACAGACCGGAGCCTCTACTCCCAGCTCCCTGTCTCTCTCACAGACCGGAGCCTCTACTCCCAGCTCCCTCTCTCTCTCACAGGCCGGAGCCTCTACTCCCAGCTCCCTGTCTCTCTCACAGGCCGGAGCCTCTACTCCCAGCTCCCTGTCTCTCTCACAGACAGGAGCCTCTACTCCCAGCTCCCTGTCTCTCTCACAGACTGGAGCCTCTACTCCCAGCTCCCTGTCTCTCTCACAGACCGGAGCCTCTACTCCCAGCTCCCTGTCTCTCTCACAGGCCGGAGCCTCTACTCCCAGCTCCCTGTCTCTCTCACAGGCCGGAGCCTCTACTCCCAGCTCCCTGTCTCTCTCACAGACCGGAGCCTCTACTCCCAGCTCCCTGTCTCTCTCACAGGCCGGAGCCCCTACTCCCAGCTCCCTGTCTCTCTCACAGACCAGAGCCTCTACTCCCAGCTCCCTGTCTCTCTCACAGGCCGGAGCCTCTACTCACAGCTCCCTGTCTCTCTCAGAGACCAGAGCCTCTACTCCTAGCTCCCTGTCTCTCTCACAGGCCGGAGCCTCTACTCCCAGCTCCCTGTCTCTCTCACAGACCGGAGCCTCTATTCCCAGCTCCCTGTCTCGCTCACAGGCAAGGCCTCTACTCCCAGCTCCCTGTCTCTCTCACAGACCGGAGCCTCTACTCCCAGCTCCCTGTCTCTCTCACAGGCCGGAGCCTCTACTCCCAGCTCCCTGTCTCTCTCACAGACCGGAGTCTCTACTCCCAGCTCCCTGTCTCTCTCACAGACCGGAGCCTCTACACCCAGCTCCCTGTCTCTCTCCCAGGCCGGAGCCTCTGCTCCCAGCTCCCTGTCTCTCTCACAGGCCAGAGCCTCTACTCCCAGCTCCCTGTCTCTCTCACAGGCCGGAGCCTCTGCTCCCAGCTTCCTGTCTCTCTCACAGGCCAGAGCCTCTACTCCCAGCTCCCTGTCTCTCTCACAGGTCGGAGCCTCTACTCCCAGCTCCCTGTCTCTCTCACAGACCGGAGCCTCTACTCCCAGCTCCCTGTCTCTCTCACAGGCCGGAGCCCCTACTCCCAGCTCCCTGTCTCTCTCACAGACCAGAGCCTCTACTCCCAGCTCCCTGTCTCTCTCACAGGCCGGAGCCTCTACTCACAGCTCCCTGTCTCTCTCAGAGACCAGAGCCTCTACTCCTAGCTCCCTGTCTCTCTCACAGGCCGGAGCCTCTACTCCCAGCTCCCTGTCTCTCTCACAGACCGGAGCCTCTATTCCCAGCTCCCTGTCTCTCTCACAGGCAAGGCCTCTACTCCCAGCTCCCTGTCTCTCTCACAGACCGGAGCCTCTACTCCCAGCTCCCTGTCTCTCTCACAGGCCGGAGCCTCTACTCCCAGCTCCCTGTCTCTCTCACAGACCGGAGTCTCTACTCCCAGCTCCCTGTCTCTCTCACAGGCCGGAGCCTCTACTCCCAGCTCCCGGTCTCTCTCACAGGGCCAGAGCCTCTACTCCCAGCTCCCTGTCTCTCTCACAGGCCGGAGCCTCTACTCCCAGCTCCCTGTCTCTCTCACAGACCAGAGCCTCTACTCCCAGCTCCTTGTCTCTCTCACAGGCCGGAGCCTCCACTCCCAGCTCCCTGTCTCTCTCACAGGCCAGAGCCTCTACTCCCAGCTCCCTGTCTCTCTCACAGGCCGGAGCCTCTACTCCCAGCTCCCGGTCTCTCTCACAGGGCCAGAGCCTCTACTCCCAGCTTCCTGTCTCTCTCACAGGCCGGAGCCTCTACTCCCAGCTCCCTGTCTCTCTCACAGACCGGAGCCTCTACTCCCAGCTCCCTGTCTCTCTCACAGACCGGAGCCTCTACTCCCAGCTCCCTGTCTCTCTCACAGACCGGAGCCTCTACTCCCAGCTCCCTGTCTCTCTCACAGACCGGAGCCTCTACTCCCAGCTCCCTGTCTCTCTCACAGACCGGAGCCTCTATTCCCAGCTCCCTGTCTCTCTCACAGACCGGAGCCTCTACTCCCAGCTCCCTGTCTCTCTCACAGACCAGAGCCTCTACTCCCAGCTCCCTGTCTCTCTCACAGACCGGAGCCTCTACTCCCAGCTTCCTGTCTCTCTCACAGGCCGGAGCCTCTACTCCCAGCTCCCTGTCTCTCTCACAGACCGGAGCCTCTACTCCCAGCTCCCTGTCTCTCTCACAGGCCGGAGCCTCTACTCCCAGCTCCCTGTCTCTCTCACAGACCAGAGCCTCTACTCCCAGCTCCCTGTCTATCTCACAGGCCGGAGCCTCTACTCCCAGCTCCCTGTCTCTCTCACAGACCAGAGCCTCTACTCCCAGCTCCCTGTCTCTCTCACAGACCGGAGCCTCTACTCCCAGCTCCCTGTCTCTCTCACAGACCGGAGCCTCTACTCCCAGCTCCCTGTCTCTCTCACAGACCAGGCCTCTACTCCCAGCTCCCTGTCTCTCTCACAGACCAGAGCCTCTACTCCCAGCTCCCTGTCTCTCTCACAGATCGGAGCCTCTACTCCCAGCTCCCTGTCTCTCTCACAGACCGGAGCCTCTACTCCCAGCTCCCTGTCTCTCTCACACGCCGGAGCCTCTACTCCCAGCTCCCTGTCTCTCTCACAGGCCGGAGCCTCTACTCCCAGCTCCCTGTCTCTCTCACAGACCGGAGCCTCTACTCCCAGCTCCCTGTCTCTCTGACAGGCCGGAGCCTCTACTCCCAGCTCCCTGTCTCTCTCACAGGCTGGAGCCTCTACTCCCAGCTCCCTGTCTCTCTCACAGGCCGGAGCCTCTACTCCCAGCTCCCTGCCTCTCTCACAGGCCGGAGCCTCTACTCCCAGCTCCCTGCCTCTCTCACAGGCCGGAGCCTCTATCCCAGATCCCTGTCTCTCTCTCACAGGCCGGAGCCTCTACTCCCAGCTCACTGTCTCTCTCACAGGCCGGAGCCTCTACTCCCAGCTCCCTGTCTCTCTCACAGGCCGGAGCGTCTACTCCCAGCTCCCTGTCTCTCTCACAGACCAGAGCCTCTACTCCCAGCTCCCTGTCTCTCTCACAGACCGGAGCCTCTACGCCCAGCTCCCTGTCTCCCTCACAGACCAGGCCTCTACTCCCAGCTCCCTGTCTCTATCACAGACCGGAGCCTCTACTCCCAGCTCCCTGTCTCTCTCACAGACCGGAGCCTCTACTCCCAGCTCCCTGTCTCTCTCACAGGCCGGAGCCTCTACTCCCAGCTCCCTGTCTCTCTCACAGACCGGAGCCTCTACTCCCAGCTCCCTGCCTCTCTCACAGACCGGAGCCTCTACTCCCAGCTCCCTGTCTCTCTCACAGGCCGGAGCCTCTACTCCCAGCACCCTGTCTCTCTCACAGGCCGGAGCCTCTACTCCCAGCTCCCTGTCTCTCTCACAGGCCGGAGCCTCTACTCCCAGCTCCCTGTCTCTCTCACAGACCGGAGCCTCTACTCTCAGCTCCCTGTCTCTCTCACAGGCCGGAGCCTCTACTCCCAGCTCCCTGTCTCTCTCACAGGCCGGAGCCTCTACTCCCAGCTCCCTGTCTCTATCACAGACCAGAGCCTATACTCCCAGCTCCCTGTCTCTCTCACAGACCGGAGCCTCTACTCCCAGCTCCCTGTCTCTCTCACAGGCCGGAGCCTCTACTCCCAGCTCCCTGTCTCTCTCACAGGCCGGAGCCTCTACTCCCAGCTCCCTGTCTCTCTCACAGACCGGAGCCTCTACTCCCAGCTCCCTCTCTCTCTCACAGGCCGGAGCCTCTACTCCCAGCTCCCTGTCTCTCTCACAGACCGGAGCCTCTACTCCCAGCTCCCTGTCTCTCTCACAGACCGGAGCCTCTACTCCCAGCTCCCTGTCTCTCTCACAGACCGGAGCCTCTACTCCCAGCTCCCTGTCTCTCTCACAGACCAGAGCCTCTACTCCCAGCTCCCTGTCTCTCTCACAGGCCGGAGCCTCTACTCCCAGCTCCCTGTCTCTCTCACAGACCGGAGCCTCTACTCCCAGCTCCCTGTCTCTCTCACAGACCGGAGCCTCTTCTCCCAGCTCCCTGTCTCTCTCACAGGCCGGAGCCTCTACTCCCAGCTCCCTGTCGCTCTCACAGGCCAGAGCCTCTACTCCCAGCTCCCTGTCTCTCTCACAGGCCAGAGCCTCTACTCCCAGCTCCCTGTCTCTCTCACAGACCGGAGCCTCTCCTCCCAGCTCCCTGTCTCTCTCACAGACCGGAGCCTCGACTCCCAGCTCCCTGTCTCTCTCACAGACCGGAGCCTCTACACCCAGCTCCCTGTCTCTGTCACAGGCCGGAGCCTCTACTCCCAGCTCCCTGTCTCTCTCACAGGCCAGAGCCTCTACTCCCAGCTCCCTGTCTCTCTCACAGGCCAGAGCCTCTACTCCCAGCTCCCTGTCTCTCTCACAGACCGGAGCCTCTACTCCCAGCTCCCTGTCTCTCTCAGAGACCGGAGCCTCTACTCCCAGCTCCCTGTCTCTCTCACAGGCCGGAGCCTCTACTCCCAGCTCCCTGTCTCTCTCACAGGCCGGAGCCTCTACTCCCAGCTCCCTGTCTCTCTCACAGGCCGGAGCCTCTACTCCCAGCTCCCTGTCTCTCTCACAGACCAGGCCTCTACTCCCAGCTCCCTGTCTCTCTCACAGACCGGAGCCTCTACTCCCAGCTCCCTGTCTCTCTCACAGTCCGGAGCCTCTACTCCCAGCTCCCTGTCTCTCTCACAGACCAGGCCTCTGCTCCCAGCTCCCTGTCTCTCTCACAGGCCGGAGCCTCTACTCCCAGCTCCCTGTCTCTCTCAAAGGCTAGAGCCTCTGCTCCCAGCTCCCTGCCTCTCTCACAGACCGGAGCCTCTACTCGCAGCTCCCTGTCTCTCTCACAGACCGGAGCCTCTACTCCCAGCTCCCTGTCTCTCTCACAGGCCGGAGCCTCTACTCCCAGCTCCCTGTCTCTCTCACAGACCGGAGCCTCTACTCCCAGCTCCCTGTCTCTCTCACAGGCCGGAGCCTCTACTCCCAGCTCCCTGTCTCTCTCACAGGCCGGAGCCTCTACTCCCAGCTCCCTGTCTCTCTCACAGGCCAGAGCCTCTACTCCCAGCTCGCTGTCTCTCTCACAGGCCGGAGCCTCTACTCCCAGCTCCCTGTCTCTCTCACAGGCCGGAGCCTCTAATCCCAGCTCCCTGTCTCTCTCACAGACCGGAGCCTCTACTCCCAGCTCCCTGTCTCTCTCACAGGCCGGAGCCTCTACTCCCAGCTCCCTGTCACTCTCACAGACAAGAGCCTCTACTCCCAGCTCCCTGTCTCTCTCACAGGCCGGAGCCTCTACTCCCAGCTCCCTGTCTCTCTCACAGGCCGGAGCCTCTACTCCCAGCTCCCTGTCTCTCTCACAGGCCGGAGCCTCTACTCCCAGCTCCCTGTCTCTCTCACAGGCCGGAGCCTCTACTCCCAGCTCCCTGTCTCTCTCACAGGCCGGAGCCTCTACTCCCAGCTCCCTGTCTCTCTCACAGACCGGAGCCTCTACTCCCAGCTCCCTGTCTCTCTCACAGGCCGGAGCCTCTACTCCCAGCTCCCTGTCTCTCTCACAGGCCGGAGCCTCTACTCCCAGCTCCCTGTCTCTCTCACAGGCCGGAGCCTCTACTCCCAGCTCCCTGTCTCTCTCACAGACCGGAGCCTCTACACTCAGCTCCCTGTCTCTCTCACAGGCCAGAGCCTCTACTCCCAGCTCCCTGTCTCTCTCACAGACCAGGCCTCTACTCCCAGCTCCCTGTCTCTCTCACAGGCCGGAGCCTCTACTCCTAGCTCCCTGTCTCTCTCACAGACCGGAGCCTCTACTCCCAGCTCCCTGTCTCTCTCACAGACCGGAGCCTCTACTCCCAGCTCCCTGTCTCTCTCACAGGCCGGAGCCTCTACTCCCAGCTCCCTGTCTCTCTCACAGGCCGGAGCCTCTACTCCCAGCTCCCTGTCTCTCTCACAGACCAGAGCCTCTACTCCCAGCTCCCTGACTCTCTCACAGACCAGCCCTCTACTCCCAGCTCCCTGTCTCTCTCACAGACCGGAGCCTCTACTCCCAGCTCCCTGTCTCTCTCACAGGCCGGAGCCTCTACTCCCAGCTCCCTGTCTCTCTCACAGACCAGAGCCTCTACTCCCAGCTCCCTGTCTCTCTCACAGGCCGGAGCCTCTACTCCCAGCTCCCTGTCTCTCTCACAGACCAGGCCTCTACTCCCAGCTCGCTGTCTCTCTCACAGACCGGAGCCTCTACTCCCAGCTCCCTGTCTCTCTCACAGGCCAGAGCCTCTACTCCCAGCTCCCTGTCTCTCTCACAGGCCGGAGCCTCTACTCCCAGCTCCCTGTCTCTCTCACAGGCCGGAGCCCCTACTCCCAGCTCCCTGTATCTCTCACAGGCCGGAGCCTCTACTCCCAGCTCCCTGTCTCTCTCACAGGCCGGAGCCTCTACTCCCAGCTCCCTGTCTCTCTCACAGACCAGAGCCTCTACTCCCAGCTCCCTGTCTCTCTCAGAGGCCGGAGCCTCTACTCCCAGCTCCCTGTCTCTCTCACAGGCCGGAGCCTCTACTCCCAGCTCCCTGTCTCTCTCACAGACCGGAGCCTCTACTCCCAGCTCCCTGTCTCTCTCACAGGCCGGAGCCTCTACTCCCAGGTCCCTGTCTCTCTCACAGACCAGAGCCTCTACTCCCAGCTCCCTGTCTCTCTCACAGACCGGAGCCTCTACTCCCATCTCCCTGTCTGTCTCACAGGCCGGAGCCTCTACTCCCAGCTCCCTGTCTCTCTCAAAGACCGGAGCCTCTACTCCCAGCTCCCTGTCTCTCTCACAGACCGGAGCCTCTACTCCCAGCCCCCTGTCTCTCTCACAGACCGGAGCCTCTACTCCCAGCTCCCTGTCTCTCTCACAGACCAGAGACTCTACTCCCAGCTCCCTGTCTCTCTCACAGACCAGAGCCTCTACTCCCAGCTCCCTGTCTCTCTCACAGACCGGAGCCTCTACTCCCAGCTCCCTGTCTCTCTCACAGGCCGGAGCCTCTACTCCCAGCTCCCTGTCTCTCTCACAGGCTGGAGCCTCTACTCCCAGCTCCCTGTCTCTCTCACAGGCCGGAGCCTCTACTCCCAGCTCCCTGCCTCTCTCACAGGCCGGAGCCTCTACTCCCAGCTCCCTGCCTCTCTCACAGGCCGGAGCCTCTATCCCAGATCCCTGTCTCTCTCTCACAGGCCGGAGCCTCTACTCCCAGCTCACTGTCTCTCTCACAGGCCGGAGCCTCTACTCCCAGCTCCCTGTCTCTCTCACAGGCCGGAGCCTCTACTCCCAGCTCCCTGTCTCTCTCACAGACCAGAGCCTCTACTCCCAGCTCCCTGTCTCTCTCACAGACCGGAGCCTCTACGCCCAGCTCCCTGTCTCCCTCACAGACCAGGCCTCTACTCCCAGCTCCCTGTCTCTCTCACAGACCGGAGCCTCTACTCCCAGCTCCCTGTCTCTCTCACAGACCGGAGCCTCTACTCCCAGCTCCCTGTCTCTCTCACAGGCCGGAGCCTCTACTCCCAGCTCCCTGTCTCTCTCACAGACCGAAGCCTCTACTCCCAGCTCCCTGCCTCTCTCACAGACCGGAGCCTCTACTCCCAGCTCCCTTTCTCTCTCACAGGCCGGAGCCTCTACTCCCAGCACCCTGTCTCTCTCACAGGCCGGAGCCTCTACTCCCAGCTCCCTGTCTCTCTCACAGGCCGGAGCCTCTACTCCCAGCTCCCTGTCTCTCTCACAGACCGGAGCCTCTACTCTCAGCTCCCTGTCTCTCTCACAGGCCGGAGCCTCTACTCCCAGCTCCCTGTCTCTCTCACAGGCCGGAGCCTCTACTCCCAGCTCCCTGTCTCTCTCACAGACCAGAGCCTCTACTCCCAGCTCCCTGTCTCTCTCACAGACCGGAGCCTCTACTCCCAGCTCCCTGTCTCTCTCACAGGCCGGAGCCTCTACTCCCAGCTCCCTGTCTCTCTCACAGGCCGGAGCCTCTACTCCCAGCTCCCTGTCTCTCTCACAGACCGGAGCCTCTACTCCCAGCTCCCTGTCCCTCTCACAGGCCGGAGCCTCTACTCCCAGCTCCCTGTCTCTCTCACAGACCGGAGCCTCTACTCCCAGCTCCCTGTCTCTCTCACAGACCGGAGCCTCTACTCCCAGCTCCCTGTCTCTCTCACAGACCGGAGCCTCTACTCCCAGCTCCCTGTCTCTCTCACAGACCAGAGCCTCTACTCCCAGCTCCCTGTCTCTCTCACAGGCCGGAGCCTCTACTCCCAGCTCCCTGTCTCTCTCACAGACCGGAGCCTCTACTCCCAGCTCCCTGTCTCTCTCACAGACCGGAGCCTCTACTCCCAGCTCCCTGTCTCTCTCACAGGCCGGAGCCTCTACTCCCAGCTCCCTGTCGCTCTCACAGGCCAGAGCCTCTACTCCCAGCTCCCTGTCTCTCTCACAGGCCAGAGCCTCTACTCCCAGCTCCCTGTCTCTCTCACAGACCGGAGCCTCTCCTCCCAGCTCCCTGTCTCTCTCACAGACCGGAGCCTCGACTCCCAGCTCCCTGTCTCTCTCACAGACCGGAGCCTCTACACCCAGCTCCCTGTCTCTGTCACAGGCCGGAGCCTCTACTCCCAGCTCCCTGTCTCTCTCAAAGGCCAGAGCCTCTACTCCCAGCTCCCTGTCTCTCTCACAGGCCAGAGCCTCTACTCCCAGCTCCCTGTCTCTCTCACAGACCGGAGCCTCTACTCCCAGCTCCCTGTCTCTCTCAGAGACCGGAGCCTCTACTCCCAGCTCCCTGTCTCTCTCACAGGCCGGAGCCTCTACTCCCAGCTCCCTGTCTCTCTCACAGGCCGGAGCCTCTACTCCCAGCTCCCTGTCTCTCTCACAGGCCGGAGCCTCTACTCCCAGCTCCCTGTCTCTCTCACAGACCAGGCCTCTACTCCCAGCTCCCTGTCTCTCTCACAGACCGGAGCCTCTACTCCCAGCTCCCTGTCTCTCTTACAGTCCGGAGCCTCTACTCCCAGCTCCCTGTCTCTCTCACAGACCAGGCCTCTGCTCCCAGCTCCCTGTCTCTCTCACAGACCGGAGCCTCTACGCCCAGCTCCCTGTCTCCCTCACAGACCAGGCCTCTACTCCCAGCTCCCTGTCTCTCTCACAGACCGGAGCCTCTACTCCCAGCTCCCTGTCTCTCTCACAGACCGGAGCCTCTACTCCCAGCTCCCTGTCTCTCTCACAGGCCGGAGCCTCTACTCCCAGCTCCCTGTCTCTCTCACAGACCGAAGCCTCTACTCCCAGCTCCCTGCCTCTCTCACAGACCGGAGCCTCTACTCCCAGCTCCCTTTCTCTCTCACAGGCCGGAGCCTCTACTCCCAGCACCCTGTCTCTCTCACAGGCCGGAGCCTCTACTCCCAGCTCCCTGTCTCTCTCACAGGCCGGAGCCTCTACTCCCAGCTCCCTGTCTCTCTCACAGACCGGAGCCTCTACTCTCAGCTCCCTGTCTCTCTCACAGGCCGGAGCCTCTACTCCCAGCTCCCTGTCTCTCTCACAGGCCGGAGCCTCTACTCCCAGCTCCCTGTCTCTCTCACAGACCAGAGCCTCTACTCACAGCTCCCTGTCTCTCTCACAGACCGGAGCCTCTACTCCCAGCTCCCTGTCTCTCTCACAGGCCGGAGCCTCTACTCCCAGCTCCCTGTCTCTCTCACAGGCCGGAGCCTCTACTCCCAGCTCCCTGTCTCTCTCACAGACCGGAGCCTCTACTCCCAGCTCCCTGTCCCTCTCACAGGCCGGAGCCTCTACTCCCAGCTCCCTGTCTCTCTCACAGACCGGAGCCTCTACTCCCAGCTCCCTGTCTCTCTCACAGACCGGAGCCTCTACTCCCAGCTCCCTGTCTCTCTCACAGACCGGAGCCTCTACTCCCAGCTCCCTGTCTCTCTCACAGACCAGAGCCTCTACTCCCAGCTCCCTGTCTCTCTCACAGGCCGGAGCCTCTACTCCCAGCTCCCTGTCTCTCTCACAGACCGGAGCCTCTACTCCCAGCTCCCTGTCTCTCTCACAGACCAGAGCCTCTACTCCCAGCTCCCTGTCTCTCTCACAGGCCGGAGCCTCTACTCCCAGCTCCCTGTCGCTCTCACAGGCCAGAGCCTCTACTCCCAGCTCCCTGTCTCTCTCACAGGCCAGAGCCTCTACTCCCAGCTCCCTGTCTCTCTCACAGACCGGAGCCTCTCCTCCCAGCTCCCTGTCTCTCTCACAGACCGGAGCCTCGACTCCCAGCTCCCTGTCTCTCTCACAGACCGGAGCCTCTACACCCAGCTCCCTGTCTCTGTCACAGGCCGGAGCCTCTACTCCCAGCTCCCTGTCTCTCTCAAAGGCCAGAGCCTCTACTCCCAGCTCCCTGTCTCTCTCACAGGCCAGAGCCTCTACTCCCAGCTCCCTGTCTCTCTCACAGACCGGAGCCTCTACTCCCAGCTCCCTGTCTCTCTCAGAGACCGGAGCCTCTACTCCCAGCTCCCTGTCTCTCTCACAGGCCGGAGCCTCTACTCCCAGCTCCCTGTCTCTCTCACAGGCCGGAGCCTCTACTCCCAGCTCCCTGTCTCTCTCACAGGCCGGAGCCTCTACTCCCAGCTCCCTGTCTCTCTCACAGACCAGGCCTCTACTCCCAGCTCCCTGTCTCTCTCACAGACCGGAGCCTCTACTCCCAGCTCCCTGTCTCTCTTACAGTCCGGAGCCTCTACTCCCAGCTCCCTGTCTCTCTCACAGACCAGGCCTCTGCTCCCAGCTCCCTGTCTCTCTCACAGGCCGGAGCCTCTACTCCCAGCTCCCTGTCTCTCTCAAAGGCCAGAGCCTCTGCTCCCAGCTCCCTGCCTCTCTCACAGACCGGAGCCTCTACTCGCAGCTCCCTGTCTCTCTCACAGACCGGAGCCTCTACTCCCAGCTCCCTGTCTCTCTCACAGGCCGGAGCCTCTACTCCCAGCTCCCTGTCTCTCTCACAGACCGGAGCCTCTACTCCCAGCTCCCTGTCTCTCTCACAGGCCGGAGCCTCTACACCCAGCTCCCTGTCTCTCTCATAGGCCGGAGCCTCTACTCCCAGCTCCCTGTCTCTCTCACAGGCCAGAGCCTCTACTCCCAGCTCGCTGTCTCTCTCACAGGCCGGAGCCTCTACTCCCAGCTCCCTGTCTCTCTCACAGGCCGGAGCCTCTACTCCCAGCTCCCTGTCTCTCTCACAGACCGGAGCCTCTACTCCCAGCTCCCTGTCTCTCTCACAGGCCGGAGCCTCTACTCCCAGCTCCCTGTCACTCTCACAGACAAGAGCCTCTACTCCCAGCTCCCTGTCTCTCTCACAGGCCGGAGCCTCTACTCCCAGCTCCCTGTCTCTCTCACAGGCCGGAGCCTCTACTCCCAGCTCCCTGTCTCTCTCACAGGCCGGAGCCTCTACTCCCAGCTCCCTGTCTCTCTCACAGGCCGGAGCCTCTACTCCCAGCTCCCTGTCTCTCTCACAGGCCGGAGCCTCTACTCCCAGCTCCCTGTCTCTCTCACAGACCGGAGCCTCTACTCCCAGCTCCCTGTCTCTCTCACAGGCCGGAGCCTCTACTCCCAGCTCCCTGTCTCTCTGACAGGCCGGAGCCTCTACTCCCAGCTCCCTGTCTCTCTCACAGGCCGGAGCCTCTACTCCCAGCTCCCTGTCTCTCTCACAGACCGGAGCCTCTACACTCAGCTCCCTGTCTCTCTCACAGGCCAGAGCCTCTACTCCCAGCTCCCTGTCTCTCTCACAGACCAGGCCTCTACTCCCAGCTCCCTGTCTCTCTCACAGGCCGGAGCCTCTACTCCTAGCTCCCTGTCTCTCTCACAGACCGGAGCCTCTACTCCCAGCTCCCTGTCTCTCTCACAGACCGGAGCCTCTACTCCCAGCTCCCTGTCTCTCTCACAGACCGGAGCCTCTACTCCCAGCTCCCTGTCTCTCTCACAGGCCGGAGCCTCTACTCCCAGCTCCCTGTCTCTCTCACAGGCCGGAGCCTCTACTCCCAGCTCCCTGTCTCTCTCACAGACCAGAGCCTCTACTCCCAGCTCCCTGACTCTCTCACAGACCAGCCCTCTACTCCCAGCTCCCTGTCTCTCTCACAGACCGGAGCCTCTACTCCCAGCTCCCTGTCTCTGTCACAGGCCGGAGCCTCTACTCCCAGCTCCCTGTCTCTCTCACAGACCAGAGCCTCTACTCCCAGCTCCCTGTCTCTCTCACAGGCCGGAGCCTCTACTCCCAGCTCCCTGTCTCTCTCACAGACCAGGCCTCTACTCCCAGCTCGCTGTCTCTCTCACAGACCGGAGCCTCTACTCCCAGCTCCCTGTCTCTCTCACAGGCCAGAGCCTCTACTCCCAGCTCCCTGTCTCTCTCACAGGCCGGAGCCTCTACTCCCAGCTCCCTGTCTCTCTCACAGGCCGGAGCCCCTACTCCCAGCTCCCTGTATCTCTCACAGGCCGGAGCCTCTACTCCCAGCTCCCTGTCTCTCTCACAGGCCGGAGCCTCTACTCCCAGCTCCCTGTCTCTCTCACAGACCAGAGCCTCTACTCCCAGCTCCCTGTCTCTCTCAGAGGCCGGAGCCTCTACTCCCAGCTCCCTGTCTCTCTCACAGGCCGGAGCCTCTACTCCCAGCTCCCTGTCTCTCTCACAGACCGGAGCCTCTACTCCCAGCTCCCTGTCTCTCTCACAGGCCGGAGCCTCTACTCCCAGGTCCCTGTCTCTCTCACAGACCAGAGCCTCTACTCCCAGCTCCCTGTCTCTCTCACAGACCGGAGCCTCTACTCCCAGCTCCCTGTCTCTCTCACAGACCGGAGCCTCTACTCCCAGCTCCCTGTCTCTCTCACAGGCCAGAGCCTCTACTCCCAGCTCCCTGTCTCTCTCACAGGCCGGAGCCTCTACTCCCAGCTCCCTGTCTCTCTCACAGGCCGGAGCCTCTACTCCCAGCTCCCTGTCTCTCTCACAGACCGCAGCCTCTACTTCCAGCTCCCTGTCTCTCTCACAGACCGGAGCCTCTACTCCCAGCTCCCTGTCTCTCTCACAGGCCGGACCCTCTCCTCCCAGCTCCCTGCCTCTCTCACAGACCGGAGCCTCTATTCTCAGCTCCCTGTCTCTCTCACAGACCGGAGCCTCTACTCCCAGCTCCCTGTCTCTCTCACAGACCAGAGCCTCTACTCCCAGCTCCCTGTCTCTCTCACAGGCCGGAGCATCTACTCCCATCTCCCTGTCTCTCTCACAGGCCGGAGCCTCTACTCCCAGCTCCCTGTCTCTCTCACAGACCGGAGCCTCTATTCCCAGCTCCCTGTCTCTCTCACAGACCGGAGCCTCTACTCCCAGCTCCCTGTCTCTCTCACAGGCCGGTGCCTCTATTCCCAGCTCCCTGCCTCTCTCACAGACCGGAGCCTCTATTCCCAGCTCCCTGTCTCTCTCACAGACCGGAGCCTCTACTCCCAGCTCCCTGTCTCTCTCACAGACCAGAGACTCTACTCCCAGCTCCCTGTCTCTCTCACAGACCAGAGCCTCTACTCCCAGCTCCCTGTCTCTCTCACAGACCGGAGCCTCTACTCCCAGCTCCCTGTCTCTCTCACTGACCGGAGCCTCTACTCCCAGCTCCATGTCTCTCTCACAGACCAGAGCCTCTACTCCCAGCTCCCTGTCTCTTTCACAGGCCGGAGCCTCTACTCCCAGCTCCCTGTCTCTCTCACAGGCCGGAGCCTCTACTCCCAGCTCCCTGTCTCTCTCACAGACCGGAGCCTCTACTCCCAGCTCCCTGTCTCTCTCACAGACCGGAGCCTCTACTCCCAGCTCCCTGTCTCTCTCACAGGCCGGAGCCTCTACTCCCAGCTCCCTGTCTCTCTCACAGACCGGAGCCTCTACTCCCAGCCCCCTGTCTCTCTCACAGACCGGAGCCTCTACTCCCAGCTCCCTGTCTCTCTCACAGACCGGAGCCTCTACTCCCAGCTCCCTGTCTCTCTCACAGACCAGGCCTCTACTCCCAGCTCCCTGTCTTTCTCACAGGCCGGAGCCTCTACTCCCAGCTCCCTGTCTCTCTCACAGGCCGGAGCCTCTACTCCCAGCTCCCTGTCTCTCTCACAGGCCGGAGCCTCTACTCCCAGCTCCCTGTCTCTCTCACAGACCGGAGCCTCTACTCCCAGCTCCCTGTCTCTCTCACAGGCCGGAGCCTCTACTCCCAGCTCCCTGTCTCTCTCACAGGCCAGAGCCTCTACTCCCAGCTTCCTGTCTCTCTCACAGGCCGGAGCCTCTACTCCCAGCTCCCTGTCTCTCTCACAGACCAGAGCCTCTACTCCCAGCTCCCTGACTCTCTCACAGACCAGGCCTCTACTCCCAGCTCCCTGTCTCTCTCAGAGACCGGAGCCTCTACTCCCAGCTCCCTGTCTCTCACACAGGCCGGAGCCTATACTCCCAGCTCCCTGTCTCTCTCACAGACCAGGCCTCTACTCCCAGCTCCCTGTCTCTCTCACAGACCGGAGCCTCTACTCCCAGCTCCCTGTCTCTCTCACAGGCCAGAGCCTCTACTCCCAGCTCCCTGTCTCTCTCACAGGCCGGAGCCTCTACTCCCAGCTCCCTGTCTCTCTCACAGGCCGGAGCCTCTACTCCCAGCTCCCTGTCTCTCTCACAGACCAGAGCCTCTACTCCCAGCTCCCTGTCTCTCTCACAGGCCGGAGCCTCTACTCCCAGCTCCCTGTCTCTCTCACAGGCCGGAGTCTCTACTCCCAGCTCCCTGTCTCTCTCACAGACCGGAGCCTCTACTCCCAGCTCCCTGTCTCTCTCACAGGCCGGAGCCTCTACTCCCAGCTCCCTGTCTCTCTCACAGACCGGAGCCTCTACTCCCAGCTCCCTGTCTCTCTCACAGGCCGGAGCCTCTACTCCCAGCTCCCTGTCTCTCTCACAGGCCGGAGCCTCTACTCCCAGCTCCCTGTCTCTCTCACACACAAGAGCCTCTACTCCCAGCTCCCTGTCTCTCTCAGAGGCCGGAGCCTCTACTCCCAGCTCCCTGTCTCTCTCACAGGCCGGAGCCTCTACTCCCAGCTCCCTGTCTCTCTCACAGACCGGAGCCTCTACTCCCAGCTCCCTGTCTCTCTCACAGGCCGGAGGCTCTACTCCCAGCTCCCTGTCTCTCTCACAGACCAGAGCCTCTACTCCCAGCTCCCTGTCTCTCTCACAGACCGGAGCCTCTACTCCCAGCTCCCTGTCTCTCTCACAGACCAGAGCCTCTACTCCCAGCTCCCTGTCTCTCTCACAGACCGGAGCCTCTACTCCCAGCTCCCTGTCTCTCTCACAGGCCGGTGCCTCTATTCCCAGCTCCCTGCCTCTCTCACAGACCGGAGCCTATATTCCCAGCTCCCTGTCTCTCTCACAGACCGGAGCCTCTACTCCCAGCTCCCTGTCTCTCTCACAGACCGGAGCCTCTACTCCCAGCTCCCTGTCTCTCTCACAGAGCAGAGCCTCTACTCCCAGCTCCCTGTCTCTCTCACAGACCGGAGCCTCTACTCCCAGCTCCCTGTCTCTCTCACAGGCCGGAGCCTCTATTCCCAGCTCCCTGTCTCTCTCACAGACCGGAGCCTCTACTCCCAGCTCCCTGTCTCTCTCACAGACCGGAGCCTCTATTCCCAGCTCCCTGTCTCTCTCACAGACCGGAGCCTCTACTCCCAGCTCCCTGTCTCTCTCACAGGCCGGAGCCTCTGCTCCCAGCTCCCTGTCTCTCTCACAGGCCGGACCCTCTACTGCCAGCTCCCTGCCTCTCTCACAGACCGGAGCCTCTATTCCCAGCTCCCTGTCTCTCTCACAGACCGGAGCCTCTACTCCCAGCTCCCTGTCTCTCTCACAGACCGGAGCCTCTACTCCCAGCTCCCTGTCTCTCTCACAGACCGGAGCCTCTACTCCCAGCTCCCTGTCTCTCTCACAGACCAGAGCCTCTACTCCCAGCTCCCTGTCTCTCTCACAGGCCGGAGCCTCTACTCCCAGCGCCCTGTCTCTCTCACAGACCGGAGCCTCTACTCCCAGCTCCCTGTCTCTCTCACAGACCGGAGCCTCTACTCCCAGCTCCCTGTCTCTCTCACAGACCGGAGCCTCTACTCCCAGCTCCCTGTCTCTCTCACAGGCCGGAGCCTCTACTCCCAGCTCCCTGTCTCTCTCACAGGCCGGAGCCTCTACTCCCAGCTCCCTGTCTCTCTCACAGGCCGGAGCCTCTACTCCCAGCTCCCTGTCTCTCTCACAGGCCAGGCCTCTGCTCCCAGCTCCCTGTCTCTCTCACAGGCCAGGCCTCTACTCCCAGCTCCCTGTCTCTCTCACAGACCAGAGCCTCCACTCCCAGCTCCCTGTCTCTATCACAGGCCAGGCCTCTGCTCCCAGCTCCCTGTCTCTCTCACAGGCCAGGCCTCTACTCCCAGCTCCCTGTCTCTCTCACAGGCCGGAGCCTCTACTCCCAGTTCCCTGTCTCTCTCACAGGCCGGAGCCTCTACTCCCAGCTCGCTGTCTCTCTCGCAGGCCGGAGCCTCTGCTCCCAGCTCCCTGTCTCTCTCACAGACCGGAGCCTCTACTCCCAGCTCCCTGTCTCTCTCACAGACCAGGCCTCTACTCCCAGCTCCCTGTCTCTCTCACAGACCAGAGCCTCTACTCCCAGCTCGCTGTCTCTCTCACAGACCAGAGCCTCTACTCCCAGCTCCCTGTCTCTCTCACAGGCCGGAGCCTCTACTCCCAGCTCCCTGTCTCTCTCACAGGCCGGAGCCTCTACTCCCAGCTCACTGTCTCTCTCACAGGCCGGAGCCTCTACTCCCAGCTCCCTGTCTCTCTCACAGACCAGAGCCTCTACTCCCAGCTCCCTGTCTCTCTCACAGGCCGGGGCCTCTACTCCCAGCTCCCTGTCTCTCTCACAGACCGGAGCCTCTACTCCCAGCTCCCTGTCTCTCTCACAGGCCGGAACCTCTACTCCCAGCTCCCTGTCTCTCTCACAGGCCGGAACCTCTACTCCCAGCTCCCTGTCTCTCTCACAGGCCGGAGCCTCCACTCCCAGCTCCCTGTCTCTCTCACAGGCATGGGCCGCTACCTCTATCTCACAGTTGTAAGGTTTAACAAGGGTTTCTCCCCATCAGTGTTGAATCCGTTGATTCTTAAAGTATGATGTTTTCCAATAACTAGACAGAGGCTGTAGATTAACAATCAACAGGTGTTTACTGGAGGAGGGTAGTCTAAAGACTAACAGAACAGAGGCATGCTCAAGGCTTATATACAGGTGTGGTCACTGCCGGTACTACAGTATACAGGAGCTGTAAAAGTAGTTCTCTCTTAAAGGTACATACACTACAATTCCTCCCCTTTTAGATTAACAGTACCCATAACATTCAAATAACAGTTAACACTTTAACATGCACATTAAACTGAAATAGTCTATTTATAGATTCAGTCTTTGGGGCGGCTTCCTGATCCTTTCTGGATAGCGCCTTTCCTGAGGTTCTTGTTCTTGGTGCGGAGGCGATTCTGGCTCCCTTTCGTTGGTTAGTTCATCAGTTTCCGCTGCTACTGTTTCTGGGGTAGATGCTACCGGTATGTCGGGTTCATCCCCAGATAAGCGAGACATGGGGTTGACTGCATAAGATCCAAGGAGAGCACATATAAATTGGCTAGAAAAAGCAATAATCCTGAGGATTGGGAGCAGTTCAGGATTCAACAAAGGAGGACAAAGGGATTAATTAAGAAAGGGAAAATAGAATATGAGAGTAAGCAAGCAGGGAACATAAAAACTGACTGTAAAGGCTTTTACAGATATGTGAAGAGAAAAAGATTGGTGAAGTCAAGCGTAGGTCCCTTACAGTCAGAATCAGGGGAATTTATAATGGGAAACAAGGAAATGGCGGACCAACTAAATGCATACTTTGGTTCTGTCTTCACAAAGGAGGACACAAATAACCTCCCAGAGATGCCGGGGAACATAGGGTCGGATGAAAGCGAGGAACTGAAAGACATCAGTATTTGTAGGAAAATGGTGTTAGGAAAATTGATGGGACTGAAGGCCGATAAATCCCCAGGGCCTGATGGTCTACATCCCAGGGTACTTAAGGAAGTGGCCCTAGAGATAGTAGATGCATTGCTGGTCATCTTCCAGAACTCGGTAGACTCTGGTACGGTACCCATGGATTGGAGGGTAGCTAATGTTACCCCACTATTCAAAAAAGGTGGTAGAGAAGAAGCAGGGAATTATAGACCGGTAAGCCTGACATCGGTAGTGGGGAAAATGCTAGAGTCCATTATAAAAGATGTAATAGCAGAGCACTTGGAAAGCAGTGACAGGATCGGACAAAGTCAACATGGATTTACAAAAGGTAAATCGTGCTTGACTAATCTACTGGAATTTTTTGAGGATGTAACTGGTAAAATAGATAAGGGAGAACCAGTGGATGTGGTGTATTTGGACTTTCAGAAGGCTTTCGATAAGGTCCCACACAAGAGATTAGCGTGCAAAATTAAGGCACATGGGATTGGGGGCAAGGTATTGACTTGGATAGAGAACTGGTTGGCAGACAGAAAGCAAAGAGTTGGAATAAATGGGTCGTTTTCCGAGTGGCAGGCAGTGACTAGTAGGGTACCGCAAGGATCGGTCCTAGGACCCCAGCTGTTCACAATATATATTAATGATCTGGGCGAGGGAATTGGATGTAATATCTCCAAATTTGCAGACGACACAAAGCTGGGCGGGAGGGTAAGCTGCGAGGAGGATGTCGGGAAACTCCAGTACGATTTGGACAGGTTGGGTGATTGGGCAGAAACATGGCAAATGCACTATAATGTGGATAAATGTGAGGTTATCCACTTTGGTGGCAAAAACAGGAAGGCAGATTATTATTTGAATGGCAATAGATTGGGAGAAGGGGAAGTGCAAAGAGACCTGGGGGTCCTTGTGCACCAGTCGCTGAAGGTAAGCATGCAGGTGCAGCAGGCGGTTAAGAAGGCAAATGGTATGTTGGCCTTCGTAGCAAGAGGGTTCGAGTACAGGAACAAGGATGTCTTGCTACAGTTGTACAGGGCCTTGGTGAGACCGCACCTTGAGTATTGTGTGCAGTTTTGGTCACCTTACCTGAGGAAGGACGTTCTTGCCATGGAGGGAGTGCAGCAAAGATTCACCAGGCTGATACCTGGGATGGCAGGAATGACGTATGAGGAGAGATTGTGTCGATTGGGCTTATACTCACTGGAGTTTAGAAGATTGAGAGGGGATCTCATCGAAACCTATAAAATTCTGTCAGGTCTGGACAGACTAGATGCAGGAAGCATGTTTCTGATGTCCGGGGAGTCCAGAACCAGGGGTCATAGTCTAAGGATAAGGGGTAAGCCATTTAGGACTGAAATGAGGAGGAATTTCTTCACCCAGAGAGTGGTGAACCTGTGGAATTCTCTGCCACAGAGGGCGGTGGAGGCCAGTTCATTAAATATATTCAAGAAAGAGTTGGATATATTTCTTGAGGCTAAAGGGGTCAAGGGATATGGGGAAAAGGCAGGGACAGGGTACTGAATTGGATGATCAGCCATGATCACATTGAATGGCGGAGCAGGCTCGAAGGGCCGAATGGCCTACTCCTGCTCCTATCTTCTATGTTTCTATGTTTCTATGACTCGTTCCTGTGACGCTAGGATCTGGTTGACGTGGCGTCTCACAATGTTCTCCCCGACATCCACTGTGTACATTAATGGCCCCTGCCGTGTGCATATCGTTCCGGGTTGCCATTTCTCTGTTCGGTAGTCGCGGGCCAAGACTGGTTGTCCGACATTGAAGCTCCTTGTCGGCTTCTCATTGATGTGCTGGAATTGTTTATCCTCAACATTCCTTCGCGCATTTGGTCTGAGCAAATCCAGACGAGATCTCAACCTTCGGTTAAAGAACATCATGGCCGGGGTCTGGTTGGTTACTGCATGTGTCGCATTTCTGTAGGCTAACAGGAAATTGTCCACCTCATGCTGTAGTGGAATTTCATCATCGCACATATATAGATACATAGATACATAGAAGATAGGAGCAGGAGTAGGCCATTCGGCCCTTCGTGCCTGCTCCGCCATTTAATGAGATCATGGCTGATCCTTTAATTCAGTATCCCGTCCCCGCCTTCTCTCCGTAACTCTTAACCCCTTTTGCCCGTAGAAATATATCTAATTCCCTCTTAAATATATTTAATGAGCTGGCGTACACTGCCCTCTGTGGCAATGAGTTCCACAGGTTCACCACTCTCTGAGTGAAGAAATTCCCCCTCATCTCTGTCCTAAATGGTTTAGCCCTTATCCTTAAATTATGTCCTCTAGTTCTGTTCTCACCCGCCAAGGGAAACATTCCTTCTGCATCCAGTCTGTCTAGACCTGTCAGAATTTTATACACTTTTATGAGGTCCCCTCTCAATCTTCTAAACTCCAGTGTGTACATCCCTAAACTACATAGTCTCTCCTCATAGGTCATTCCCGCCATTCCTGGTATCAGCCTGGTGAATCGCCGCTGCACCCCCTCCATGGCAAGAACATCCTTCCTCAGATGAGGCGACCAAAACTGTACACAGTACTCAAGGTGTGGTCTCACCAGTGCCCTGTACAGCTGCAGCAAGGTATCCCTGTTCCTGTATTCTAACCCTTTTGCTATGAAGGCCAGCATACCGTTTGCCTTCTTGACCGCCTGTTGCACCTGCATGCTCGCCTTCAGTGACTGGTGTACAAGAACACCCAGGTCTCTCTGTACTTCCCCCTCTCCCAATCTATTGCCATTTAAATAATAATTTGCCCTCCCGTTCCTGCACCCAAGGTGGATAACTTCGCACTTGTCCACATTATAGTGCATCTGCCATGGCCCTTATCGCCTTTTTAAAGGTTTGTACGAACCTCTCAGCCAATCCATTTGTGGCCGGATGATACGGGGCGGATGTGTAATGCCTTACCCCATTCCTTCTCATAAATTTCCGAAACTCTTCGGACACAAACTGTAGTCCGTTATCAGAGCAAATCTGCTCTGGCAAGCCGTTCCTGGCAAATATGGTCCGTAGGACTGCAATCGTTTTCTCTGTAGTGGTGGAGGACATTTTGATCACCTCAGGCCATTTTGAATGCACATCCACTGCTATTAAGAACATTGAGTCCATGAATGGACCAGCAAAATCAATATGCACCCGTTGCCATGGAGAGGAGGGCCACTCCCATGGGTGTAGAGGGGCATGTGGTGGTGCACTTTGGACCTTCTGGTATCCTGAGCAGCTCTTTGTTAGGTCCTCGATTTGCTGATCGATCCCCGGCCACCACACATAAGCCCTAGCAAGGCTTTTCATTTTCACCCCTCCCAGATGGCCTTCGTGAAGCTCATTGAGCACTCTCTCCCTTAACTTGGGTGGAATTACCACTCGGGATCCACACATCAAGGTCCCCTGGCATACTGACAGCTGTTCTCTTCTGGATGAGAATGCTGGCAACAGTGAGTCGCCATGTGTTGGCCATCCCTTCACCGTCAAATCATATACCCGAGACAGTGTCGGATCATTGCGGGTCTCCTTCTCTATATCCGCGTTAGTTACTGGCAATCGTTCAATTATTGACGAATAAAATATTTCGACAGGATCCACTGCTGGTGCTTCCTCCACAGTAGGCAGTGGCAGGCGTGATAGCCCATCAGCGTTCCCATGCTGTTTCGTGCCTTTATATTCTATTTCATATTGGTTCGCCCCTAGGAAAAGGGACCATCTTTGTAGCCGTTGTGCAGTCATCACCGGAACGCTCTTCTTTGGATTAAAGATGGAAACAATTGGTTGGTGGTCAGTCAGCAAGGTGAACTTCTGCCCATGCAGATAGTGGTTGATTTTCTTTACTCCCCATACTAGGCTGAGGGCCTCCCTGTCAATCTGGGCGTAGTTGCGCTCGGCTGAGGTTAGTGACCGAGACGCAAAGGCTACTGGCCTCTCCAACCCATCTGGGAATTTGTGCGACAGCACTGCTCCAATACCATAGGGTGATGCATCACACGCCAACCGAATTGGTAGTGCTGGGTTGAAATGGGCCAACACCTCTTTTGATGTGATCAATTCTTTGCACTTCTGGAAAGCTCGTTTACATTCGTCATTCCACTTCCATAGTACCCGCGTTTGCAGTAGGGTGTTCAGTGGGTGTAATACCGTAGACAAATTTGGTAAGAACTTATGGTAGTAGTTCACCAGCCCGAGGAACGACCTCAGTTGTGACACATTTTCCGGTGCTGGAGCCTTGACTACTGCCTCAATCTTTTCAGGGGACTTATGTAACCCCTCTTCATCAATAACATGGCCACAATACGAGATCTGTTTCTGGAAAAACTCGCACTTGTGGTGATTAGCTCGTAGCCCATATTCCTTTAATCTAGTGAGTACCTTCTCCAGGTTGGTGAGGTGATCACTGTCATTTTCGCCCGTGACCAGGATGTCATCCAAATAACACTGGGTCCCTGGAATCCCTTGCAGGACTTGATCCATTGCCCTTTGCCAAATAGCCAGAGCCGATGCTACCCCGAACACCAGCTGGTTGTATTGGTAGAGACCTTTATGAGTGTTGATCATGAGGTATTGTTTTGAGGCTTCTTCCACCTCCATTTGCAGGTACGCCTGGGCCAGATCAATCTTGGTGAAGCGTTTACCTCCAGATAGCGAGGCGAAAATATTCTCAATCCGTGGAAGTGGATATTGTACCGTGTGACGGATTGGGTTCACTGTCACCTTAAAATCCCCACAGATGCGGACCTTCTTTGGTTCCCCAGGCGTATTACTCAACGACCTCTTCATTACAGGAACGATGGGTGTAGCCCACTCGCTCCAGTCCACTTTGGACAGTACTCCTGAACGTTCCAACCCTTCCAGCTCTGCTTCGACGGCTGGTCGGATCGCATAAGGCACCGGTCTGGCCTTAAAAAACTTTAGGCTTGCGTTTTCCTCTATTTTAATCGTCGCTGTTATGCCTTTTAATGTTCCGAGTCCCTCCTGGAACACTTCTTGTGCGTCAGTTAGCATTTTTGACAGTCGTCCAGGTGTGACGTCGTCATCCTTTTTGGCCTCAACCTTCAGTGCCTGTATGGAATGCCAATCTAATTGTATCTTCCGGATCCATTCACGTCCTAGTAGTGGTGGTCCTCCATCTGGCAATACACATATAGGTCCAAAGATGTGCGGGTTAGGTTGATTGGCTATGATAAAAAAATTGACCCTTAGTGTTAGGGGGATTAAATACGTGGGGTTACGGGGATAGGGTGGGATATGTGTTGGTGTAGGGGTTACGGGGATTGGGTGGGATATGTGTCGGTGCAGGCTCGATGGGCCGAAATGGCCTCTATCTGTACTGTGAGGTTTCTGTGATTTCTGTGATTTCTGTGAGGTCCATTTTGGATATTTCCTGGCCTTTGTATATCACGTTCACCCTTATTTTTCCTCTGGGGTAGACTTTTTGCCCCGTGTACGTCTTCAAGACAATCTCTGTAGCTTTCAAGGGTATATGTGAAAATAGCCGCTTGTAGTCCCTTTGGTTTATGACTGTTAGGGCTGATCCTGTGTCCAATTCCATTTCCACTTGGACTCCGTCTATCTTGAGCGTGACCCAGATAGTCTGGTGATCATCCATTTTGATTACATTATGTAGTTTCAGACAACCCAGCTCCTTGCTTCCGGAGTCTGTATCACTTTTCTGTTCGTCTGAACTACTGTCCATCACCTGGTGTACCTTTTTGTACTTCTCCTGTGGAGATTTCTTGCTGCTGGTTTTCTTCCCTGACCTACAGACTCTTGCTATGTGTCCTGCTTTTCCACACTGTCTGCACACTTGGTCCTTGAACCAACAATCCTTCTGGTCGTGTGTTGTTCTGCCGCAGCGATAACACTTCCCTGCTCCATATGACATTTCATTGGTGCCATATTCTTGCGGTCTCCGTTGTATCTCTGCAGCGCCCCGTGCGGCTGCTTTGTGTGATACTGCCATACTGAAAGCCTTGTCCAGCGTAAGATCCTTTTCTGATAGAAGCCGTTTCTGGGTTCCTTCACTTTGAAGCCCACACACAAACTTGTCCCTTAACGTATCTGCTAGTCCCACTCCAAACTGGCAGTGTTTCGATAGCTTGCGCAGTTCCGTTAAGTACTCAGCATTACTTTCGTCTTTATGCTGGTTCCGTTTGTGGAACTTAAATCTTTCTGCTATCAGCAGCGGTGTGGGGTTTAAGTGATCCTGTAGGATTTCCACTGTGCTTTCGAAATTCTTATCCACTGGCTTCTCTGGGGTTATTAGGTTTCGCAGTAAGCCATAAGTTTTTGCACCCATGGAATTTAACAAAACCAGTGCTTTCCTAGCATCTGGCACTTCATTCGCCTTGCAGTACACCTCAATACGTTCCACATATGTCACCCAATCTTCGACTTCATTGTCGAACGCAGTGATACTGCCACTCTTCGGCATCCCTGGGTGTGATTAAACTGTCTAAAATGTCGTCTCCCGCGCTCTCCCTTCTTCTCTGCTGGCACAAACTGGCGTCTCCCGTGCTTTCCTTTCTTCCCGCGCTCGCCCTTCTTCTCCGCTGCGGCTTCTAAAATGGCGTCTCCCGAGCTCTCCCTTCTTCTCCGCGGCTCAATGGCGTCTCCCGCGCTTCCTTTCTTTCCCCCGCGGACGCTGTTCAGCCCTTGAGCTCTGGCTGCGCTTTGCGCGTTCTCCTGTGCTTTACCCTCTCTTTTTGTTTTCCATCGACGCCGCTCGGTCTTCAACCCCCCCGGCTGCGCCCTGTGCGCTTTACCCTCTCTCTTACCCCGTGGTCGGCTCAAGCCGCCGCTGTCCGGGAAGGGTCTGCACTGTACCTGTTGCCAGTCTGTTGCTGGATCGTCGTGGCTGGAGAACCAAGCCCAGCTCTCAACAGCCTCCCCTGCGATGTTCACTCTCTGCCGGATGACTGGGCGGTTGCTCGTGGTCGACGCCCGTGTTTCTGGCCTCGACTTTCTTCCGCCGTCCTCCTGGAGCAAATCCTTGAAAGGAAATGCAGAGTTGCAGGTAGATTCGAATCGACCTCGTCGCCACTGTTGAATCCATGATTCTTAAAGTATGATGTTTTCCAATAACTGGACGGAGGCTGTAAATTAACAATCAGCAGGTGTTTACTGGAGAAGGGTCGTCTAAAGACTAACAGTACAGAGGCGTGCTCAAGGCTTATATACAGGTGTGGTCACTGCCGGTACTACAGTATACAGGAGCTGTAAAAGTAGTTCTCTCTTAAAGGTACATACACTACACTCAGGGACCCCTTTTAAATATAAGGCCTCGAAATGTATCTCGGGCGGGTGATATCGGATCGGGCGCCCGTTATACCTAGCACCTGATATTCAGTTCCATCATAGTCAATGCAGTCTCTCCATCAGGTACCCCTTTTAAAGAGGGAGTCTCTCCATTGGGGACCCCTTTTAAAGAGGGAGTCTCTCCATCAGGGACTGTAGGAATCTACGGATTCCTATCTAAATCACTGAGGTCAAGTCAGTTCAGTAAATTAACCGAATTTAATTAAACTGATGAATAAAACAAAATATGCAGGAGAAATCACAAACAGTTCTGTACAGTAGCTAGTTCCACGAGGACTGAACTTAGAACCGCCCACCTCTGACGTCATGACGTCGTCACGTTTCCCGCCACTCGGGGCACCACGTGACCAACGTGATGACGTCATCGCGTTATTTCAGGGTTTTTACAGAAAGCTTGTTTACGCTCAGCAAACGGACCTAGGTGCTGTAACATTGCTTTAAAGACAGTTATTCACTTGCACAGGAGTTCCTTGGTGGTTTTACCACATGCGCCCCCCCAGAAGTGTCTTTAATCATCAAAGTCAATCGCAGAGGAGGTCGGACAATCCTGTCGGAACGACTCCGATATTCCCGGAGAGGAAGGGATGGTGCAGTAGAGGAGCTGGGCCGCGGGGCCGATGGGATAGGCGAAGCAGCCGCGGGCGGTCGCCCACGACGCGGCGGTTGCACCGTTTCGACCGGCTGGTCGAGGTCCAAGTGTGCAGCCTTGAGGCGGTCCACGGAAATGTAGTCGGGCGTCCCGCCGACGTCCACCAGAAAACTCTTGGCGCCCGCCTTCAGCAGCCGGAAGGGGCCCGTATAGGGAGGCATGAGGGGGTGACGGTGGGCATCGTGCCGGACAAAAACGTATTTGGCCCTCATGAGCGTTGGCGGGATATGCGACGCAGGCAGTCCATGCTGTGAAGTTGGAATGGGCCGGAAAGCGCGCGCCGCGACTCAGTGAGCCTCCAGTTGTGCAGTGGCGGACTAGGGGCGCGTCGGCGATGGGAGAAACCCGACGGGGACCCTGAGCGGTTGGCCATAGACCAGTTCGGCGGCCGACACCTGCAGGTCTTCCTTAGGTGCCGTGCGCAACCCGAGCATCACCCATGGCAACTTATCCATCCACGCGGTCCCTTGGAGGGTGGCCCGCAGCGATGCCTTCAGAGAACGATGGAAGCGTTAACAAAACCCGTTGGCCTGCGGGTGACAAGCTGTGGTGTGATGGAGCTTGGTGCCTAATTCTGAAGCCACGGTGTTCCACAAAGCAGAGGAGAACTGCGGCCCACGGTCCGAGGAAATGTCCGACGGCACGCCGAAACGGGCAACCCAAGATGAAACGAAAGCCCGGGCGACGTCCGCGGAGGTGGTGGACGTCAATGGAATGGCTTCCGGCCATCTGGTGGTACGGTCGACAATCGTTAGCAGATGCGGGAACACTTGTGACGGTGGTAGTGGGCCCACGAGGTCAATATGAATATGATCGAAACACCGTTCTGGTACCTCGAAAACGGCGACAGGGGCTTTAACGTGGCGCTGCACCTTCGCTCTCTGGAACACGACACAGTTGTTGGCCCAGTCGCGCACATCTTTTCGCATTCCCCTCCAGACAAACTTGGATGCTAACAACTTCTGTGAAGCCCGCACCCCCGGGTGGGCGAGGTTGTGCATGATATTGAAGACTTTCCTGCGCCAGGATGACGGAACGATCGGGCGTGGGTCTCCCAGGAAGACATCGCAGAGCAAGGATGTGCCGTCGGAGTGGAAAAGTACGTCCATTGGCCGCAGGCCGGACCGATCGGAACGGAAAACGTGCGTCTCCGGGTCATCCGCTTGGTCGACCGCCATTAGTGAATAGTCGAGGCCCAGTTGGACAGCCTGGACGGCCGCACGCGAGAGGCAGTCGGCAACCACGTTGTCCTTGCCGGCCACATGCCGGATGTCGGTGGTAAACTCGGAGGTGAAAGTGAGTTGCCGCTGCTGTCGGGCCGACCACGGCTCAGTCGTCTTGGCCATAGCAAACGACAGGAGTTTGTGATCGACAGAAGCGACAAATTGGCGCCCTTCCAGTAAAAAGCGAAAGTGGCGGATGGCCAGGAACAACGCCAACAGCTCTCGGTCAAATGTGCTATAGCTACGTTCATTACTACGTAACTGGCGGCTAAAAAACGCCAGCGGTTGCCATGCTCCGTCGACCCATTGCTCTTGCACGGCGCCGACGGCGTAGTCCAACGCATCGGTCGTGAGCGCGATGGTGGCACTGGGCAGCGGGTGCGCTAACATCGTCGCATTGGCGAGGGCCTCCTTCGTGTCCCCAAAAGCGCGGTCCATTACCGACGACCAGATCACAGGTTCTTTCCCCGGTTTGCCTCGGAGTGCCTCATAGAGTGGCCGCATGAGCTGGGCGGCCCGGGGGACAAAGCGGTGGTAGAAGTTTACCATGCCAAGGAATTCTTGGAGCGCCTTGACGGATTGCGGCCACGGGAACGCAGCGACGGCTGCCACTTTCGCCCTGAGTGGCAGTGCCCCTTCCGCGGTGATGCGGTGGCCCAGAAAATCGATCTGCCTCAGTCCAAATTGGCATTTGTTTGGATTGACGATGAGGCCATGCTCCTGGAGACGGCGGAAAAGGACGCGCAGATGACGTAGGTGCCCCTCCTTTGACGCGCTGGCGACGAGGATGTCATCGAGGTATATGAAGAGGAATTTGAGATCCCGGAGCACTGAATCCATGAGGCGTTGGAACGCCTGCGCCGCATTTTTAAGTCCAAAAGGCATTCGTAAAAGTTCAAAGAGGCCAAACGGGGTAATGACCGCCGTTTTCTGGACGTCCTGAGGGTGGACGGGCACCTGGTGGTACCCGCGGACGAGGTCGATCTTGGAGAACCACAACGTGCCGGCCAAATGGGTGGAAAAGTCTTGAATATACGGTATCGGGTACCGGTCCGGAGTCGTGACCTCGTTGCGGCGCCGATAATCACCACAGGGCCGCCACCCACCGCCGGGCTTTGGCACGATGTGTAGTGGAGACGACCAGGGGCTATCGGAGCGGCGAACGATGCCCAACCGCTCCATAGTGGCGAACTCCGCCTTCGCGGCCTCGGGTTTACTGGCCTCTAATCGCCGAGCCCGGGCGTAAACCGGGGGGCCGGTCGTCACGATGTGGTGTTCAACACCGTGTTTGGCGGTCGCCGCAGAGAAAGTGGGTCGAGTGAGCTCCGGAAACGCCTTGAGCAGGCGGGCGAACTCGTCGGGTGGCGACTCGGTGCTGGCAACTGCGTGGGTCGCGCCGTAGCCCCGAAAACAGGGGATGGGAGCTCGTGAGGCGGCATGGATCAGGCGGCGATGACGAACGTCGACCAGTAGGTCATGCGTGCAGAAAAAATCGGCGCCGAGGATTGCCAGTGGTATCGTGGCGGTGATAAACTCCCAGTGGAAGAGTTGGCCGCCGAAACACAAACGGATACATCGTTTCCCGTACGTACGGATGGCGCTGCCATTGGCGGCCTGTAGCGGAGGACCGCGCCGCCCAGAATGGACATCGATGACCGAAGCGGGGAGTATGCTGCACTGAGCGTCCGTGTCACATAAGAAACGCCGGCCCGAAATGGAGTCGGTGATGTACAACAATTTCCCGGAATCACCAACTGTCATTGTGGAGGCGAAACCGACCTCGGGGCTTCCCTCCGGTCTCGCAATCGATGTTGCTGCTTTCGCGGTGCCGATGGCACGAATTTACACGGTGGCCGGCAGCATCTGGCTTTCTGACCGAAACGGGCGTGGTAGTAGCAAAAGCCGGTCTGTGGAGGTGCCGAGGCGAGGTTCTTGGAGGCGGGGCGCGTCGAGGTGGTGCAATACTGTTGTATCACCGTGTAAATGGCGTCGGCTTCGGCCGCGAGCACCACACCGTTCGTAGTCATCGACCTGGCCAGGGCCGCTGTACCTGCGCAGGGAGCTGACTCAGAAACAGTTCGCGAAATATAAAACACTGCGGTTCAGAACCGAGGAGGGTGAGCACGTGGCTCATCAACTCGGAAGGCTTAGCATCGCCTAACCCGGGGAGTGCGAGCAAATGACGTGCGCGTTCCGCCTTTGTGAGACCAAATACTTGCATGAGGCGCGCCTTGAGCGTTCTGTACATGTTTTCCACGGGCGGGGTCTCCAGCAGGCTGATAATGTGGGAAGCCGTCGAGCTGTCCAGTGCGGAGACCACATAAAGGTAACGGGTCTGATCCAGCACGATGTTCCGCAGTTGGAACTGAGCCTCCGCTTGAACGAACCAGGAGGCTGCCTGTTGTTCCCAAAATTGAGGGAGCTTCAAATTCGCTGCATTTACATCCATCTTGTTCTTGAGCTTTCCTCCGCGAAAATCGTCCGCGAAGCTTCGGGGTCACCAATGTAGGAATCTATAGATTCCTATCTAAATCACTGAGGTCGAGTCAGTTCAGTAAATTAACCGAATTTAAATAAACTGATGAACAAAACAAAATATGCAGGAGAAATCACAAACAGGTCTGTACAGTAGCTAGTTCCACGAGGACTGAACTTAGAACCGCCCACCTCTGACGTCATGACGTCGTCACGTTTCCCGCCACTCGGGGTACCACGTGACCAACGTGATGACGTCATTGCGTTATTTCAGGGTTTTTACAGAAAGCTTGTTTACTCTCAGCAAACGGACCTAGGTGCTGTAACATTGCTTTAAAGACAGTTATTCACTTGTACAGGAGTTCCTTGGTGGTTTTACCACAGGACCCCTTTTAAAGAGGGAGTCTCTCCATCAGGGATTTCTTCTTTATCAGGCATGGTAGCA
Source organism: Somniosus microcephalus (assembly GCF_052327205.1). Classification (NCBI taxonomy): domain Eukaryota; kingdom Metazoa; phylum Chordata; class Chondrichthyes; order Squaliformes; family Somniosidae; genus Somniosus; species Somniosus microcephalus. The sequence goes on along the minus strand of NW_028225181.1, from coordinate 23,274,268 downwards.
AAATGGTCACATTACTGGGCTAGTAATCCAGAGGACTGGACTAATGCTAGAGTCCATTATAAAAGATGTAATAGCAGAGCACTTGAAAAGCAGTGACAGGATCGGACAAAGTCAACATGGATTTACAAAAGGTAAATCATGCTTGACTAATCTACTGGAATTTTTTGAGGATGTAACTGGTAAAATAGATAAGGGAGAACCAGTGGATGTGGTGTATTTGGACTTTCAGAAGGCTTTCGATAAGGTCCTGCATAAGAGATTAGCGTGCAAAATTAAGGCACATGGGATTGGGGGCAAGGTATTGACTTGGATAGAGAACTGGTTGGCAGATAGAAAGCAAAGAGTTGGAATAAACGGGTCGTTTTCCGAGTGGCAGGCAGGGACTAGTGGGGTACCGCAAGGATCGGTCCTAGGGCCCCAGCTGTTCACAATATATATTAATGATCTAGACGAGGGAATTGGATGTAGTATCTCCAAATTTGCAGACGACACAAAGCTGGGTGGGAGGGTATGCTGTGAGGGGGATGTCGTGAAACTCCAGTATGATTTGGACAGGTTGGGTGATTGGGCAGAAACATGGCAAATGCAGTATAATGTGGATAAATGCGAGGTTATCCACTTTGGTGGCAAAAACAGGAAGGCAGATTATTATCTGAATGGCAATAGATTGGGAGAAGGGGAAGTGCAAAGAGACCTGGGTGTCCTTGTGCACCAGTCGCTGAAGGTAAGCATGCAGGTGCAGCAGGCGGTTAAGAAGGCAAATGGTATGTTGGCCTTCGTAGCAAGAGGGTTCGAGTACAGGAACAAGGATGTCTTGCTGCAGTTGTACAGGGTCTTGGTGAGACCACACCTTGAGTATTGTGTGCAGTTTTGGTCGCCTTACCTAAGGAAGGATGGTCTTACCATGGAAGGAGTGCAGCGAAGATTCACCAGGCTGTTACCTGGGATGGCAGGAATGACGTATGAGGAGAGATTGTGTCGATTGGGCTTATACTCACTGGAGTTTAGAAGATTGAGAGGGGATCTCATTGAAACCTATAAAATTCTGTCAGGCCTGGACAGACTAGATGCAGGAAGGATGTTCCCGATGGCCGGGGAGTCCAGAACCAGTGGTCATAGTCTAAGGATAAGGGGTAAGCCATTTAGGACTGAGTATTCTGCGGCGAGTGTCTCACCTCCTGACTCCCCAAAGCCTTTCCACCATCTACAAGGCACAAGTCAGGAGTGTGATGGAATACTCTCCACTTGCCTGGATGAGTGCAGCTCCGACAACACTCATGAAACTCGACACAATCCAAGACAAAGCAGCCCGCTTGATTGGCACCCCATCCACCACCTTAAACATTCACTCCCTCCACCACCGGCGCACCGTGGCTGCAGTGTTTACCATCTACAAGATGCACTGCAGCAACTCGCCAAGGCTTCTTCGGCAGCACCTCCCAAACCCGCGACCTCTTCCACCTAGAAGGACAAGGGCAGCAGGCGCACGGGAACACCACCACCTCCAAGTTCCCCTCCAAGTCACACACCATCCTGACTTGGAAACATATCGGCCGATGTTTCATCGTCGCTGGGTCAAAATCCTGAAACTCCCTCCCTAACAGCATTGTGGGAGTACCTTCAGCACACGGACTGCAGCGGTTCAAGAAGGCGGCTCACCACCACCTTCTCAAGGGCAACTAGGGATGGGCAATAAATGCTGGCCTTGCCAGCGACGCCCACATCCCAGGAACAAATTAAAAAAAATCAGGGACCCCCGTTTAAAGAGGGAGTCTCTCCATCAGGGACCCTTTTAAAGAGGGAGTCTCTCCATCAGGGACCCCTTTTAAAGAGGGAGTCTCTCCATCAGGGACCCCTTTTAAAGAGGGAGTCTCTCCATCAGGGACCCCCTTTAAAGCGTCAGTCTCACCCAGTGACCCCAGTACTCTCTGTGTCTCTCTTCCCTAATCTTCTCCCTCAGTCTCTCTCTCTTGACCTCTCTCCCTCTTTGTAGCCCACCGCCTGTTTTAATTCTGTGTCTCTCCCCCACCCACCCACCCACCCCAGCCTCTGAGTCCCAGCGAGAGTTGACCTTCATCTCTTTTCTGGGGCTGGATCTGACCCCAGGTCCCCAGAGGGGGGTTAAAGGTCAGTGCCTGACCCACTGCTCCACCCAGTCCCTCATCAGAGAGGGAGGAGACCCTCATCCCAGCGGTCTGGGGTATGATTTCACCCCAGGGTCCCCGAGGTCCGAGAGAGATGGGACCTCCCAGCACGATGTCGGACAAGAGCAAGATGCTTATCCAACGGTTGTGAGAAGCTTCAGCGAAGGCCCGAAAGGGATGAGGTCAAAGCCTTGGAGAGACCTCGCTTCAGCCAACATTCCCAGCATCGAAGTTCTAACCACGCTCCATCAGCTCCGATGGACGTGTCACATCGTCCGCATGCCCGATACGAGACTCCCAAAACAAATGCTCTACTCGGAGCTCCGACACGGCAAGAGAGCCCCAGGAGGGCAGAGGAAACGCTTCAAGGACACCCTCAAAGCCTCCTTGAAAAAGTGCAACATCCCCACCGACACCTGGGAATCCCTGGCCCAAGACCGCACAAAGTGAAGGAGAAGCATCCGGGAAGGCGCCGAACACCTCGAGTCTCTTCGCCGGAAGCCAAGCGCACGTCAACCCACCCACCTGCCCCTTCAACCACCGTCTGCCCCACCTGTGACAGAGACTGTAGGTCCCGCATTGGACTCATCAGTCACCTGAGAACTCATTGTTAATGTGGAAGTAAGTCATCCTCGGTTCCGAGGGACTGCCTAAGAGAAGGAGAGGGTACAGAAGTGATCTACCAGAATGGTACCAGGGATGAGAGATTTCAATTACATGGAGAGATGAGAAGCTGCGATTGTTCTCATCTACGCCTTTGTCACCTCCAGACTTGACTATTTCAACTCTTCCCTGGCTGGCCTCCCACATTTCTACCTTCCGTAAACTACGTATGACGTTATGAGGAGAGATTGGGTCGATTGGGCTTGTATTCGCTAGAGTTTAGAAGAATGAGAGGGGTGTAGCGGTTCGTGTAGATCGCCACTAAATAAGAGAGTTTGACTTCGACGAACTATAAATAAGTTGTTTATTTACAGGAACAGACTAATTACAGCAGGTAAGATGGCTGAGTGTAGGAGCACCGTGGTGTAGGTCTTGTCCCAGCGGGGACTCCACGAGGACTGAGTTCGCAGTCCTGTGGGGAGCGTGATGACGTCATCGCGTTTGTGTTGTGGCGTCATCACGTTGTTTGCGTTTCCCGCGCTTAGGGCGTCACGTGATGTGCGCCGTTGGCTGTTGAGGCCGAAGTCGGGAGGCCGGGCTGTGCCGGTGCTTGCCGCGGGAGCGGAAGATCGCGTCGCTCCCGTCGGCTGGCCGTTGAGGCCGAAGACGCTAGACCGGGCTGTGCCGGTGCTTGCCGCGGGAGCGGAAGATCGCGTCGCTCCCGTCGGCTGGCCGTTGAGGCCGAAGACGCAAGGCCGGGCTGTGCCGGCGCACGCACATCACGTTGTACGTGACGTGACGTCAGCGCGCTAGGGCGCGTCTTAAAGGGGCAATGGCCCCAACAGGTAAGTTAAAAGGGCAACGGCCCCAAAAGGTAAGTTAAACATACAGTAAGGTAAGTTAAAGGGAATTATGTGTCTCAATGTAAGGGACAACCAGTGGCACCGCCACAGGGGATCTCATTGAAACTTATAAAATTCTAACAGGACTAGACAGACTAGATGCAGGAAGGATGTTCCCGATGGCGGGGGAGTCCAGAACCAGGGGTCACAGTCTAAGGATAAGGGGCAAGCCATTTAGGACTGAGATGAGGAATTTCTTCACCCAGAGAGTGGTGAACCTGTGCAATTCTCTACCACAGAAGGCCGTTGAGGTCAATTCATTAAATATATTCAAGGAGTTGGATATATTTCTTACGGCTAAAGGGATCAAGGGGTATGGGGAGAAAGCAGGGACAGGGTACTGAATTTGGATGATCAGCCATGATCACATTGAATGGTGTAGCAGGCTCGAGGGGCCGAATGGCCTACTCCTGCTCCTATCTTCTATGTTTCTATGTTACAGCTCATCTAAAACCCTCTGCTGCCCCGTATCTGAACTCGCACCAAGTCCCGGTCGCCCATCATCTCCCCTTGCTCACGGACCTGCATCGGCTCCCGGTCTGGCAATGCCTCGCTTTTAAAATTCTCATCGTGTTCAAACCCCTCCATGGCCTCGCCCCCACCCGCCCCCCTCCCTATCTCTGTAACCTCCTCCAGCCCTACCACCCTCCCAAGATCTCTGCGCTCCTCTAATTCTGGTCTGTAGCGCATCCCCCCCGATTTTAATCGCTCCACCATTGGCGGCCGTGCCTTCAGCTGCCTGGGCACCAAAGCTTTGGAATTCCCTCCCTAAACCTCTCCGCCTCTCCGTCTTTCTCTCCTCCTTTAAGATGCTCCTTAAAACTTTGACCAATCGTTTGCTCACCTGTCATAATATCTCATGTGACTCGGTGTCTAATTTATGCTCCTGTGAAGCTCTTGGGACACCTGACTGCGTTAAAGGCGCTATATAAATACAAGCTGTTGTAGAGATTGACCCGAATGGTCCCAGGGACTTCAGTTATTTGAAGAGGCTGGAGAAGCCCTCCCTCAGAGCAGCGCTTCCTCAGTACTGCCCCTCCGACAGTGCAGCGCTCCCTCAGTACTGCCCCTCCGACAGTGCAGCACTCCCTCAGTACTGCCCCTCTGACAGTGCAGCGCTCCCTCAGTACTGCCCCTCCGACAGTGCAGCGCTCCCTCAGTACTGCCCCTCCGACAGTGCAGCGCTCCCTCAGTACTGTCCCTCTGACAGTGCAGCACTCCCTCAGTACTGCCCCTCCGACAGTGCAGCACTCCCTCAGTACTGCCCCTCCGACAGTGCAGCGCTCCCTCAGTACTGTCCCTCTGACAGTGCAGCGCTCCCTCAGTACTGTCCCTCTGACAGTGCAGCACTCCCTCAGTACTGCCCCTCCGACAGTGGAGCGCTCCCTCAGTATTGACCCCCCGACAGTGCAGCGCTCCCTCAGTACTGCCCCTCCGACAGTGCAGCACACCCTCAGTACTGCCCCTCCGACAGTGCAGCGCTCCCTCAGTACTGACCCCTCCAACAGTGCAGCGCTCCCTCAGTACTGCCCCTCCGACAGTGCAGTGCTCCCTCAGTACTGCCCCTCCGACAGTGCAGCACACTCAGTACTGCCCCTCCGACAGTGCAGCGCTCCCTCAGTACTGACCCCTCCAACAGTGCAGCGCTCCCTCAGTACTGCCCCTCCGACAGTGCAGTGCTCCCTCAGTACTGCCCCTCCGACAGTGCGGCGTTCCCAGTACTGCCCCTCCGACAGTGCAGCGCTCCCTCAGTACTGCCCCTCTGACAGTGCAGTGCTCCCTCAGTACCGCCCCTCCGACAGTGCAGCGCTCCCTCAGTACTGCCCCTCCGACAGTGCAGAGCTCCCTCAGTACTGCCCCTCCGACAGTGCAGAGCTCCCTCAGTACTGCCCCTCCGACAGTGCAGAGCTCCCTCAGTACTGCCCCTCCGACAGTGCAGTGCTCCCTCAGTACTGCCCCTCCGACAGTGC
>NW_028225181.1:23177042-23268149 GCF_052327205.1 Somniosus microcephalus | reverse complement strand
ATCTCGTCTGGTTTTGAATACCTCTTAATGTCTCTTCACTTCTTTAATTCTGTCCCAGCCGTGCCTTTCGATCTATTTAATTTCCTTTCCAGTTTTGAAAAAGGGTTTTGACCCGAAACGTCGACTCTAATTTCTTTCCACGGATGTTGCTTGGCCTGCTGAATTTTTCCAGCATTTTCTGTTGTTATTTCGGATTTCCAGCATCTGCAGTATTTTGCTATCGTACCTTCTGGCAGAGGTGAGGGTGTGACGCACTGAGTGTTTGATGGGACAGTGTAGAGGGAGCTTTACTCTGTATCTAACCCGTGCTGTACCTGCCCTGGGAGTGTTTGATGGGGACAGTGTAGAGGGAGCTTTACTCTGTATCTAACCCGTGCTGTACCTGTCCTGGGAGTGTTTGATGGGACAGTGTAGAGGGAGCTTTACTCTGTATCTAACCCGTGCTGTACCTGTCCTGGGAGTGTTTGATGGGACAGTGTAGAGGGAGCTTTACTCTGTACCTAACCCGTGCTGTACCTGCCCTGGGAGTGTTTGATGGGACAGTGTAGAGGGAGCTTTACCCTGTATCTAACCCGTGCTGTACCTGCCCTGGGAGTGTTTGATGGGACAGTGTAGAGGGAGCTTTACTCTGTATCTAACCCGTGCTGTACCTGCCCTGGGAGTGTTTGATGGGACAGTGTAGAGGGAGCTTTACTCTGTATCTAACCCGTGCTGTACCTGCCCTGGGAGTGCTTGATGGGACAGTGCAGAGGGAGCTTTACTCTGTATCTAACCCGTGCTGTACCTGCCCTGGGAGTGTTCGATGGGACAGTGTAGAGGGAGCTTTACTCTGCATCTAACCCGTGCTGTACCTGCCCTGGGAGTGTTTGATGGGACAGTGTAGAGGGAGCTTTACTCTGTATCTAACCCGTGCTGTACCTGCCCTGGGAGTGTTTGATGGGACAGTGTAGAGGGAGCTTTACCCTGTATCTAACCCGTGCTGTACCTGCCCTGGGAGTGTTTGATGGGACAGTGTAGAGGGAGCTTTACTCTGTATCTAACCCGTGCTGTACCTGCCCTGGGAGTGTTTGATGGGACAGTGTAGAGGGAGCTTTACTCTGTATCTAACCCGTGCTGTACCTGCCCTGGGAGGGTTTGATGGGACAGTGTAGAGGGAGCTTTACTCTGTATCTAACCCGTGCTGTACCTGCCCTGGGAGTGTTTGATGGGACAGTGTAGAGGGAGCTTTACTCAGTATCTAACCCTGTGCTGTACCTGCCCTGGGGAGTGTTTGATGGGGCAGTGTAGAGGGAGCTTTACTCTGTATCTAACCCGTGCTGTACCTGCCCTGGGAGTGCTTGATGGGACAGTGCAGAGGGAGCTTTACCTCTGTATCTAACCCGTGCTGTACCTGCCCTGGGAGTGTTTGATGGGACAGTGTAGAGGGAGCTTTACTCTGTATCTAACCTGTGCTGTACCTGCCCTGGGAGTGTTTGATGGGACAATGTAGAGGGAGCTTTACTCTGTATCTAACCCGTGCTGTACCTGCCCTGGGAGTGTTTGATGGGGCAGTGTAGAGGGAGCTTTACTCTGTATCTAATGCGTGCTGTACCTGCCCTGGGAGTGTTTGATGGGACAGTGTAGAGGGAGCTTTACTCTGTATCTAACCCGTGCTGTACCTGCCCTGGGAGTGTTTGATGAGACCGTGTAGAGGGAGCTTTACTCTGTATCTAACTCCGTGCTGTACCTGCCCTGGGAGTGTTTGATGGGACAGTGTAGAGGGAGCTTTACTCTGTATCTAACCCGTGCTGTTCCTGCCCTGGGAGTGTTTGATGGGACAGTGTAGAGGGAGCTTTACTCTGTATCTAACCCGTGCTGTACCTGCCCTGGGAGTCTTTGATGGGACAATGTAGAGGGAGCTTTACTCTGTATCTAACCCGTGCTGTAGCTGCCCGGGGAGTGTTTGATGGGACAGTGCAGAGGGAGCTTTACTCTGTATCTAACCCGTGCTGTACCTGCCCTGGGAGTGTTTGATGGGACAGTGCAGAGGGAGCTTTACTCTGTATCTAACCTGTGCTGTACCTGCCCTGGGAGTGTTTGATGGGACAGTGTAGATGGAGCTTTACTCTGTATCTAACCGTGCTGTACCTGCCCTGGGAGTGTTTGATGGGGCAGTGTAGAGGGAGCTTTCCTCTGTATCTAACCCGTGCTGTACCTGCCCTGGAGTGTTTGATGGGACAGTGTAGAGGAGCTTTACTCTGTATCTAACCCGTGCTGTACCTGCCCGGGGAGTGTTTGATGGGGCAGTGTAGAGGGAGCTTTACTCTGTATCTAAGCCGTGCTGTACCTGCCCTGGGAGTGTTTGATGGGACAGTGTAGAGGGAGCTTTACTCTGTATCTAACCCGTGCTGTACCTGCCCTGGCAGTGTTTGATGGGACAGTGTAGAGAGAGCTTTACTCTGCATCTAACCCGTGCTGTACCTGCCCTGGGAGTCTTTGATGGGACAATGTAGAGGGAGCTTTACTCTGTATCTAACCCGTGCTGTAGCTGCCCGGGGAGTGTTTGATGGGACAGTGCAGAGGGAGCTTTACTCTGTATCTAACCCGTGCTGTACCTGCCCTGGGAGTGTTTGATGGGACAGTGTAGAGGGAGCTTTCCTCTGTATCTAACTCCGTGCTGTACCTGCCCTGGGAGTGTTTGATGGGACAGTGTAGAGGGAGCTTTACTCTGTATCTAACTCCGTGCTGTACCTGCCCTGGAGTGTTTGATGGGACAGTGTAGAGGGAGCTTTACTCTGTATCTAACCCGTGCTGTACCTGCCCGGGGAGTGTTTGATGGGGCAGTGTAGAGGGAGCTTTACTCTGTATCTAAGCCGTGCTGTACCTGCCCTGGGAGTGTTTGATGGGACAGTGTAGAGGGAGCTTTACTCTGTATCTAACTCGGTGCTGTACCTGCCCTGGGAGTGTTTGATGGGACAGTTGAGGGAGCTTTACTCTGTATCTAACTCCGTGCTGTACCTGCCCTGGAGTGTTTGATGGGACAGTGTAGAAGGAGCTTTACTCTGTATCTAACCCGTGCTGTAACCTGCCCTGGGGAGTGTTTGATGGGACAGTAGAGGGAGTTTTACTCTGTATCTAACTCAGTGCTGTACCTGCCCTGGGAGTGTTTGATGGGACAGTGTAGAGGGAGCTTTACTCTGTATCTAACCCGTGCTGTACCTGCCCTGGGAGTGTTTGATGGGAGAGTGTGGAGGGAGCTTTACTCTGTATCTAACCCGTGCTGTAACTGCCCTGGAGTGTTTGATGGGACAGTGTAGAGGGAGCTTTACTCTGTATCTAACCCGTGCTGTAACTGCCCTGGGAGTGTTTGATGGGACAGTGTAGAGGGAGCTTTACTCTGTATCTAACCCGTGCTGTACCTGCCCTGGGACTGTTTGATGGAACAGTGTAGAGGGAGCTTTACTCTGTATCTAACCCGTGCTGTACCTGCCCTGGGAGTGTTTGATGGGCAGTGTAGAGGGAGCTTTACTCTGTATCTAACTCCGTGCTGTACCTGCCCTGGAGTGTTTGATGGGACAGTGTAGAGGGAGCTTTACTCTGTATCTAACCCGTGCTGTACCTGCCCGGGGAGTGTTTGATGGGGCAGTGTAGAGGGAGCTTTACTCTGTATCTAAGCCGTGCTGTACCTGCCCTGGGAGTGTTTGATGGGACAGTGTAGAGGGAGCTTTACTCTGTATCTAACTCGGTGCTGTACCTGCCCTGGGAGTTGTTTGATGGGACAGTTGAGGGAGCTTTACTCTGTATCTAACTCCGTGCTGTACCTGCCCTGGAGTGTTTGATGGGACAGTGTAGAAGGAGCTTTACTCTGTATCTAACCCGTGCTGTACCTGCCCTGGGAGTGTTTGATGGAACAGTAGAGGGAGTTTTACTCTGTATCTAACCTGTGCTGTACCCTGCCCTGGGAGTGTTTGATGGGACAGTGTAGAGGGAGCTTTAACTCTGTATCTAACTCCGTGCTGTACCTGCCCTGGGAGTGTTTGATGGGACAGTGTAGAGGGAGCTTTACTCTGTATCTAACCCGTGCTGTACCTGCCCTGGGAGTGTTTGATGGGACAGTGTAGAGGGAGCTTTACTCTGTATCTAACCCGTGCTGTACCTGCCCTGGGAGTGTTTGATGGGACAGTGTAGAGGGAGCTTTACTCTGTATCTAACCCGTGCTGTACCTGCCCTGGGAGGGTTTGATGGGACAGTGTCGAGGGAGCTTTACTCTGTATCTAACCCGTGCTGTACCTGCCCTGGGAGTGTTTGATGGGACAGTGTAGAGGGAGCTTTACTCAGTATCTAACCCTGTGCTGTACCTGCCCTGGGAGTGTTTGATGGGGCAGTGTAGAGGGAGCTTTACTCTGTATCTAACCCGTGCTGTACCTGCCCTGGGAGTGCTTGATGGGACAGTGCAGAGGGAGCTTTACTCTGTATCTAACCCGTGCTGTACCTGCCCTGGGAGTGTTTGATGGGACAGTGTAGAGGGAGCTTTACTCTGTATCTAACCTGTGCTGTACCTGCCCTGGGAGTGTTTGATGGGACAATGTAGAGGGAGCTTTACTCTGTATCTAACCCGTGCTGTACCTGCCCTGGGAGTGTTTGATGGGGCAGTGTAGAGGGAGCTTTACTCTGTATCTAATGCGTGCTGTACCTGCCCTGGGAGTGTTTGATGGGACAGTGTAGAGGGAGCTTTACTCTGTATCTAACCCGTGCTGTACCTGCCCTGGGAGTGTTTGATGAGACCGTGTAGAGGGAGCTTTACTCTGTATCTAACTCCGTGCTGTACCTGCCCTGGGAGTGTTTGATGGGACAGTGTAGAGGGAGCTTTACTCTGTATCTAACCCGTGCTGTTCCTGCCCTGGGAGTGTTTGATGGGACAGTGTAGAGGGAGCTTTACTCTGTATCTAACCCGTGCTGTACCTGCCCTGGGAGTGTTTGATGGGACAGTGCAGAGGGAGCTTTACTCTGTATCTAACCTGTGCTGTACCTGCCCTGGGAGTGTTTGATGGGACAGTGTAGATGGAGCTTTACTCTGTATCTAACCGTGCTGTACCTGCCCTGGGAGTGTTTGATGGGGCAGTGTAGAGGGAGCTTTCCTCTGTATCTAACCCGTGCTGTACCTGCCCTGGAGTGTTTGATGGGACAGTGTAGAGGGAGCTTTACTCTGTATCTAACCCGTGCTGTACCTGCCCGGGGAGTGTTTGATGGGGCAGTGTAGAGGGAGCTTTACTCTGTATCTAAGCCGTGCTGTACCTGCCCTGGGAGTGTTTGATGGGACAGTGTAGAGGGAGCTTTACTCTGTATCTAACCCGTGCTGTACCTGCCCTGGGAGTGTTTGATGGGACAGTGTAGAGGGAGCTTTACTCTGTATCTAACCCGTGCTGTACCTGCCCTGGGAGTGTTTGATGGGCAGTGTAGAGGGAGCTTTACTCTGTATCTAACCCGTGCTGTACCTGCCCTGGAGTGTTTGATGGGACAGTGTAGAACGAGCTTTACTCTGTATCTAACCCGTGCTGTACCTGCCCGGGGAGTGTTTGATGGGGCAGTGTAGAGGGAGCTTTACTCTGTATCTAAGCCGTGCTGTACCTGCCCTGGGAGTGTTTGATGGGACAGTGTAGAGGGAGCTTTACTCTGTATCTAACCCGTGCTGTACCTGCCCTGGCAGTGTTTGATGGGACAGTGTAGAGAGAGCTTTACTCTGCATCTAACCCGTGCTGTACCTGCCCTGGGAGTCTTTGATGGGACAATGTAGAGGGAGCTTTACTCTGTATCTAACCCGTGCTGTAGCTGCCCGGGGAGTGTTTGATGGGACAGTGCAGAGGGAGCTTTACTCTGTATCTAACCCGTGCTGTACCTGCCCTGGGAGTGTTTGATGGGACAGTGCAGAGGGAGCTTTACTCTGTATCTAACCCGTGCTGTACCTGCCCTGGGAGTGTTTGATGGGACAGTGTAGATGGAGCTTTACTCTGTATCTAACCGTGCTGTACCTGCCCTGGGAGTGTTTGATGGGGCAGTGTAGAGGGAGCTTTCCTCTGTATCTAACCCGTGCTGTACCTGCCCTGGGAGTGTTTGATGGGACAGTGTAGAGGGAGCTTTCCTCTGTATCTAACTCCGTGCTGTACCTGCCCTGGGAGTGTTTGATGGGACAGTGTAGAGGGAGCTTTACTCTGTATCTAACTCCGTGCTGTACCTGCCCTGGAGTGTTTGATGGGACAGTGTAGAGGGAGCTTTACTCTGTATCTAACCCGTGCTGTACCTGCCCGGGGAGTGTTTGATGGGGCACTGTCGAGGGAGCTTTACTCTGTATCTAAGCCGTGCTGTACCTGCCCTGGGAGTGTTTGATGGGACAGTGTAGAGGGAGCTTTACTCTGTATCTAACTCGGTGCTGTACCTGCCCTGGGAGTGTTTGATGGGACAGTTGAGGGAGCTTTACTCTGTATCTAACTCCGTGTTGTACCTGCCCTGGAGTGTTTGATGGGACAGTGTAGAAGGAGCTTTACTCTGTATCTAACCCGTGCTGTACCTGCCCTGGGAGTGTTTGATGGGACAGTAGAGGGAGTTTTACTCTGTATCTAACTCAGTGCTGTACCTGCCCTGGGAGTGTTTGATGGGACAGTGTAGAGGGAGCTTTACTCTGTATCTAACCCGTGCTGTACCTGCCCTGGGAGTGTTTGATGGGAGAGTGTGGAGGGAGCTTTACTCTGTATCTAACCCGTGCTGTAACTGCCCTGGGAGTGTTTGATGGGACAGTGTAGAGGTAGCTTTACTCTGTATCTAACCCGTGCTGTACCTGCCCTGGGACTGTTTGATGGAACAGTGTAGAGGGAGCTTTACTCTGTATCTAACCCGTGCTGTACCTGCCCTGGGAGTGTTTGATGGGCAGTGTAGAGGGAGCTTTACTCTGTATCTAACTCCGTGCTGTACCTGCCCTGGAGTGTTTGATGGGACAGTGTAGAGGGAGCTTTACTCTGTATCTAACCCGTGCTGTAACTGCCCTGGGAGTGTTTGATGGGACAGTGTAGAGGGAGCTTTACTCTGTATCTAACCCGTGCTGTACCTGCCCTGGGACTGTTTGATGGGACAGTGTAGAGGGAGCTTTACTCTGTATCTAACCTGTGCTGTACCTGCCCTGGGAGTGTTTGATGGGACAGTGTAGAGGGAGCTTTACTCTGTATCTAACCCGTGCTGTACCTGCCCTGGGAGTGTTTGATGGGACAGTGTAGAGAGAGCTTTACTCTGTATCTAACCCGTGCTGTACCTGCCCTGGGAGTGTTTGATGGGACAGTGTAGAGGGAGCTTTACTCTGTATCTAACCCGTGCTGTACCTGCCCTGGGAGTGTTTGATGGGCAGTGTAGAGGGAGCTTTACTCTGTATCTAACCCGTGCTGTACCTGCCCTGGAGTGTTTGATGGGACAGTGTAGAACGAGCTTTACTCTGTATCTAACCCGTGCTGTACCTGCCCTGGGAGTGTTTGATGGGACAATGTAGAGGGAGCTTTACTCTGTATCTAACCCGTGCTGTACCTGCCCTGGGAGTGTTTGATGGGACAATGTAGAGGGAGCTTTACTCTGTATCTAACCCGTGCTGCACCTGCCCTGGGAGTGTTTGATGGGACAGTAGAGGGAGCTTTACTCTGTATCTAACTCTGTGCTGTACCTGCCCTGGGAGTGTTTGATGGGACAGTGTCGAGGGAGCTTTACTCTGTATCTAACCCGTGCTGTACCTGCCCTGGGAGTGTTTGATGGGACAGTGTAGAGGAGCTTTACTCTGTATCTAACCCGTGCTGTACCTGCCCTGGGAGTGTTTGATGGGACAGTGTAGAGGGAGCTTTACTCTGTATCTAACCCATGCTGTACCTGCCCTGGGAGTGTTTGATGGGACAGTGTAGAGGGAGCTTTACTCTGTATCTAACCCATGCTGCACCTGCCCTGGGAGGGTTTGATGGGACAGTGTAGAGGGAGCTTTACTCTGTATCTAACCCGTGCTGTCCCTGCCCTGGGAGTGTTTGATGGGGACAGTGTAGAGGGAGCTTTACTCTGTATCTAACTCCGTGCTGTACCTGCCCTGGGAGTGTTTGATGGGATAGTAGAGGGAGCTTTACTCTGTATCTAACTCTGTGCTGTACCTGCCCTGGGAGTGTTTGATGCGACAGTGTAGAGGGAGCTTTACTCTGTATCTAACCCGTGCTGTAACTGCCCTGGGAGTGTTTGATGGGACAGTGTAGAGGGAGCTTTACTCTGTATCTAACCCGTGCTGTTCCTGCCCTGGGAGTGTTTTGATGGGACAGTGTAGAGGGAGCTTTACTCTGTATCTAACCCGTGCTGTAACTGCCCTGGGAGTGTTTGATGGGACAGTGTAGAGGGAGCTTTACTCTGTATCGAACCCGTGCTGTACCTGCCCTGGGAGTGTTTGATGGGACAGTGTAGAAGGAGCTTTACTCTGTATCTAACCTGTGCTGTACGTGCCCTGGGAGTGTTTGATGGAAAATGTAGAGGGAGCTTTACTCTGTATCTAACCCGTGCTGTACCTGCCCTGGGAGTGTTCCATGGGACAGTGTAGAGGGAGCTTTACTCTGTATCTAACCCGTGCTGTACCTGCCCTGGGAGTGTTTGATGGGGCAGTGTAGAGGGAGCTTTACTCTGTATCTAACCCGTGCTGTACCTGCCCTGGGAGTGTTTGATGGGGCAGTGTAGAGGAGCTTTACTCTGTATCTAACCCGTGCTGTACCTGCCCTGGGAGTGTTTGATGAGACCGTGTAGAGGGAGCTTTACTCTGTATCTAACTCCGTGCTGTACCTGCCCTGGGAGTGTTTGATGGGACAGTGTAGAGGCAGCTTTACTCTGTATCTAACCCGTGCTGTTCCTGCCCTGGGAGTGTTTGATGGGACAGTTGAGGGAGCTTTACTCTGTATCTAACCCGTGCTGTACCTGCCCTGGGAGTGTTTGATGGGACAATGTAGAGGGAGCTTTACTCTGTATCTAACCCGTGCTGTACCTGCCCTGGGAGTGTTTGATGGGACAGTGTAGAGAGAGCTTTACTCTGTATCTAACCCGTGCTGTACCTGCCCTGGGAGTGTTTGATGGGACAGTGTAGAGGGAGCTTTACTCTGTATCTAACCCGTGCTGTACCTGCCCTGGGAGTGTTTGATGGGACAATGTAGAGGGAGCTTTACTCTGTATCTAACCCGTGCTGTACCTGCCCTGGGAGTGTTTGACGGGACAGTGTAGATGGAACTTTACTCTGTATCTAACCCGTGCTGTACCTGCCCTGGGAGTGTTTGATGGGACAGTGTAGATGGAGCTTTACTCTGTATCTAACCCGTGCTGTACCTGCCCTGGGAGTGTTTGATGGGGCAGTGTAGAGGGAGCTTTCCTCTGTATCTAACCAGTGCTGTACCTGCCCTGGGAGTGTTTGATGGGACAGTGTAGAGGGAGCTTTCCTCTGTATCTAACTCCGTGCTGTACCTGCCCTGGGAGTGTTTGATGGGACAGTGTAGAGGGAGCTTTACTCTGTATCTAACCCGTGCTGTACCTGCCCTGGGAGTGTTTGATGGGACAGTGCAGAGGGAGCTTTACTCTGTATCTAACTCCGTGCTGTACCTGCCCTGGGAGTGTTTGATGGGACAGTGTAGAGGAGCTTTACTCTGTATCTAACCCGTACTGTACCTGTCCTGGGCGTGTTTGATGGGACAGTGTAGAGGGAGCTTTACTCTGTATCTAACCCGTGCTGTACCTGCCCTGGGAGTGCTTGATGGGACAGTAGAGGAGCTTTACTCTGTATCTAACTCCGTGCTGTACCTGCCCTGGAGTGTTTGATGGGACAGTGTAGAGGGAGCTTTTCTCTGTATCTAACCCGTGCTGTACCTGCCCGGGGAGTGTTTGATGGGACAGTGTAGAGTGAGCTTTACTCTGTATCTAACTCGGTGCTGTACCTGCCCTGTGAGTGTTTGATGGGACAGTTGAGGGAGCTTTACTCTGTATCTAACTCCGTGCTGTACCTGCCCTGGAGTGTTTGATGGGACAGTGTAGAAGGAGCTTGACTCTGTATCTAACCCGTGCTGTACCTGCCCTGGGAGTGTTTGATGGGACAGTAGAGGGAGTTTTACTCTGTATCTAACTCAGTGCTGTACCTGCCCTGGGAGTGTTTGATGGGACAGTGTAGAGGGAGCTTTACTCTGTATCTAACCCGTGCTGTACCTGCCCTGGGAGTGTTTGATGGGACAGTGTAGGGGGAGTTTTACTCTGTATCTAACCCGTGCTGTACCTGCCCTGGGAGTGTTTGATGGGCAGTGTAGAGGGAGCTTTACTCTGTATCTAACCCGTACTGTACTTGCCCTGGGAATGTTTGATGGGACAGTGTAGAGGGAGCTTTACTCTGTATCTAACCCGTGCAGTACCTGCCCTGGGAGTGTTTGATGGGCAGTGTAGAGGGAGCTTTACTCTGTATCTAACCCGTGCTGTACCTGCCCTGGAGTGTTTGATGGGACAGTGTAGTACGAGCTTTACTCTGTATCTAACCCGTGCTGTACCTGCCCTGGGAGTGTTTGATGGGACAATGTAGAGGGAGCTTTACTCTGTATCTAACCCATGCTGTACCTGCCCTGGGAGTGTTTGATGGGACAGTGTAGAGGGAGCTTTACTCTGTATCTAACCCGTGCTGCACCTGCCCTGGGAGGGTTTGATGGGACAGTGTAGAGGGAGCTTTACTCTGTATCTAACCCGTGCTGTCCCTGCCCTGGGAGTGTTTGATGGGACAGTGTAGAGGGAGCTTTACTCTGTATCTAACTCCGTGCTGTACCTGCCCTGGGAGTGTTTGATGGGATAGTAGAGGGAGCTTTACTCTGTATCTAACTCTGTGCTGTACCTGCCCTGGGAGTGTTTGATGCGACAGTGTAGAGGGAGCTTTACTCTGTATCTAACCCGTGCTGTAACTGCCCTGGGAGTGTTTGATGGGACAGTGTAGAGGGAGCTTTACTCTGTATCTAACCCGTGCTGTTCCTGCCCTGGGAGTGTTTGATGGGACAGTGTAGAGGGAGCTTTACTCAGTATCTAACCCTGTGCTGTACCTGCCCGGGAGTGTTTGATGGGACAGTGTAGAGGGAGCTTTACTCTGTATCGAACCCGTGCTGTACCTGCCCTGGGAGTGTTTGATGGGACAGTGTAGAAGGAGCTTTACTCTGTATCTAACCTGTGCTGTACGTGCCCTGGGAGTGTTTGATGGGAAAATGTAGAGGGAGCTTTACTCTGTATCTAACCCGTGCTGTACCTGCCCTGGGAGTGTTCCATGGGACAGTGTAGAGGGAGCTTTACTCTGTATCTAACCCGTGCTGTACCTGCCCTGGGAGTGTTTGATGGGGCAGTGTAGAGGGAGCTTTACTCTGTATCTAACCCGTGCTGTACCTGCCCTGGGAGTGTTTGATGGGGCAGTGTAGAGGGAGCTTTACTCTGTATCTAACCCGTGCTGTACCTGCCCTGGGAGTGTTTGATGAGACCGTGTAGAGGGAGCTTTACTCTGTATCTAACTCCGTGCTGTACCTGCCCTGGGAGTGTTTGATGGGACAGTGTAGAGGCAGCTTTACTCTGTATCTAACCCGTGCTGTTCCTGCCCTGGGAGTGTTTGATGGGACAGTTGAGGGAGCTTTACTCTGTATCTAACCCGTGCTGTACCTGCCCTGGGAGTGTTTGATGGGACAATGTAGAGGGAGCTTTACTCTGTATCTAACCCGTGCTGTACCTGCCCTGGGAGTGTTTGATGGGACAGTGTAGAGAGAGCTTTACTCTGTATCTAACCCGTGCTGTACCTGCCCTGGGAGTGTTTGATGGGACAGTGTAGAGGGAGCTTTACTCTGTATCTAACCCGTGCTGTACCTGCCCTGGGAGTGTTTGATGGGACAATGTAGAGGGAGCTTTACTCTGTATCTAACCCGTGCTGTACCTGCCCTGGGAGTGTTTGACGGGACAGTGTAGATGGAACTTTACTCTGTATCTAACCCGTGCTGTACCTGCCCTGGGAGTGTTTGATGGGACAGTGTAGATGGAGCTTTACTCTGTATCTAACCCGTGCTGTACCTGCCCTGGGAGTGTTTGATGGGGCAGTGTAGAGGGAGCTTTCCTCTGTATCTAACCAGTGCTGTACCTGCCCTGGGAGTGTTTGATGGGACAGTGTAGAGGGAGCTTTCCTCTGTATCTAACTCCGTGCTGTACCTGCCCTGGGAGTGTTTGATGGGACAGTGTAGAGGGAGCTTTACTCTGTATCTAACCCGTGCTGTACCTGCCCTGGGAGTGTTTGATGGGACAGTGTAGAGGGAGCTTTACTCTGTATCTAACTCCGTGCTGTACCTGCCCTGGGAGTGTTTGATGGGACAGTGTAGAGGGAGCTTTACTCTGTATCTAACCCGTACTGTACCTGTCCTGGGAGTGTTTGATGGGACAGTGTAGAGGGAGCTTTACTCTGTATCTAACCCGTGCTGTACCTGCCCTGGGAGTGCTTGATGGGACAGTAGAGGGAGCTTTACTCTGTATCTAACTCCGTGCTGTACCTGCCCTGGAGTGTTTGATGGGACAGTGTAGAGGGAGCTTTTCTCTGTATCTAACCCGTGCTGTACCTGCCCGGGGAGTGTTTGATGGGACAGTGTAGAGTGAGCTTTACTCTGTATCTAACTCGGTGCTGTACCTGCCCTGTGAGTGTGTGATGGGACAGTTGAGGGAGCTTTACTCTGTATCTAACTCCGTGCTGTACCTGCCCTGGAGTGTTTGATGGGACAGTGTAGAAGGAGCTTGACTCTGTATCTAACCCGTGCTGTACCTGCCCTGGGAGTGTTTGATGGGACAGTAGAGGGAGTTTTACTCTGTATCTAACTCAGTGCTGTACCTGCCCTGGGAGTGTTTGATGGGACAGTGTAGAGGGAGCTTTACTCTGTATCTAACCCGTGCTGTACCTGCCCTGGGAGTGTTTGATGGGACAGTGTAGGGGGAGCTTTACTCTGTATCTAACCCGTGCTGTACCTGCCCTGGGAGTGTTTGATGGGCAGTGTAGAGGGAGCTTTACTCTGTATCTAACCCGTACTGTACTTGCCCTGGGAATGTTTGATGGGACAGTGTAGACGGAGCTTTACTCTGTATCGAACCCGTGCTGTACCTGCCCTGGGAGTGTTTGATGGGAGAGTGTAGAGGGAGCTTTACTCTGTATCTAACCTGTGCTGTACCTGTTCTGGAAGTGTTTGATGGGACAGTGTAGAGGGAGCTTTACTCTGTATCTAACCCGTACTGTACCTGTCCTGGGAGTGTTTGATGGGAGAGTGTAGAGGGAGCTTTACTCTGTATCTAACCCGTGCTGTACCTGTTCTGGGAGTGTTTGATGGGACAGTGTAGAGGGAGCTTTACTCTGTATCTAACCCGTACTGTACCTGTCCTGGGAGTGTTTGATGGGACAGTGTAGAGGGAGCTTTACCCTGTATCTAACCCGTGCTGTACCTGCCCTGGGAGTGTTTGATGGGACAGTGTAGAGGGAGCTTTACTCTGTATCTAACTCCGTGCTGTACCTGCCCTGGGAGTGTTTGATGGGACAGTAGAGGGAGCTTTACTCTGTATCTAACTCTGTGCTGTACCTGCCCTGGGAGTGTTTGATGGGACAGTGTAGAGGGAGCTTTACTCTGTATCTAACCCGTGCTGTACCTGCCCTGGGAGTGTTTGATGGGACAGTGTAGAAGGAGCTTTACTCTGTATCTAACCCGTGCTGTACCTGCCCTGGGAGTGTTTGATAGGCAGTGCAGAGGGAGCTTTAGTCTGTATCTAACCCGTACTGTACTTGCCCTGGGAGTGTTTGATGGGACAGTGTAGAGTGAGCTTTACTCTGTATCTAACCCGTGCTGTACCTGCCCTGGGACTGTTTGATGGGACAGTGTAGAGGGAGCTTTACTCTGTATCTAACCCGTGCTGTACCTGCCCTGGGAGTGTTTGATGGGAGAGTGTAGAGGGAGCTTTACTCTGTATCTAACCTGTGCTGTACCTGCCCTGGGAGTGTTTGATGGGACAGTGTAGAGGGAGCTTTACTCTGTATCTAACTCCGTGCTGTACCTGCCCTGGAGTGTTTGATGGGACAGTGTAGAGGGAGCTTTTCTCTGTATCTAACCCGTGCTGTACCTGCCCGGGGAGTGTTTGATGGGACAGTGTAGAGTGAGCTTTACTCTGTATCTAACCCGTGCTGTACCTGCCCTGGGAGTGTTCCATGGGACAGTGCAGAGGGAGCTTTACTCTGTATCTAACCCGTGCTGTACCTGCCCTGGGAGTGTTTGATGGGGCAGTGTAGAGGGAGCTTTACTCTGTATCTAACCCGTGCTGTACCTGCCCTGGGAGTGTTTGATGAGACCGTGTAGAGGGAGCTTTACTCTGTATCTAACTCCGTGCTGTACCTGCCCTGGGAGTGTTTGATGGGACAGTGTAGAGGCAGCTTTACTCTGTATCTAACCCGTGCTGTTCCTGCCCTGGGAGTGTTTGATGGGACAGTTGAGGGAGCTTTACTCTGTGTCTAACCCGTGCTGTACCTGCCCTGGGAGTGTTTGATGGGACAATGTAGAGGGAGCTTTACTCTGTATCTAACCCGTGCTGTACCTGCCCTGGGAGTGTTTGATGGGACAGTGTAGATGGAACTTTACTCTGTATCTAACCCGTGCTGTACCTGCCCTGGGAGTGTTTGATGGGGCAGTGTAGAGGGATCTTTCCTCTGTATCTAACCAGTGCTGTACCTGCCCTGGGAGTGTCTGATGGGACAGTGTAGAGGGAGCTTTCCTCTATATCTAACTCCGTGCTGTACCTGCCCTGGGAGTGTTTGATGGGACAGTGTAGAGGGAGCTTTACTCTGTATCTAACCCGTACTGTATCTGTCCTGGGAGTGTTTGATGGGACAGTGTAGAGGGAGCTTTACTCTGTATCTAACCCGTGCTGTACCTGCCCTGGGAGTGCTTGATGGGACAGTAGAGGGAGCTTTACTCTGTATCTAACTCCGTGCTGTACCTGCCCTGGAGTGTTTGATGGGACAGTGTATAGGGAGCTTTTCTCTGTATCTAACCCGTGCTGTACCTGCCCGGGGAGTGTTTGATGGGACAGTGTAGAGTGAGCTTTACTCTGTATCTAACCCGTGCTGTACCTGCCCTGGGAGTGTTTGATGGGACAGTGTAGAAGGAGCTTTACTCTGTATCTAACCCGTGCTGTACCTGCCCTGGGAGTGTTTGATGGGGCAGTGTAGAGGGAGCTTTACTCTGTATCTAACCCGTGCTGTACCTGCCCTGGGAGTGTTTGATGGGACAGTGTAGAGGGAGCTTTACTCTGTATCTAACTCGGTGCTGTACCTGCCCTGTGAGTGTTTGATGGGACAGTTGAGGGAGCTTTACTCTGTATCTAACTCCGTGCTGTACCTGCCCTGGAGTGTTTGATGGGACAGTGTAGAAGGAGCTTGACTCTGTATCTAACCCGTGCTGTACCTGCCCTGGGAGTGTTTGATGGGACAGTAGAGGGAGTTTTACTCTGTATCTAACTCAGTGCTGTACCTGCCCTGGGAGTGTTTGATGGGACAGTGTAGAGGGAGCTTTACTCTGTATCTAACCCGTGCTGTACCTGCCCTGGGAGTGTTTGATGGGACAGTGTAGGGGGAGCTTTACTCTGTATCTAACCCGTGCTGTACCTGCCCTGGGAGTGTTTGATGGGCAGTGTAGAGGGAGCTTTACTCTGTATCTAACCCGTACTGTACTTGCCCTGGGAATGTTTGATGGGACAGTGTAGACGCAGCTTTACTCTGTATCGAACCCGTGATGTACCTGCCCTGGGAGTGTTTGATGGGAGACTGTAGAGGGAGCTTTACTCTGTATCTAACCTGTGCTGCACCTGTTCTGGAAGTGTTTGATGGGACAGTGTAGAGGGAGCTTTACTCTGTATCTAACCCGTACTGTACCTGTCCTGGGAGTGTTTGATGGGAGAGTGTAGAGGGAGCTTTACTCTGTATCTAACCCGTGCTGTACCTGTTCTGGGAGTGTTTGATGGGACAGTGTAGAGGGAGCTTTACTCTGTATCTAACCCGTACTGTACCTGTCCTGGGAGTGTTTGATGGGACAGTGTAGAGGGAGCTTTACTCTGTATCTAACCCGTGCTGTACCTGCCCTGGGAGTGCTTGATGGGACAGTAGAGGGAGCTTTACTCTGTATCTAACTCCGTGCTGTACCTGCCCTGGAGTGTTTGATGGGACAGTGTGGAGGGAGCTTTTCTCTGTATCTAACCCGTGCTGTACCTGCCCGGGGAGTGTTTGATTGGACAGTGTAGAGGGAGCTTTACTCTGTATCTAACTCCGTGCTGTACCTGCCCTGGAGTGTTTGATGGGACAGTGTAGAGGGAGCTTTTCTCTGTATCTAACCCGTGCTGTACCTGCCCGGGGAGTGTTTGATGGGACAGTGTAGAGTGAGCTTTACTCTGTATCTAACCCGTGCTGTACCTGCCCTGGGAGTGTTCCATGGGACAGTGCAGAGGGAGCTTTACTCTGTATCTAACCCGTGCTGTACCTGCCCTGGGAGTGTTTGATGGGGCAGTGTAGAGGGAGCTTTACTCTGTATCTAACCCGTGCTGTACCTGCCCTGGGAGTGTTTGATGGGGCAGTGTAGAGGGAGCTTTACTCTGTATCTAACCCGTGCTGTACCTGCCCTGGGAGTGTTTGATGAGACCGTGTAGAGGGACCTTTACTCTGTATCTAACTCCGTGCTGTACCTGCCATGGGAGTGTTTGATGGGACAGTGTAGAGGCAGCTTTACTCTGTATCTAACCCGTGCTGTTCCTGCCCTGGGAGTGTTTGATGGGACAGTTGAGGGAGCTTTACTCTGTGTCTAACCCGTGCTGTACCTGCCCTGGGAGTGTTTGATGGGACAGTGTAGAGGGAGCTTTACTCTGTATCTAACCCGTGCTGTACCTGCCCTGGGAGTGTTTGATGGGACAGTGCAGAGGGAGCTTTACTCTGTATCTAACCCGTGCTGTACCTGCCCTGGGAGTGTTTGATGGGACAATGTAGAGGGAGCTTTACTCTGTATCTAACCCGTGCTGTACCTGCCCTGGGAGTGTTTGACGGGACAGTGTAGATGGAACTTTACTCTGTATCTAACCCGTGCTGTACCTGCCCTGGGAGTGTTTGATGGGGCAGTGTAGAGGGAGCTTTCCTCTGTATCTAACCAGTGCTGTACCTGCCCTGGGAGTGTCTGATGGGACAGTGTAGAGGGAGCTTTCCTCTGTATCTAACTCCGTGCTGTACCTGCCCTGGGAGTGTTTGATGGGACAGTGTAGAGGGAGCTTTACTCTGTATCTAACCCGTACTGTACCTGTCCTGGGAGTGTTTGATGGGACAGTGTAGAGGGAGCTTTACTCTGTATCTAACCCGTGCTGTACCTGCCCTGGAGTGTTTGATGGGACAGTGTATAGGGAGCTTTTCTCTGTATCTAACCCGTGCTGTACCTGCCCGGGGAGTGTTTGATGGGACAGTGTAGAGTGAGCTTTACTCTGTATCTAACCCGTGCTGTACCTGCCCTGGGAGTGTTTGATGGGACAGTGTAGAAGGAGCTTTACTCTGTATCTAACCCGTGCTGTACCTGCCCTGGGAGTGTTTGATGGGGCAGTGTAGAGGGAGCTTTACTCTGTATCTAACCCGTGCTGTACCTGCCCTGGGAGTGTTTGATGGGACAGTGTAGAGGGAGCTTTACTCTGTATCTAACTCGGTGCTGTACCTGCCCTGTGAGTGTTTGATGGGACAGTTGAGGGAGCTTTACTCTGTATCTAACTCCGTGCTGTACCTGCCCTGGAGTGTTTGATGGGACAGTGTAGAAGGAGCTTGACTCTGTATCTAACCCGTGCTGTACCTGCCCTGGGAGTGTTTGATGGGACAGTAGAGGGAGTTTTACTCTGTATCTAACTCAGTGCTGTACCTGCCCTGGGAGTGTTTGATGGGACAGTGTAGAGGGAGCTTTACTCTGTATCTAACCCGTGCTGTACCTGCCCTGGGAGTGTTTGATGGGACAGTGTAGGGGGAGCTTTACTCTGTATCTAACCCGTGCTGTACCTGCCCTGGGAGTGTTTGATGGGCAGTGTAGAGGGAGCTTTACTCTGTATCTAACCCGTACTGTACTTGCCCTGGGAATGTTTGATGGGACAGTGTAGACGGAGCTTTACTCTGTATCGAACCCGTGATGTACCTGCCCTGGGAGTGTTTGATGGGAGACTGTACAGGGAGCTTTACTCTGTATCTAACCTGTGCTGCACCTGTTCTGGAAGTGTTTGATGGGACAGTGTAGAGGGAGCTTTACTCTGTATCTAACCCGTACTGTACCTGTCCTGGGAGTGTTTGATGGGAGAGTGTAGAGGGAGCTTTACTCTGTATCTAACCCGTGCTGTACCTGTTCTGGGAGTGTTTGATGGGACAGTGTAGAGGGAGCTTTACTCTGTATCTAACCCGTACTGTACCTGTCCTGGGAGTGTTTGATGGGACAGTGTAGAGGGAGCTTTACTCTGTATCTAACCCGTGCTGTACCTGCCCTGGGAGTGCTTGATGGGACAGTAGAGGGAGCTTTACTCTGTATCTAACTCCGTGCTGTACCTGCCCTGGAGTGTTTGATGGGACAGTGTGGAGGGAGCTTTTCTCTGTATCTAACCCGTGCTGTACCTGCCCGGGGAGTGTTTGATGGGACAGTGTAGAGTGAGCTTTACTCTGTATCTAACCCGTGCTGTACCTGCCCTGGGAGTGTTTCATGGGGCAGTGTAGAGGGAGCTTTACTCTGTATCTAACCCGTGCTGTACCTGCCCTGGGAGTGTTTGATGGGACAGTGTAGAGGGAGCTTTACTCTGTATCTCACTCCGTGCTGTACCTGCCCTGGGAGTGTTTGATGGGACAGTAGAGGGAGCTTTACTCTGTATCTAACTCTGTGCTGTACCTGCCCTGGGAGCGTTTGATGGGACAGTGTAGAGGGAGCTTTACTCTGTATCTAACCCGTGCTGTACCTGCCCTGGGAGTGTTTGATGGGACAGTGCAGAAGGAGCTTTACTCTGTATCTAACCCGTGCTGTACCTGCCCTGGGAGTGTTTGATGGGACAGTGCAGAGGGAGCTTTACTCTGTATCTAACCCGTGCTGCACCTGCCCTGGGAGTGTTTGATGGGACAGTAGAGGGAGCTTTACTCTGTATCTAACTCTGTGCTGTACCTGCCCTGGGAGTGTTTGATGGGACAGTGTAGAGGGAGCTTTACTCTGTATCTAACCCGTGCTGTACCTGCCCTGGGAGTGTTTGATGGGACAGTGTAGAGGGAGCTTTACTCTGTATCTAACCCGTGCTGTACCTGCCCTGGGAGTGTTTGATGGGCAGTGTAGAGGGAGCTTTACTCTGTATCTAACTCCGTGCTGTACCTGCCCTGGAGTGTTTGATGGGACAGTGTAGAGGGAGCTTTACTCTGTATCTAACCCGTGCTGTACCTGCCCGGGGAGTGTTTGATGGGGCAGTGTAGAGGGAGCTTTACTCTGTATCTAAGCCGTGCTGTACCTGCCCTGGGAGTGTTTGATGGGACAGTGTAGAGGGAGCTTTACTCTGTATCTAACTCGGTGCTGTACCTGCCCTGGGAGTGTTTGATGGGACAGTTGAGGGAGCTTTACTCTGTATCTAACTCCGTGCTGTACCTGCCCTGGAGTGTTTGATGGGACAGTGTAGAAGGAGCTTTACTCTGTATCTAACCCGTGCTGTACCTGCCCTGGGAGTGTTTGATGGAACAGTAGAGGGAGTTTTACTCTGTATCTAACTCAGTGCTGTACCTGCCCTGGGAGTGTTTGATGGGACAGTGTAGAGGGAGCTTTACTCTGTATCTAACCCGTGCTGTACCTGCCCTGGGAGTGTTTGATGGGAGAGTGTAGAGGGAGCTTTACTCTGTATCTAACCCGTGCTGTAACTGCCCTGGAGTGTTTGATGGGACAGTGCAGAGGAGCTTTACTCTGTATCTAACCCGTGCTGTAACTGCCCTGGGAGTGTTTGATGGGACAGTGTAGAGGGAGCTTTACTCTGTATCTAACCCGTGCTGTACCTGCCCTGGGACTGTTTGATGGGACAGTGTAGAGGGAGCTTTACTCTGTATCTAACCTGTGCTGTACCTGCCTGGGAGTGTTTGATGGGACAGTGTAGAGGGAGCTTTACTCTGTATCTAACCCGTGCTGTACCTGCCTGGGAGTGTTTGATGGGACAGTGTAGAGAGAGCTTTACTCTGTATCTAACCCGTGCTGTACCTGCCCTGGGAGTGTTTGATGGGACAGTGTAGAGGGAGCTTTACTCTGTATCTAACCCGTGCTGTACCTGCCCTGGGAGTGTTTGATGGGCAGTGTAGAGGGAGCTTTACTCTGTATCTAACCCGTGCTGTACCTGCCCTGGAGTGTTTGATGGGACAGTGTAGAACGAGCTTTACTCTGTATCTAACCCGTGCTGTACCTGCCCTGGGAGTGTTTGATGGGACAATGTAGAGGGAGCTTTACTCTGTATCTAACCCGTGCTGCACCTGCCCTGGGAGTGTTTGATGGGACAATGTAGAGGGAGCTTTACTCTGTATCTAACCCGTGCTGCACCTGCCCTGGGAGTGTTTGATGGGACAGTAGAGGGAGCTTTACTCTGTATCTAACTCTGTGCTGTACCTGCCCTGGGAGTGTTTGATGGGACAGTGTAGAGGGAGCTTTACTCTGTATCTAACCCGTGCTGTACCTGCCCTGGGAGTGTTTGATGGGACAGTGTAGAGGGAGCTTTACTCTGTATCTAACCCGTGCTGTACCTGCCCTGGGAGTGTTTGATGGGACAGTGTAGAGGGAGCTTTACTCTGTATCTAACCCATGCTGTACCTGCCCTGGGAGTGTTTGATGGGACAGTGTAGAGGGAGCTTTACTCTGTATCTAACCCGTGCTGTACCTGCTCTGGGAGTGTTTGATGGGACAGTGTAGAGGGAGCTTTACTCTGTATCTAACCCGTGCTGCACCTGCCCTGGGAGGGTTTGATGGGACAGTGTAGAGGGAGCTTTACTCTGTATCTAACCCGTGCTGTCCCTGCCCTGGGAGTGTTTGATGGGACAGTGTAGAGGGAGCTTTACTCTGTATCTAACTCCGTGCTGTACCTGCCCTGGGAGTGTTTGATGGGATAGTAGAGGGAGCTTTACTCTGTATCTAACTCTGTGCTGTACCTGCCCTGGGAGTGTTTGATGCGACAGTGTAGAGGGAGCTTTACTCTGTATCTAACCCGTGCTGTAACTGCCCTGGGAGTGTTTGATGGGACAGTGTAGAGGGAGCTTTACTCTGTATCTAACCCGTGCTGTTCCTGCCCTGGGAGTGTTTGATGGGACAGTGTAGAGGGAGCTTTACTCAGTATCTAACCCTGTGCTGTACCTGCCCGGGAGTGTTTGATGGGACAGTGTAGAGGGAGCTTTACTCTGTATCGAACCCGTGCTGTACCTGCCCTGGGAGTGTTTGATGGGACAGTGTAGAAGGAGCTTTACTCTGTATCTAACCTGTGCTGTAGGTGCCCTGGGAGTGTTTGATGGGAAAATGTAGAGGGAGCTTTACTCTTTATCTAACCCGTGCTGTACCTGCCCTGGGAGTGTTCCATGGGACAGTGTAGAGGGAGCTTTACTCTGTATCTAACCCGTGCTGTACCTGCCCTGGGAGTGTTTGATGGGGCAGTGTAGAGGGAGCTTTACTCTGTATCTAACCCGTGCTGTACCTGCCCTGGGAGTGTTTGATGGGGCAGTGTAGAGGGAGCTTTCCTCTGTATCTAACCCGTGCTGTACCTGCCCTGGGAGTGTTTGATGAGACCGTGTAGAGGGAGCTTTACTCTGTATCTAACTCCGTGCTGTACCTGCCCTGGGAGTGTTTGATGGGACAGTGTAGAGGCAGCTTTACTCTGTATCTAACCCGTGCTGTTCCTGCCCTGGGAGTGTTTGATGGGACAGTTGAGGGAGCTTTACTCTGTATCTAACCCGTGCTGTACCTGCCCTGGGAGTGTTTGATGGGACAATGTAGAGGGAGCTTTACTCTGTATCTAACCCGTGCTGTACCTGCCCTGGGAGTGTTTGATGGGACAGTGTAGAGAGAGCTTTACTCTGTATCTAACCCGTGCTGTACCTGCCCTGGGAGTGTTTGATGGGACAGTGTAGAGGGAGCTTTACTCTGTATCTAACCCGTGCTGTACCTGCCCTGGGAGTGTTTGATGGGACAATGTAGAGGGAGCTTTACTCTGTATCTAACCCGTGCTGTACCTGCCCTGGGAGTGTTTGACGGGACAGTGTAGATGGAACTTTACTCTGTATCTAACCCGTGCTGTACCTGCCCTGGGAGTGTTTGATGGGACAGTGTAGATGGAGCTTTACTCTGTATCTAACCCGTGCTGTACCTGCCCTGGGAGTGTTTGATGGGGCAGTGTAGAGGGAGCTTTCCTCTGTATCTAACCAGTGCTGTACCTGCCCTGGGAGTGTTTGATGGGACAGTGTAGAGGGAGCTTTCCTCTGTATCTAACTCCGTGCTGTACCTGCCCTGGGAGTGTTTGATGGGACAGTGTAGAGGGAGCTTTACTCTGTATCTAACCCGTGCTGTACCTGCCCTGGGAGTGTTTGATGGGACAGTGTAGAGGGAGCTTTACTCTGTATCTAACTCCGTGCTGTACCTGCCCTGGGAGTGTTTGATGGGACAGTGTAGAGGGAGCTTTACTCTGTATCTAACCCGTACTCTACCTGTCCTGGGAGTGTTTGATGGGACAGTGTAGAGGGAGCTTTACTCTGTATCTAACCCGTGCTGTACCTGCCCTGGGAGTGCTTGATGGGACAGTAGAGGGAGCTTTACTCTGTATCTAACTCCGTGCTGTACCTGCCCTGGAGTGTTTGATGGGACAGTGTAGAGGGAGCTTTTCTCTGTATCTAACCCGTGCTGTACCTGCCCGGGGAGTGTTTGATGGGACAGTGTAGAGTGAGCTTTACTCTGTATCTAACTCGGTGCTGTACCTGCCCTGTGAGTGTTTGATGGGACAGTTGAGGGAGCTTTACTCTGTATCTAACTCCGTGCTGTACCTGCCCTGGAGTGTTTGATGGGACAGTGTAGAAGGAGCTTGACTCTGTATCTAACCCGTGCTGTACCTGCCCTGGGAGTGTTTGATGGGACAGTAGAGGGAGTTTTACTCTGTATCTACTCAGTGCTGTACTGCCCTGGGAGTGTTTGATGGGACAGTGTAGAGGGAGCTTTACTCTGTATCTAACCCGTGCTGTACCTGCCCTGGGAGTGTTTGATGGGACAGTGTAGGGGGAGCTTTACTCTGTATCTAACCCGTGCTGTACCTGCCCTGGGAGTGTTTGATGGGCAGTGTAGAGGAGCTTTACTCTGTATCTAACCCGTACTGTACTTGCCCTGGAATGTTGATGGGACAGTGTAGACGGAGCTTTACTCTGTATCGAACCCGTGCTGTACCTGCCTAGGGAGTGTTTGATGGAGAGTGTAGAGGAGCTTTACTCTGTATCTAACCTGTGCTGTACCTGTTCTGAAGTGTTTGATGGGACAGTGTAGAGGAGCTTTACTCTTTATCTAACCCGTACTGTACCTGTCCTGGAGTGTTGATGGGAGAGTGTAGAGGAGCTTTACTCTGTATCTAACCGTGCTGTACCTGTTCTGGAGTGTTTGATGGACAGTGTAGAGGAGCTTTACTCTGTATCTAACCCGTACTGTACCTGTCCTGGAGTGTTTGATGGGACAGTGTAGAGGGAGCTTTACCTGTATCTAACCCGTGCTGCACCTGCCCGGGGAGTGTTTGATGGGGCTGTGTAGAGGGAGCTTTACTCTGTATCTAACCGTGCTGTACCTGCCCTGGGAGTGTTTGATGGGACAGTGTAGAGGGAGCTTTACTCTGTATCTAACTCCGTGCTGTACCTGCCCTGGGAGTGTTTGTGTACCTGCCCTGGGAGTGTTTGATGGGACAGTAGAGGGAGCTTTACTCTGTATCTAACTCTGTGCTGTACCTGCCCTGGGAGTGTTTGATGGGACAGTGTAGAGGGAGCTTTACTCTGTATCTAACCCGTGCTGTACCTGCCCTGGGAGTGTTTGATGGGACAGTGTAGAAGGAGCTTTACTCTGTATCTAACCCGTGCTGTACCTGCCCTGGGAGTGTTTGATAGGCAGTGCAGAGGGAGCTTTAGTCTGTATCTAACCCGTACTGTACTTGCCCTGGGGAGTGGTTTGATGGGACAGTGTAGAGTGAGCTTTACTCTGTATCTAACCCGTGCTGTACCTGCCCTGGGACTGTTTGATGGGACAGTGTAGAGGGAGCTTTACTCTGTATCTAACCCGTGCTGTACCTGCCCTGGGAGTGTTTGATGGGAGAGTGTAGAGGGAGCTTTACTCTGTATCTAACCTGTGCTGTACCTGCCCTGGGAGTGTTTGATGGGACAGTGTAGAGGGAGCTTTACTCTGTATCTAACTCCGTGCTGTACCTGCCCTGGAGTGTTTGATGGGACAGTGTAGAGGGAGCTTTCTCTGTATCTAACCCGTGCTGTACCTGCCCGGGGAGTGTTTGATGGGACAGTGTAGAGTGAGCTTTACTCTGTATCTAACCCGTGCTGTACCTGCCCTGGGAGTGTTCCATGGGACAGTGCAGAGGGAGCTGTTACTCTGTATCTAACCCGTGCTGTACCTGCCCTGGGAGTGTTTGATGGGGCAGTGTAGAGGGAGCTTTACTCTGTATCTAACCCGTGCTGTACCTGCCCTGGGAGTGTTTGATGGGGCAGTGTAGAGGGAGCTTTACTCTGTATCTAACCCGTGCTGTACCTGCCCTGGGAGTGTTTGATGAGACCGTGTAGAGGGAGCTTTACTCTGTATCTAACTCCGTGCTGTACCTGCCCTGGGAGTGTTTGATGGGGACAGTGTAGAGGCAGCTTTACTCTGTATCTAACCCGTGCTGTTCCTGCCCTGGGAGTGTTTGATGGGACAGTTGAGGGAGCTTTACTCTGTGTCTTACCCGTGCTGTACCTGCCCTGGGAGTGTTTGATGGGACAATGTAGAGGGAGCTTTACTCTGTATCTAACCCGTGCTGTACCTGCCCTGGGAGTGTTTGATGGGACAGTGTAGAGAGAGCTTTACTCTGTATCTAACCCGTGCTGTACCTGCCCTGGGAGTGTTTGATGGGACAGTGCAGAGGGAGCTTTACTCTGTATCTAACCCGTGCTGTACCTGCCCTGGGAGTGTTTGATGGGACAATGTAGAGGGAGCTTTACTCTGTATCTAACCGTGCTGTACCTGCCCTGGGAGTGTTTGACGGGACAGTGTAGATGGAACTTTACTCTGTATCTAACCCGTGCTGTACCTGCCCTGGGAGTGTTTGATGGGGCAGTGTAGAGGGAGCTTTCCTCTGTATCTAACCAGTGCTGTACCTGCCCTGGAGTGTCTGATGGGACAGTGTAGAGGGAGCTTTCCTCTGTATCTAACTCCGTGCTGTACCTGCCCTGGGAGTGTTTGATGGGACAGTGTAGAGGGAGCTTTACTCTGTATCTAACCCGTACTGTACCTGTCCTGGGAGTGTTTGATGGGACAGTGTAGAGGGAGCTTTACTCTGTATCTAACCCGTGCTGTACCTGCCCTGGGAGTGCTTGATGGGACAGTGTAGAAGGAGCTTTACTCTGTATCTAACCTGTGCTGTACGTGCCCTGGGAGTGTTTGATGGAAAATGTAGAGGGAGCTTTACTCTTTATCTAACCCGTGCTGTACCTGCCCTGGGAGTGTTCCATGGGACAGTGTAGAGGGAGCTTTACTCTGTATCTAACCCGTGCTGTACCTGCCCTGGGAGTGTTTGATGGGCAGTGTAGAGGGAGCTTTACTCTGTATCTAACCCGTGCTGTACCCTGCCCTGGGAGTGTTTGATGGGGCAGTGTAGAGGGAGCTTTACTCTGTATCTAACCCGTGCTGTACCTGCCCTGGGACTGTTTGATGAGACCGTGTAGAGGGAGCTTTACTCTGTAATCTAACTCCGTGCTGTACCTGCCCTGGAGTGTTTGATGGACAGTGTAGAGGCAGCT
This sequence comes from Somniosus microcephalus, assembly GCF_052327205.1. Taxonomy (NCBI): domain Eukaryota; kingdom Metazoa; phylum Chordata; class Chondrichthyes; order Squaliformes; family Somniosidae; genus Somniosus; species Somniosus microcephalus. The sequence goes on along the minus strand of NW_028225181.1, from coordinate 23,242,045 downwards.
TTACTCTGTATCTAACCCGTGCTGTTCCTGCCCTGGGAGTGTTTGATGGGACAGTTGAGGGAGCTTTACTCTGTATCTAACCCGTGCTGTACCTGCCCTGGGAGTGTTTGATGGACAATGTAGCGGGAGCTTTACTCTGTATCTAACCCGTGCTGTACCTGCCCTGGGAGTGTTTGATGGGACAGTGTAGAGAGAGCTTTACTCTGTATCTAACCCGTGCTGTACCTGCCCTGGGAGTGTTTGATGGGACAGTGTAGAGGGAGCTTTACTCTGTATCTAACCCGTGCTGTACCTGCCCTGGGAGTGTTTGATGGGACAATGTAGAGGGAGCTTTACTCTGTATCTAACCCGTGCTGTACCTGCCCTGGGAGTGTTTGACGGGACAGTGTAGATGGAACTTTACTCTGTATCTAACCCGTGCTGTACCTGCCCTGGGAGTGTTTGATGGGACAGTGTAGATGGAGCTTTACTCTGTATCTAACCCGTGCTGTACCTGCCCTGGGAGTGTTTGATGGGGCAGTGTAGAGGGAGCTTTCCTCTGTATCTAACCAGTGCTGTACCTGCCCTGGGAGTGTTTGATGGGACAGTGTAGAGGGAGCTTTCCTCTGTATCTAACTCCGTGCTGTACCTGCCCTGGGAGTGTTTGATGGGACAGTGTAGAGGGAGCTTTACTCTGTATCTAACCCGTGCTGTACCTGCCCTGGGAGTGTTTGATGGGACAGTGTAGAGGGAGCTTTACTCTGTATCTAACTCCGTGCTGTACCTGCCCTGGGAGTGTTTGATGGGACAGTGTAGAGGGAGCTTTTCTCTGTATCTAACCCGTGCTGTACCTGCCCGGGGAGTGTTTGATGGGACAGTGTAGAGTGAGCTTTACTCTGTATCTAACTCGGTGCTGTACCTGCCCTGTGAGTGTTTGATGGGACAGTTGAGGGAGCTTTACTCTGTATCTAACTCCGTGCTGTACCTGCCCTGGAGTGTTTGATGGGACAGTGTAGAAGGAGCTTGACTCTGTATCTAACCCGTGCTGTACCTGCCCTGGGAGTGTTTGATGGGACAGTAGAGGGAGTTTTACTCTGTATCTAACTCAGTGCTGTACCTGCCCTGGGAGTGTTTGATGGGACAGTGTAGAGGGAGCTTTACTCTGTATCTAACCCGTGCTGTACCTGCCCTGGGAGTGTTTGATGGGACAGTGTAGGGGGAGCTTTACTCTGTATCTAACCCGTGCTGTACCTGCCCTGGGAGTGTTTGATGGGCAGTGTAGAGGGAGCTTTACTCTGTATCTAACCCGTACTGTACTTGCCCTGGGAATGTTTGATGGGACAGTGTAGACGGAGCTTTACTCTGTATCGAACCCGTGCTGTACCTGCCCTGGGAGTGTTTGATGGGAGAGTGTAGAGGGAGCTTTACTCTGTATCTAACCTGTGCTGTACCTGTTCTGGAAGTGTTTGATGGGACAGTGTAGAGGGAGCTTTACTCTTTATCTAACCCGTACTGTACCTGTCCTGGGAGTGTTTGATGGGAGAGTGTAGAGGGAGCTTTACTCTGTATCTAACCCGTGCTGTACCTGTTCTGGGAGTGTTTGATGGGACAGTGTAGAGGGAGCTTTACTCTGTATCTAACCCGTACTGTACCTGTCCTGGGAGTGTTTGATGGGACAGTGTAGAGGGAGCTTTACCCTGTATCTAACCCGTGCTGTACCTGCCCTGGGAGTGTTTGATGGGACAGTGTAGAGGGAGCTTTACTCTGTATCTAACCCGTGCTGCACCTGCCCGGGGAGTGTTTGATGGGACAGTGTAGAGTGAGCTTTACTCTGTATCTAACCCGTGCTGTACCTGCCCTGGGAGTGTTTGATTGGACAGTGTAGAAGGAGCTTTACTCTGTATCTAACCCGTGCTGTACCTGCCCTGGGAGTGTTTGATGGGGCAGTGTAGAGGGAGCTTTACTCTGTATCTAACCCGTGCTGTACCTGCCCTGGGAGTGTTTGATGGGACAGTGTAGAGGGAGCTTTACTCTGTATCTAACTCCGTGCTGTACCTGCCCTGGGAGTGTTTGATGGGACAGTAGAGGGAGCTTTACTCTGTATCTAACTCTGTGCTGTACCTGCCCTGGGAGTGTTTGATGGGACAGTGTAGAGGGAGCTTTACTCTGTATCTAACCCGTGCTGTACCTGCCCTGGGAGTGTTTGATGGGACAGTGTAGAAGGAGCTTTACTCTGTATCTAACCCGTGCTGTACCTGCCCTGGGAGTGTTTGATAGGCAGTGCAGAGGGAGCTTTAGTCTGTATCTAACCCGTACTGTACTTGCCCTGGGAGTGTTTGATGGGACAGTGTAGAGTGAGCTTTACTCTGTATCTAACCCGTGCTGTACCTGCCCTGGGACTGTTTGATGGGACAGTGTAGAGGGAGCTTTACTCTGTATCTAACCCGTGCTGTACCTGCCCTGGGAGTGTTTGATGGGAGAGTGTAGAGGGAGCTTTACTCTGTATCTAACCTGTGCTGTACCTGCCCTGGGAGTGTTTGATGGGACAGTGTAGAGGGAGCTTTACTCTGTATCTAACTCCGTGCTGTACCTGCCCTGGAGTGTTTGATGGGACAGTGTAGAGGGAGCTTTTCTCTGTATCTAACCCGTGCTGTACCTGCCCGGGGAGTGTTTGATGGGACAGTGTAGAGTGAGCTTTACTCTGTATCTAACCCGTGCTGTACCTGCCCTGGGAGTGTTCCATGGGACAGTGCAGAGGGAGCTTTACTCTGTATCTAACCCGTGCTGTACCTGCCCTGGGAGTGTTTGATGGGGCAGTGTAGAGGGAGCTTTACTCTGTATCTAACCCGTGCTGTACCTGCCCTGGGAGTGTTTGATGGGGCAGTGTAGAGGGAGCTTTACTCTGTATCTAACCCGTGCTGTACCTGCCCTGGGAGTGTTTGATGAGACCGTGTAGAGGGAGCTTTACTCTGTATCTAACTCCGTGCTGTACCTGCCCTGGGAGTGTTTGATGGGACAGTGTAGAGGCAGCTTTACTCTGTATCTAACCCGTGCTGTTCCTGCCCTGGGAGTGTTTGATGGGACAGTTGAGGGAGCTTTACTCTGTGTCTTACCCGTGCTGTACCTGCCCTGGGAGTGTTTGATGGGACAATGTAGAGGGAGCTTTACTCTGTATCTAACCCGTGCTGTACCTGCCCTGGGAGTGTTTGATGGGACAGTGCAGAGGGAGCTTTACTCTGTATCTAACCCGTGCTGTACCTGCCCTGGGAGTGTTTGATGGGACAATGTAGAGGGAGCTTTACTCTGTATCTAACCCGTGCTGTACCTGCCCTGGGAGTGTTTGACGGGACAGTGTAGATGGAACTTTACTCTGTATCTAACCCGTGCTGTACCTGCCCTGGGAGTGTTTGATGGGGCAGTGTAGAGGGAGCTTTCCTCTGTATCTAACCAGTGCTGTACCTGCCCTGGGAGTGTCTGATGGGACAGTGTAGAGGGAGCTTTCCTCTGTATCTAACTCCGTGCTGTACCTGCCCTGGGAGTGTTTGATGGGACAGTGTAGAGGGAGCTTTACTCTGTATCTAACCCGTACTGTACCTGTCCTGGGAGTGTTTGATGGGACAGTGTAGAGGGAGCTTTACTCTGTATCTAACCCGTGCTGTACCTGCCCTGGGAGTGCTTGATGGGACAGTAGAGGGAGCTTTACTCTGTATCTAACTCCGTGCTGTACCTGCCCTGGAGTGTTTGATGGGACAGTGCAGAGGGAGCTTTTCTCTGTATCTAACCCGTGCTGTACCTGCCCGGGGAGTGTTTGATGGGACAGTGTAGAGTGAGCTTTACTCTGTATCTAACCCGTGCTGTACCTGCCCTGGGAGTGTTTGATGGGACAGTGTAGAAGGAGCTTTACTCTGTATCTAACCCGTGCTGTACCTGCCCTGGGAGTGTTTGATGGGGCAGTGTAGAGGGAGCTTTACTCTGTATCTAACCCGTGCTGCACCTGCCCTGGGAGTGTTTGATGGGACAGTGTAGAGGGAGCTTTACTCTGTATCTAACTCGGTGCTGTACCTGCCCTGTGAGTGTTTGATGGGACAGTTGAGGGAGCTTTACTCTGTATCTAACTCCGTGCTGTACCTGCCCTGGAGTGTTTGATGGGACAGTGTAGAAGGAGCTTGACTCTGTATCTAACCCGTGCTGTACCTGCCCTGGGAGTGTTTGATGGGACAGTAGAGGGAGTTTTACTCTGTATCTAACTCAGTGCTGTACCTGCCCTGGGAGTGTTTGATGGGACAGTGTAGAGGGAGCTTTACTCTGTATCTAACCCGTGCTGTACCTGCCCTGGGAGTGTTTGATGGGACAGTGTAGGGGGAGCTTTACTCTGTATCTAACCCGTGCTGTACCTGCCCTGGGAGTGTTTGATGGGCAGTGTAGAGGGAGCTTTACTCTGTATCTAACCCGTACTGTACTTGCCCTGGGAATGTTTGATGGGACAGTGTAGACGGAGCTTTACTCTGCATCGAACCCGTGCTGTACCTGCCCTGGGAGTGTTTGATGGGAGACTGTAGAGGGAGCTTTACTCTGTATCTAACCTGTGCTGCACCTGTTCTGGAAGTGTTTGATGGGACAGTGTAGAGGGAGCTTTACTCTGTATCTAACCCGTACTGTACCTGCCCTGGGAGTGTTTGATGGGACAGTGCAGAGGGAGCTTTACTCTGTATCTAACCCGTGCTGCACCTGCCCTGGGAGTGTTTGATGGGACAGTAGAGGGAGCTTTACTCTGTATCTAACTCTGTGCTGTACCTGCCCTGGGAGTGTTTGATGGGACAGTGTAGAGGGAGCTTTACTCTGTATCTAACCCGTGCTGTACCTGCCCTGGGAGTGTTTGATGGGACAGTGTAGAGGGAGCTTTACTCTGTATCTAACCCGTGCTGTACCTGCCCTGGGAGTGTTTGATGGGACAGTGCAGAGGGAGCTTTACTCTGTATCTAACCCATGCTGTACCTGCCCTGGGAGTGTTTGATGGGACAGTGTAGAGGGAGCTTTACTCTGTATCTAACCTGTGCTGTACCTGCTCTGGGAGTGTTTGATGGGACAGTGCAGAGGGAGCTTTACTCTGTATCTAACCCGTGCTGCACCTGCCCTGGGAGGGTTTGATGGGACAGTGTAGAGGGAGCTTTACTCTGTATCTAACCCGTGCTGTCCCTGCCCTGGGAGTGTTTGATGGGACAGTGTAGAGGGAGCTTTACTCTGTATCTAACTCCGTGCTGTACCTGCCCTGGGAGTGTTTGATGGGATAGTAGAGGGAGCTTTACTCTGTATCTAACTCTGTGCTGTACCTGCCCTGGGAGTGTTTGATGCGACAGTGTAGAGGGAGCTTTACTCTGTATCTAACCCGTGCTGTAACTGCCCTGGGAGTGTTTGATGGGACAGTGTAGAGGGAGCTTTACTCTGTATCTAACCCGTGCTGTTCCTGCCCTGGGAGTGTTTGATGGGACAGTGTAGAGGGAGCTTTACTCAGTATCTAACCCTGTGCTGTACCTGCCCGGGAGTGTTTGATGGGACAGTGTAGAGGGAGCTTTACTCTGTATCTAACCCGTGCTGTACCTGCCCTGGGAGTGTTTGATGGGACAGTGTAGAAGGAGCTTTACTCTGTATCTAACCTGTGCTGTACGTGCCCTGGGAGTGTTTGATGGGAAAATGTAGAGGGAGCTTTACTCTGTATCTAACCCGTGCTGTACCTGCCCTGGGAGTGTTTGATGGGGCAGTGTAGAGGGAGCTTTACTCTGTATCTAACCCGTGCTGTACCTGCCCTGGGAGTGTTTGATGGGGCAGTGTAGAGGGAGCTTTACTCTGTATCTAACCCGTGCTGTACCTGCCCTGGGAGTGTTTGATGAGACCGTGTAGAGGGAGCTTTGCTCTGTATCTAACTCCGTGCTGTACCTGCCCTGGGAGTGTTTGATGGGACAGTGTAGAGGCAGCTTTACTCTGTATCTAACCCGTGCTGTTCCTGCCCTGGGAGTGTTTGATGGGACAGTTGAGGGAGCTTTACTCTGTATCTAACCCGTGCTGTACCTGCCCTGGGAGTGTTTGATGGGACAATGTAGAGGGAGCTTTACTCTGTATCTAACCCGTGCTGTACCTGCCCTGGGAGTGTTTGATGGGACAGTGTAGAGAGAGCTTTACTCTGTATCTAACCCGTGCTGTACCTGCCCTGGGAGTGTTTGATGGGACAGTGTAGAGGGAGCTTTACTCTGTATCTAACCCGTGCTGTACCTGCCCTGGGAGTGTTTGATGGGACAATGTAGAGGGAGCTTTACTCTGTATCTAACCCGTGCTGTACCTGCCCTGGGAGTGTTTGACGGGACAGTGTAGATGGAACTTTACTCTGTATCTAACCCGTGCTGTACCTGCCGTGGGAGTGTTTGATGGGACAGTGTAGATGGAGCTTTACTCTGTATCTAACCCGTGCTGTACCTGCCCTGGGAGTGTTTGATGGGGCAGTGTAGAGGGAGCTTTCCTCTGTATCTAACCAGTGCTGTACCTGCCCTGGGAGTGTTTGATGGGACAGTGTAGAGGGAGCTTTCCTCTGTATCTAACTCCGTGCTGTACCTGCCCTGGGAGTGTTTGATGGGACAGTGTAGAGGGAGCTTTACTCTGTATCTAACCCGTGCTGTACCTGCCCTGGGAGTGTTTGATGGGACAGTGTAGAGGGAGCTTTACTCTGTATCTAACTCCGTGCTGTACCTGCCCTGGGAGTGTTTGATGGGACAGTGTAGAGGGAGCTTTACTCTGTATCTAACCCGTACTGTACCTGTCCTGGGAGTGTTTGATGGGACAGTGTAGAGGGAGCTTTACTCTGTATCTAACTCCGTGCTGTACCTGCCCTGGAGTGTTTGATGGGACAGTGTAGAGGGAGCTTTTCTCTGTATCTAACCCGTGCTGTACCTGCCCGGGGAGTGTTTGATGGGACAGTGTAGAGTGAGCTTTACTCTGTATCTAACTCGGTGCTGTACCTGCCCTGTGAGTGTTTGATGGGACAGTTGAGGGAGCTTTACTCTGTATCTAACTCCGTGCTGTACCTGCCCTGGAGTGTTTGATGGGACAGTGTAGAAGGAGCTTGACTCTGTATCTAACCCGTGCTGTACCTGCCCTGGGAGTGTTTGATGGGACAGTAGAGGGAGTTTTATTCTGTATCTAACTCAGTGCTGTACCTGCCCTGGGAGTGTTTGATGGGACAGTGTAGAGGGAGCTTTACTCTGTATCTAACCCGTGCTGTACCTGCCCTGGGAGTGTTTGATGGGACAGTGTAGGGGGAGCTTTACTCTGTATCTAACCCGTGCTGTACCTGCCCTGGGAGTGTTTGATGGGCAGTGTAGAGGGAGCTTTACTCTGTATCTAACCCGTACTGTACTTGCCCTGGGAATGTTTGATGGGACAGTGTAGACGGAGCTTTACTCTGTATCGAACCCGTGCTGTACCTGCCCTGGGAGTGTTTGATGGGAGACTGTAGAGGGAGCTTTACTCTGTATCTAACCTGTGCTGTACCTGTTCTGGAAGTGTTTGATGGGACAGTGTAGAGGGAGCTTTACTCTGTATCTAACCCGTACTGTACCTGTCCTGGGAGTGTTTGATGGGAGAGTGTAGAGGGAGCTTTACTCTGTATCTAACCCGTGCTGTACCTGTTCTGGGAGTGTTTGATGGGACAGTGTAGAGGGAGCTTTACTCTGTATCTAACCCGTACTGTACCTGTCCTGGGAGTGTTTGATGGGACAGTGTAGAGGGAGCTTTACCCTGTATCTAACCCGTGCTGTACCTGCCCTGGGAGTGCTTGATGGGACAGTAGAGGGAGCTTTACTCTGTATCTAACTCCGTGCTGTACCTGCCCTGGAGTGTTTGATGGGACAGTGTAGAGGGAGCTTTTCTCTGTATCTAACCCGTGCTGCACCTGCCCGGGGAGTGTTTGATTGGACAGTGTAGAAGGAGCTTTACTCTGTATCTAACCCGTGCTGTACCTGCCCTGGGAGTGTTTGATGGGGCAGTGTAGAGGGAGCTTTACTCTGTATCTAACCCGTGCTGTACCTGCCCTGGGAGTGTTTGATGGGACAGTGTAGAGGGAGCTTTACTCTGTATCTAACTCCGTGCTGTACCTGCCCTGGGAGTGTTTGATGGGACAGTAGAGGGAGCTTTACTCTGTATCTAACTCTGTGCTGTACCTGCCCTGGGAGTGTTTGATGGGACAGTGTAGAGGGAGCTTTACTCTGTATCTAACCCGTGCTGTACCTGCCCTGGGAGTGTTTGATGGGACAGTGTAGAAGGAGCTTTACTCTGTATCTAACCCGTGCTGTACCTGCCCTGGGAGTGTTTGATAGGCAGTGCAGAGGGAGCTTTAGTCTGTATCTAACCCGTACTGTACTTGCCCTGGGAGTGTTTGATGGGACAGTGTAGAGTGAGCTTTACTCTGTATCTAACCCGTGCTGTACCTGCCCTGGGACTGTTTGATGGGACAGTGTAGAGGGAGCTTTACTCTGTATCTAACCCGTGCTGTACCTGCCCTGGGAGTGTTTGATGGGAGAGTGTAGAGGGAGCTTTACTCTGTATCTAACCTGTGCTGTACCTGCCCTGGAGTGTTTGATGGGACAGTGTAGAGGGAGCTTTTCTCTGTATCTAACCCGTGCTGTACCTGCCCGGGGAGTGTTTGATGGGACAGTGTAGAGTGAGCTTTACTCTGTATCTAACCCGTGCTGTACCTGCCCTGGGAGTGTTCCATGGGACAGTGCAGAGGGAGCTTTACTCTGTATCTAACCCGTGCTGTACCTGCCCTGGGAGTGTTTGATGGGGCAGTGTAGAGGGAGCTTTACTCTGTATCTAACCCGTGCTGTACCTGCCCTGGGAGTGTTTGATGGGGCAGTGTAGAGGGAGCTTTACTCTGTATCTAACCCGTGCTGTACCTGCCCTGGGAGTGTTTGATGAGACCGTGTAGAGGGAGCTTTACTCTGTATCTAACTCCGTGCTGTACCTGCCCTGGGAGTGTTTGATGGGACAGTGTAGAGGCAGCTTTACTCTGTATCTAACCCGTGCTGTTCCTGCCCTGGGAGTGTTTGATGGGACAGTTGAGGGAGCTTTACTCTGTGTCTAACCCGTGCTGTACCTGCCCTGGGAGTGTTTGATGGGACAATGTAGAGGGAGCTTTACTCTGTATCTAACCCGTGCTGTACCTGCCCTGGGAGTGTTTGATGGGACAGTGTAGAGAGAGCTTTACTCTGTATCTAACCCGTGCTGTACCTGCCCTGGGAGTGTTTGATGGGACAGTGCAGAGGGAGCTTTACTCTGTATCTAACCCGTGCTGTACCTGCCCTGGGATTGTTTGATGGGACAATGTAGAGGGAGCTTTACTCTGTATCTAACCCGTGCTGTACCTGCCCTGGGAGTGTTTGACGGGACAGTGTAGATGGAACTTTACTCTGTATCTAACCCGTGCTGTACCTGCCCTGGGAGTGTTTGATGGGGCAGTGTAGAGGGAGCTTTCCTCTGTATCTAACCAGTGCTGTACCTGCCCTGGGAGTGTCTGATGGGACAGTGTAGAGGGAGCTTTCCTCTGTATCTAACTCCGTGCTGTACCTGCCCTGGGAGTGTTTGATGGGACAGTGTAGAGGGAGCTTTACTCTGTATCTAACCCGTACTGTACCTGTCCTGGGAGTGTTTGATGGGACAGTGTAGAGGGAGCTTTACTCTGTATCTAACCCGTGCTGTACCTGCCCTGGGAGTGCTTGATGGGACAGTAGAGGGAGCTTTACTCTGTATCTAACTCCGTGCTGTACCTGCCCTGGAGTGTTTGATGGGACAGTGCAGAGGGAGCTTTTCTCTGTATCTAACCCGTGCTGTACCTGCCCGGGGAGTGTTTGATGGGACAGTGTAGAGTGAGCTTTACTCTGTATCTAACCCGTGCTGTACCTGCCCTGGGAGTGTTTGATGGGACAGTGTAGAAGGAGCTTTACTCTGTATCTAACCCGTGCTGTACCTGCCCTGGGAGTGTTTGATGGGGCAGTGTAGAGGGAGCTTTACTCTGTATCTAACCCGTGCTGCACCTGCCCTGGGAGTGTTTGATGGGACAGTGTAGAGGGAGCTTTACTCTGTATCTAACTCGGTGCTGTACCTGCCCTGTGAGTGTTTGATGGGACAGTTGAGGGAGCTTTACTCTGTATCTAACTCCGTGCTGTACCTGCCCTGGAGTGTTTGATGGGACAGTGTAGAAGGAGCTTGACTCTGTATCTAACCCGTGCTGTACCTGCCCTGGGAGTGTTTGATGGGACAGTAGAGGGAGTTTTACTCTGTATCTAACTCAGTGCTGTACCTGCCCTGGGAGTGTTTGATGGGACAGTGTAGAGGGAGCTTTACTCTGTATCTAACCCGTGCTGTACCTGCCCTGGGAGTGTTTGATGGGACAGTGTAGGGGGAGCTTTACTCTGTATCTAACCCGTGCTGTACCTGCCCTGGGAGTGTTTGATGGGCAGTGTAGAGGGAGCTTTACTCTGTATCTAACCCGTACTGTACTTGCCCTGGGAATGTTTGATGGGACAGTGTAGACGGAGCTTTACTCTGCATCGAACCCGTGATGTACCTGCCCTGGGAGTGTTTGATGGGAGACTGTAGAGGGAGCTTTACTCTGTATCTAACCTGTGCTGCACCTGTTCTGGAAGTGTTTGATGGGACAGTGTAGAGGGAGCTTTACTCTGTATCTAACCCGTACTGTACCTGCCCTGGGAGTGTTTGATGGGACAGTGCAGAGGGAGCTTTACTCTGTATCTAACCCGTGCTGCACCTGCCCTGGGAGTGTTTGATGGGACAGTAGAGGGAGCTTTACTCTGTATCTAACTCTGTGCTGTACCTGCCCTGGGAGTGTTTGATGGGACAGTGTAGAGGGAGCTTTACTCTGTATCTAACCCGTGCTGTACCTGCCCTGGGAGTGTTTGATGGGACAGTGTAGAGGGAGCTTTACTCTGTATCTAACCCGTGCTGTACCTGCCCTGGGAGTGTTTGATGGGACAGTGCAGAGGGAGCTTTACTCTGTATCTAACCCATGCTGTACCTGCCCTGGGAGTGTTTGATGGGACAGTGTAGAGGGAGCTTTACTCTGTATCTAACCCGTGCTGTACCTGCTCTGGGAGTGTTTGATGGGACAGTGCAGAGGGAGCTTTACTCTGTATCTAACCCGTGCTGCACCTGCCCTGGGAGGGTTTGATGGGACAGTGTAGAGGGAGCTTTACTCTGTATCTAACCCGTGCTGTCCCTGCCCTGGGAGTGTTTGATGGGACAGTGTAGAGGGAGCTTTACTCTGTATCTAACTCCGTGCTGTACCTGCCCTGGGAGTGTTTGATGGGATAGTAGAGGGAGCTTTACTCTGTATCTAACTCTGTGCTGTACCTGCCCTGGGAGTGTTTGATGCGACAGTGTAGAGGGAGCTTTACTCTGTATCTAACCCGTGCTGTAACTGCCCTGGGAGTGTTTGATGGGACAGTGTAGAGGGAGCTTTACTCTGTATCTAACCCGTGCTGTTCCTGCCCTGGGAGTGTTTGATGGGACAGTGTAGAGGGAGCTTTACTCAGTATCTAACCCTGTGCTGTACCTGCCCGGGAGTGTTTGATGGGACAGTGTAGAGGGAGCTTTACTCTGTATCTAACCCGTGCTGTACCTGCCCTGGGAGTGTTTGATGGGACAGTGTAGAAGGAGCTTTACTCTTTATCTAACCTGTGCTGTACGTGCCCTGGGAGTGTTTGATGGGAAAATGTAGAGGGAGCTTTACTCTGTATCTAACCCGTGCTGTACCTGCCCTGGGAGTGTTTGATGAGGCAGTGTAGAGGGAGCTTTACTCTGTATCTAACCCGTGCTGTACCTGCCCTGGGAGTGTTTGATGGGGCAGTGTAGAGGGAGCTTTACTCTGTATCTAACCCGTGCTGTACCTGCCCTGGGAGTGTTTGATGAGACCGTGTAGAGGGAGCTTTGCTCTGTATCTAACTCCGTGCTGTACCTGCCCTGGGAGTGTTTGATGGGACAGTGTAGAGGCAGCTTTACTCTGTATCTAACCCGTGCTGTTCCTGCCCTGGGAGTGTTTGATGGGACAGTTGAGGGAGCTTTACTCTGTATCTAACCCGTGCTGTACCTGCCCTGGGAGTGTTTGATGGGACAATGTAGAGGGAGCTTTACTCTGTATCTAACCCGTGCTGTACCTGCCCTGGGAGTGTTTGATGGGACAGTGTAGAGAGAGCTTTACTCTGTATCTAACCCGTGCTGTACCTGCCCTGGGAGTGTTTGATGGGACAGTGTAGAGGGAGCTTTACTCTGTATCTAACCCGTGCTGTACCTGCCCTGGGAGTGTTTGATGGGACAATGTAGAGGGAGCTTTACTCTGTATCTAACCCGTGCTGTACCTGCCCTGGGAGTGTTTGACGGGACAGTGTAGATGGAACTTTACTCTGTATCTAACCCGTGCTGTACCTGCCGTGGGAGTGTTTGATGGGACAGTGTAGATGGAGCTTTACTCTGTATCTAACCCGTGCTGTACCTGCCCTGGGAGTGTTTGATGGGGCAGTGTAGAGGGAGCTTTCCTCTGTATCTAACCAGTGCTGTACCTGCCCTGGGAGTGTTTGATGGGACAGTGTAGAGGGAGCTTTCCTCTGTATCTAACTCCGTGCTGTACCTGCCCTGGGAGTGTTTGATGGGACAGTGTAGAGGGAGCTTTACTCTGTATCTAACCCGTGCTGTACCTGCCCTGGGAGTGTTTGATGGGACAGTGTAGAGGGAGCTTTACTCTGTATCTAACTCCGTGCTGTACCTGCCCTGGGAGTGTTTGATGGGACAGTGTAGAGGGAGCTTTACTCTGTATCTAACCCGTACTGTACCTGTCCTGGGAGTGTTTGATGGGACAGTGTAGAGGGAGCTTTACTCTGTATCTAACTCCGTGCTGTACCTGCCCTGGAGTGTTTGATGGGACAGTGTAGAGGGAGCTTTTCTCTGTATCTAACCCGTGCTGTACCTGCCCGGGGAGTGTTTGATGGGACAGTGTAGAGTGAGCTTTACTCTGTATCTAACTCGGTGCTGTACCTGCCCTGTGAGTGTTTGATGGGACAGTTGAGGGAGCTTTACTCTGTATCTAACTCCGTGCTGTACCTGCCCTGGAGTGTTTGATGGGACAGTGTAGAAGGAGCTTGACTCTGTATCTAACCCGTGCTGTACCTGCCCTGGGAGTGTTTGATGGGACAGTAGAGGGAGTTTTACTCTGTATCTAACTCAGTGCTGTACCTGCCCTGGGAGTGTTTGATGGGACAGTGTAGAGGGAGCTTTACTCTGTATCTAACCCGTGCTGTACCTGCCCTGGGAGTGTTTGATGGGACAGTGTAGGGGGAGCTTTACTCTGTATCTAACCCGTGCTGTACCTGCCCTGGGAGTGTTTGATGGGCAGTGTAGAGGGAGCTTTACTCTGTATCTAACCCGTACTGTACTTGCCCTGGGAATGTTTGATGGGACAGTGTAGACGGAGCTTTACTCTGTATCGAACCCGTGCTGTACCTGCCCTGGGAGTGTTTGATGGGAGACTGTAGAGGGAGCTTTACTCTGTATCTAACCTGTGCTGTACCTGTTCTGGAAGTGTTTGATGGGACAGTGTAGAGGGAGCTTTACTCTGTATCTAACCCGTACTGTACCTGTCCTGGGAGTGTTTGATGGGAGAGTGTAGAGGGAGCTTTACTCTGTATCTAACCCGTGCTGTACCTGTTCTGGGAGTGTTTGATGGGACAGTGTAGAGGGAGCTTTACTCTGTATCTAACCCGTACTGTACCTGTCCTGGGAGTGTTTGATGGGACAGTGTAGAGGGAGCTTTACCCTGTATCTAACCCGTGCTGTACCTGCCCTGGGAGTGCTTGATGGGACAGTAGAGGGAGCTTTACTCTGTATCTAACTCCGTGCTGTACCTGCCCTGGAGTGTTTGATGGGACAGTGTAGAGGGAGCTTTTCTCTGTATCTAACCCGTGCTGTACCTGCCCGGGGAGTGTTTGATGGGACAGTGTAGAGTGAGCTTTACTCTGTATCTAACCCGTGCTGTACCTGCCCTGGGAGTGTTCCATGGGACAGTGTAGAGGGAGCTTTACTCTGTATCTAACCCGTGCTGTACCTGCCCTGGGAGTGTTTGATGGGGCAGTGTAGAGGGAGCTTTACTCTGTATCTAACCCGTGCTGTACCTGCCCTGGGAGTGTTTGATGAGACCGTGTAGAGGGAGCTTTACTCTGTATCTAACTCCGTGCTGTACCTGCCCTGGGAGTGTTTGATGGGACAGTGTAGAGGCAGCTTTACTCTGTATCTAACCCGTGCTGTTCCTGCCCTGGGAGTGTTTGATGGGACAGTTGAGGGAGCTTTACTCTGTGTCTAACCCGTGCTGTACCTGCCCTGGGAGTGTTTGATGGGACAATGTAGAGGGAGCTTTACTCTGTATCTAACCCGTGCTGTACCTGCCCTGGGAGTGTTTGACGGGACAGTGTAGATGGAACTTTACTCTGTATCTAACCCGTGCTGTACCTGCCCTGGGAGTGTTTGATGGGGCAGTGTAGAGGGAGCTTTCCTCTGTATCTAACCAGTGCTGTACCTGCCCTGGGAGTGTCTGATGGGACAGTGTAGAGGGAGCTTTCCTCTGTATCTAACTCCGTGCTGTACCTGCCCTGGGAGTGTTTGATGGGACAGTGTAGAGGGAGCTTTACTCTGTATCTAACCCGTGCTGTACCTGCCCTGGGAGTGTTTGATGGGACAGTGTAGAGGGAGCTTTACTCTGTATCTAACTCCGTGCTGTACCTGCCCTGGGAGTGTTTGATGGGACAGTGTAGAGGGAGCTTTACTCTGTATCTAACTCGGTGCTGTACCTGCCCTGTGAGTGTTTGATGGGACAGTTGAGGGAGCTTTACTCTGTATCTAACTCCGTGCTGTACCTGCCCTGGAGTGTTTGATGGGACAGTGTAGAAGGAGCTTGACTCTGTATCTAACCCGTGCTGTACCTGCCCTGGGAGTGTTTGATGGGACAGTAGAGGGAGTTTTACTCTGTATCTAACTCAGTGCTGTACCTGCCCTGGGAGTGTTTGATGGGACAGTGTAGAGGGAGCTTTACTCTGTATCTAACCCGTGCTGTACCTGCCCTGGGAGTGTTTGATGGGCAGTGTAGAGGGAGCTTTACTCTGTATCTAACCCGTACTGTACTTGCCCTGGGAATGTTTGATGGGACAGTGTAGACGGAGCTTTACTCTGTATCGAACCCGTGATGTACCTGCCCTGGGAGTGTTTGATGGGAGACTGTAGAGGGAGCTTTACTCTGTATCTAACCTGTGCTGCACCTGTTCTGGAAGTGTTTGATGGGACAGTGTAGAGGGAGCTTTACTCTGTATCTAACCCGTACTGTACCTGTCCTGGGAGTGTTTGATGGGAGAGTGTAGAGGGAGCTTTACTCTGTATCTAACCCGTGCTGTACCTGTTCTGGGAGTGTTTGATGGGACAGTGTAGAGGGAGCTTTACTCTGTATCTAACCCGTACTGTACCTGTCCTGGGAGTGTTTGATGGGACAGTGTAGAGGGAGCTTTACTCTGTATCTAACCCGTGCTGTACCTGCCCTGGGAGTGCTTGATGGGACAGTAGAGGGAGCTTTACTCTGTATCTAACTCCGTGCTGTACCTGCCCTGGAGTGTTTGATGGGACAGTGTGGAGGGAGCTTTTCTCTGTATCTAACCCGTGCTGTACCTGCCCGGGGAGTGTTTGATGGGACAGTGTAGAGTGAGCTTTACTCTGTATCTAACCCGTGCTGTACCTGCCCTGGGAGTGTTTGATGGGGCAGTGTAGAGGGAGCTTTACTCTGTATCTAACCCGTGCTGTACCTGCCCTGGGAGTGTTTGATGGGACAGTGTAGAGGGAGCTTTACTCTGTATCTCACTCCGTGCTGTACCTGCCCTGGGAGTGTTTGATGGGACAGTAGAGGGAGCTTTACTCTGTATCTAACTCTGTGCTGTACCTGCCCTGGGAGCGTTTGATGGGACAGTGTAGAGGGAGCTTTACTCTGTATCTAACCCGTGCTGTACCTGCCCTGGGAGTGTTTGATGGGACAGTGCAGAAGGAGCTTTACTCTGTACCTAACCCGTGCTGTACCTGCCCTGGGAGTGTTTGATAGGCAGTGCAGAGGGAGCTTTAGTCTGTATCTAACCCGTACTGTACTTGCCCTGGGACTGTTTGATGGGACAGTGTCGAGGGAGCTTTACTCTGTATCTAACCCGTGCTGTACCTGCCCTGGGAGTGTTTGATGGGAGAGTGTAGATGGAGCTTTACTCTGTATCTAACCTGTGCTGTACCTGCCCTGGGAGTGTTTGATGGGACAGTAGAGGGAGCTTTACTCTGTATCTAACCCGTGCTGTACCTGCCCTGGGAGTGTTTGATGGGACAGTGTAGAGGGAGCTTTACTCTGTATCTAACCCGTGCTGTACCTGCCCTGGGAGTGTTTGATGGGGCAGTGTAGAGGGAGCTTTACTCTGTATCTAACCCGTGGTGTACCTGCCCTGGGAGTGTTTGATGGGACAATGTAGAGGGAGCTTTTCTCTGTATCTAACCCGTGCTGTACCTGCCCTGGGAGTCTTTGATGGGACAGTGTAGAGAGAGCTTTACTCTGTATCTAACCCGTGCTGTACCTGCCCTGGGAGTGTTTGAAGGGACAGTGTCGAAGGAGCTTTACTCTGTATCGAACCCGTGCTGTACCTGCCCTGGGAGTGTTTGATGGGCAGTGTAGAGGGAGCTTTACTCTGTATCTAACCCGTGCTGTACCTGCCCTGGGAGTGTTTGATGGGAGGGTGTAGAGGGAGCTTTACTCTGTATCTAACCCGTACTGTACCTGTCCTGGGAGTGTTTGATGGGACAGTGTAGAGGGAGCTTTACTCTGTATCTAACCCGTGCTGTACCTGCCCTGGGAGTGTTTGATGGGACAGTAGAGGGAGCTTTACTCTGTATCTAACTCCGTGCTGCACCTGCCCTGGGAGTGTTTGATGGGACAGTGTAGAGGGAGCTTTACTCTGTATCTAACCCGTGCTGTAAATGCCCTGGGAGTGTTTGATGGGACAGTGTAGAGGGAGCTTTACTCTGTATCTAACCCGTGCTGTAACTGCCCTGGGAGTGTTTGATGGGACAGTGTAGAGGGAGCGTTACTCTGTATCTAACCCGTGCTGTACCTGCCCTGGGACTGTTTGATGGGGCAGTGTAGAGGGAGCTTTACTCTGTATCTAACCCGTGCTGTACCTGCCCTGGGAGTGTTTGATGGGACAGTGTAGAGGGAGCGTTACTCTGTATCTACCCCGTGCTGTTCCTGCCCTGGGAGTGTTTGATGGGACAGTGTAGAGGGAGCTTTACTCTGTATCTAACCCGTGCTGTTCCTGCCCTGGGAGTGTTTGATGGGACACTGTAGAGGGAGCTTTGCTCTGTATCTAACCCGTGCTGTACCTGCCCTGGGAGTGTTTGATGGGACAGTGTAGAGGGAGCTTTACTCTGTATCTAACCCGTGCTGTACCTGCCCTGGGAGTGTTTGATGGGACAATGTAGAGGGAGCTTTACTCTGTATGTAACCCGTGCTGTACCTGCCCTGGGAGTGTTTGATTGGACAATGTAGAGGGAGCTTTACTTTGTATCTAACCCGTGCTGTACCTGGCCTGGGAGTGTTTGATGGGACAGTGTAGAGAGAGCTTTACTCTGTATCTAACCCGTGTTGTACCTGCCCTGGGAGTGTTTGATGGGACAATGTAGAGGGAGCTTTACTCTGTATCTAACCCGTGCTGTAGCTGCCCGGGGAGTGTTTGATGGGACAGTGCAGAGGGAGCTTTACTCTGTATCTAACCCGTGCTGTACCTGCCCTCGGAGTGTTTGATGGGACAGTGTAGATGGAGCTTTACTCTGTATCTAACCCGTGTTGTACCTGCCCTGGGAGCGTTTGATGGGACAGTAGAGGGAGCTTTACTCTGTATCTAACTCCGTGCTGTATGTATCTAACTCCGTGCTGTACCTGCCCTGGGAGTGTTTGATGGGACAGTGTAGAGGGAGCTTTACTCTGTATCTAACCCGTGCTTTACCTGCCCTGGGAGTGTTTGATGGGACAGTGTAGAGGGAGCTTTACTCTGTATCTAACCCGTGTTGTACCTGCCCTGGGAGCGTTTGATGGGACAGTAGAGGGAGCTTTACTCTGTATCTAACTCCGTGCTGTACCTGCCCTGGGAGTGTTTGATGGGACAGTGTAGAGGGAGCTTTACTCTGTATCTAACCCGTGCTATACCTGCCCTGGGAGTGTTTGATGGGACAGTGTAGAGGGAGCTTTACTCTGGATCCAACCCGTGCTATACCTGCCCTGGGAGTGTTTGATGGGACAGTAGAGGGAGCTTTACTCTGTATCTAACTCCGTGCTGTACCTGCCCTGGGAGTGTTTGATGGGACAGTGTAGAGGGAGCTTTACTCTGTATCTAACCCGTGCTATACCTGCCCTGGGAGTGTTTGATGGGACAGTGTAGAGGGAGCTTTACTCTGTATCTAACCCGTGCTGTACCTGCCCTGGGAGTGCTTGATGGGACAGTAGAGGGAGCTTTACTCTGTATCTAACTCCGTGCTGTACCTGCCCTGGAGTGTTTGATGGGACAGTGTAGAGGGAGCTTTTCTCTGTATCTAACCCGTGCTGTACCTGCCCGGGGAGTGTTTGATGGGACAGTGTAGAGTGAGCTTTACTCTGTATCTAACTCGGTGCTGTACCTGCCCTGTGAGTGTTTGATGGGACAGTTGAGGGAGCTTTACTCTGTATCTAACTCCGTGCTGTACCTGCCCTGGAGTGTTTGATGGGACAGTGTAGAAGGAGCTTGACTCTGTATCTAACCCGTGCTGTACCTGCCCTGGGAGTGTTTGATGGGACAGTAGAGGGAGTTTTACTCTGTATCTAACTCAGTGCTGTACCTGCCCTGGGAGTGTTTGATGGGACAGTGTAGAGGGAGCTTTACTCTGTATCTAACCCGTGCTGTACCTGCCCTGGGAGTGTTTGATGGGACAGTGTAGGGGGAGCTTTACTCTGTATCTAACCCGTGCTGTACCTGCCCTGGGAGTGTTTGATGGGCAGTGTAGAGGGAGCTTTACTCTGTATCTAACCCGTACTGTACTTGCCCTGGGAATGTTTGATGGGACAGTGTAGACGGAGCTTTACTCTGTATCGAACCCGTGCTGTACCTGCCCTGGGAGTGTTTGATGGGAGAGTGTAGAGGGAGCTTTACTCTGTATCTAACCTGTGCTGTACCTGTTCTGGAAGTGTTTGATGGGACAGTGTAGAGGGAGCTTTACTCTTTATCTAACCCGTACTGTACCTGTCCTGGGAGTGTTTGATGGGAGAGTGTAGAGGGAGCTTTACTCTGTATCTAACCCGTGCTGTACCTGTTCTGGGAGTGTTTGATGGGACAGTGTAGAGGGAGCTTTACTCTGTATCTAACCCGTACTGTACCTGTCCTGGGAGTGTTTGATGGGACAGTGTAGAGGGAGCTTTACCCTGTATCTAACCCGTGCTGTACCTGCCCTGGGAGTGTTTGATGGGACAGTGTAGAGGGAGCTTTACTCTGTATCTAACCCGTGCTGCACCTGCCCGGGGAGTGTTTGATGGGACAGTGTAGAGTGAGCTTTACTCTGTATCTAACCCGTGCTGTACCTGCCCTGGGAGTGTTTGATTGGACAGTGTAGAAGGAGCTTTACTCTGTATCTAACCCGTGCTGTACCTGCCCTGGGAGTGTTTGATGGGGCAGTGTAGAGGGAGCTTTACTCTGTATCTAACCCGTGCTGTACCTGCCCTGGGAGTGTTTGATGGGACAGTGTAGGGGGAGCTTTACTCTGTATCTAACTCCGTGCTGTACCTGCCCTGGGAGTGTTTGATGGGACAGTAGAGGGAGCTTTACTCTGTATCTAACTCTGTGCTGTACCTGCCCTGGGAGTGTTTGATGGGACAGTGTAGAGGGAGCTTTACTCTGTATCTAACCCGTGCTGTACCTGCCCTGGGAGTGTTTGATGGGACAGTGTAGAAGGAGCTTTACTCTGTATCTAACCCGTGCTGTACCTGCTCTGGGAGTGTTTGATAGGCAGTGCAGAGGGAGCTTTAGTCTGTATCTAACCCGTACTGTACTTGCCCTGGGAGTGTTTGATGGGACAGTGTAGAGTGAGCTTTACTCTGTATCTAACCCGTGCTGTACCTGCCCTGGGACTGTTTGATGGGACAGTGTAGAGGGAGCTTTACTCTGTATCTAACCCGTGCTGTACCTGCCCTGGGAGTGTTTGATGGGAGAGTGTAGAGGGAGCTTTACTCTGTATCTAACCTGTGCTGTACCTGCCCTGGGAGTGTTTGATGGGACAGTGTAGAGGGAGCTTTACTCTGTATCTAACTCCGTGCTGTACCTGCCCTGGAGTGTTTGATGGGACAGTGTAGAGGGAGCTTTTCTCTGTATCTAACCCGTGCTGTCCCTGCCCGGGGAGTGTTTGATGGGACAGTGTAGAGTGAGCTTTACTCTGTATCTAACCCGTGCTGTACCTGCCCTGGGAGTGTTCCATGGGACAGTGCAGAGGGAGCTTTACTCTGTATCTAACCCGTGCTGGTACCTGCCCGGGAGTGTTTGATGGGGCAGTGTAGAGGGAGCTTTACTCTGTATCTAACTCCGTGCTGTACCTGCCCTGGGAGTGTTTGATGGGACAGTGTAGAGGCAGCTTTACTCTGTATCTAACCCGTGCTGTTCCTGCCCTGGGAGTGTTTGATGGGACAGTTGAGGGAGCTTTACTCTGTGTCTAACCCGTGCTGTACCTGCCCTGGGAGTGTTTGATGGGACAATGTAGAGGGAGCTTTACTCTGTATCTAACCCGTGCTGTACCTGCCCTGGGAGTGTTTGATGGGACAGTGTAGAGAGAGCTTTACTCTGTATCTAACCCGTGCTGTACCTGCCCTGGGAGTGTTTGATGGGACAGTGCAGAGGGAGCTTTACTCTGTATCTAACCCGTGCTGTACCTGCCCTGGGAGTGTTTGATGGGACAATGTAGAGGGGGCTTTACTCTGTATCTAACCCGTGCTGTACCTGCCCTGGGAGTGTTTGACGGGACAGTGTAGATGGAACTTTACTCTGTATCTAACCCGTGCTGTACCTGCCCTGGGAGTGTTTGATGGGGCAGTGTAGAGGGAGCTTTCCTCTGTATCTAACCAGTGCTGTACCTGCCCTGGGAGTGTCTGATGGGACAGTGTAGAGGGAGCTTTCCTCTGTATCTAACTCCGTGCTGTACCTGCCCTGGGAGTGTTTGATGGGACAGTGTAGAGGGAGCTTTACTCTGTATCTAACCCGTACTGTACCTGTCCTGGGAGTGTTTGATGGGACAGTGTAGAGGGAGCTTTACTCTGTATCTAACCCGTGCTGTACCTGCCCTGGGAGTGCTTGATGGGACAGTAGAGGGAGCTTTACTCTGTATCTAACTCCGTGCTGTACCTGCCCTGGAGTGTTTGATGGGACAGTGCAGAGGGAGCTTTTCTCTGTATCTAACCCGTGCTGTACCTGCCCGGGGAGTGTTTGATGGGACAGTGTAGAGTGAGCTTTACTCTGTATCTAACCCGTGCTGTACCTGCCCTGGGAGTGTTTGATGGGACAGTGTAGAAGGAGCTTTACTCTGTATCTAACCCGTGCTGTACCTGCCCTGGGAGTGTTTGATGGGGCAGTGTAGAGGGAGCTTTACTCTGTATCTAACCCGTGCTGCACCTGCCCTGGGAGTGTTTGATGGGACAGTGTAGAGGGAGCTTTACTCTGTATCTAACTCGGTGCTGTACCTGCCCTGTGAGTGTTTGATGGGACAGTTGAGGGAGCTTTACTCTGTATCTAACTCCGTGCTGTACCTGCCCTGGAGTGTTTGATGGGACAGTGTAGAAGGAGCTTGACTCTGTATCTAACCCGTGCTGTACCTGCCCTGGGAGTGTTTGATGGGACAGTAGAGGGAGTTTTACTCTGTATCTAACTCAGTGCTGTACCTGCCCTGGGAGTGTTTGATGGGACAGTGTAGAGGGAGCTTTACTCTGTATCTAACCCGTGCTGTACCTGCCCTGGGAGTGTTTGATGGGACAGTGTAGGGGGAGCTTTACTCTGTATCTAACCCGTGCTGTACCTGCCCTGGGAGTGTTTGATGGGCAGTGTAGAGGGAGCTTTACTCTGTATCTAACCCGTACTGTACTTGCCCTGGGAATGTTTGATGGGACAGTGTAGACGGAGCTTTACTCTGCATCGAACCCGTGATGTACCTGCCCTGGGAGTGTTTGATGGGAGACTGTAGAGGGAGCTTTACTCTGTATCTAACCTGTGCTGCACCTGTTCTGGAAGTGTTTGATGGGACAGTGTAGAGGGAGCTTTACTCTGTATCTAACCCGTACTGTACCTGCCCTGGGAGTGTTTGATGGGACAGTGCAGAGGGAGCTTTACTCTGTATCTAACCCGTGCTGCACCTGCCCTGGGAGTGATTGATGGGACAGTAGAGGGAGCTTTACTCTGTATCTAACTCTGTGCTGTACCTGCCCTGGGAGTGTTTGATGGGACAGTGTAGAGGGAGCTTTACTCTGTATCTAACCCGTGCTGTACCTGCCCTGGGAGTGTTTGATGGGACAGTGTAGAGGGAGCTTTACTCTGTATCTAACCCGTGCTGTACCTGCCCTGGGAGTGTTTGATGGGACAGTGCAGAGGGAGCTTTACTCTGTATCTAACCCATGCTGTACCTGCCCTGGGAGTGTTTGATGGGACAGTGTAGAGGGAGCTTTACTCTGTATCTAACCCGTGCTGTACCTGCTCTGGGAGTGTTTGATGGGACAGTGCAGAGGGAGCTTTACTCTGTATCTAACCCGTGCTGCACCTGCCCTGGGAGGGTTTGATGGGACAGTGTAGAGGGAGCTTTACTCTGTATCTAACCCGTGCTGTCCCTGCCCTGGGAGTGTTTGATGGGACAGTGTAGAGGGAGCTTTACTCTGTATCTAACTCCGTGCTGTACCTGCCCTGGGAGTGTTTGATGGGATAGTAGAGGGAGCTTTACTCTGTATCTAACTCTGTGCTGTACCTGCCCTGGGAGTGTTTGATGCGACAGTGTAGAGGGAGCTTTACTCTGTATCTAACCCGTGATGTAACTGCCCTGGGAGTGTTTGATGGGACAGTGTAGAGGGAGCTTTACTCTGTATCTAACCCGTGCTGTTCCTGCCCTGGGAGTGTTTGATGGGACAGTGTAGAGGGAGCTTTACTCAGTATCTAACCCTGTGCTGTACCTGCCCGGGAGTGTTTGATGGGACAGTGTAGAGGGAGCTTTACTCTGTATCTAACCCGTGCTGTACCTGCCCTGGGAGTGTTTGATGGGACAGTGTAGAAGGAGCTTTACTCTGTATCTAACCTGTGCTGTACGT
Organism: Somniosus microcephalus; assembly: GCF_052327205.1. Classification (NCBI taxonomy): domain Eukaryota; kingdom Metazoa; phylum Chordata; class Chondrichthyes; order Squaliformes; family Somniosidae; genus Somniosus; species Somniosus microcephalus. The sequence goes on along the minus strand of NW_028225181.1, from coordinate 23,218,596 downwards.
GCCCTGGGAGTGTTTGATGGGAAAATGTAGAGGGAGCTTTACTCTGTATCTAACCCGTGCTGTACCTGCCCTGGGAGTGTTTGATGGGGCAGTGTAGAGGGAGCTTTACTCTATATCTAACCCGTGCTGTACCTGCCCTGGGAGTGTTTGATGGGGCAGTGTAGAGGGAGCTTTACTCTGTATCTAACCCGTGCTGTACCTGCCCTGGGAGTGTTTGATGAGACCGTGTAGAGGGAGCTTTGCTCTGTATCTAACTCCGTGCTGTACCTGCCCTGGGAGTGTTTGATGGGACAGTGTAGAGGCAGCTTTACTCTGTATCTAACCCGTGCTGTTCCTGCCCTGGGAGTGTTTGATGGGACAGTTGAGGGAGCTTTACTCTGTATCTAACCCGTGCTGTACCTGCCCTGGGAGTGTTTGATGGGACAATGTAGAGGGAGCTTTACTCTGTATCTAACCCGTGCTGTACCTGCCCTGGGAGTGTTTGATGGGACAGTGTAGAGAGAGCTTTACTCTGTATCTAACCCGTGCTGTACCTGCCCTGGGAGTGTTTGATGGGACAGTGTAGAGGGAGCTTTACTCTGTATCTAACCCGTGCTGTACCTGCCCTGGGAGTGTTTGATGGGACAATGTAGAGGGAGCTTTACTCTGTATCTAACCCGTGCTGTACCTGCCCTGGGAGTGTTTGACGGGACAGTGTAGATGGAACTTTACTCTGTATCTAACCCGTGCTGTACCTGCCGTGGGAGTGTTTGATGGGACAGTGTAGATGGAGCTTTACTCTGTATCTAACCCGTGCTGTACCTGCCCTGGGAGTGTTTGATGGGGCAGTGTAGAGGGAGCTTTCCTCTGTATCTAACCAGTGCTGTACCTGCCCTGGGAGTGTTTGATGGGACAGTGTAGAGGGAGCTTTACTCTGTATCTAACTCCGTGCTGTACCTGCCCTGGGAGTGTTTGATGGGACAGTGTAGAGGGAGCTTTACTCTGTATCTAACCCGTACTGTACCTGTCCTGGGAGTGTTTGATGGGACAGTGTAGAGGGAGCTTTACTCTGTATCTAACCCGTGCTGTACCTGCCCTGGGAGTGCTTGATGGGACAGTAGAGGGAGCTTTACTCTGTATCTAACTCCGTGCTGTACCTGCCCTGGAGTGTTTGATGGGACAGTGTAGAGGGAGCTTTTCTCTGTATCTAACCCGTGCTGTACCTGCCCGGGGAGTGTTTGATGGGACAGTGTAGAGTGAGCTTTACTCTGTATCTAACTCGGTGCTGTACCTGCCCTGTGAGTGTTTGATGGGACAGTTGAGGGAGCTTTACTCTGTATCTAACTCCGTGCTGTACCTGCCCTGGAGTGTTTGATGGGACAGTGTAGAAGGAGCTTGACTCTGTATCTAACCCGTGCTGTACCTGCCCTGGGAGTGTTTGATGGGACAGTAGAGGGAGTTTTACTCTGTATCTAACTCAGTGCTGTACCTGCCCTGGGAGTGTTTGATGGGACAGTGTAGAGGGAGCTTTACTCTGTATCTAACCCGTGCTGTACCTGCCCTGGGAGTGTTTGATGGGACAGTGTAGGGGGAGCTTTACTCTGTATCTAACCCGTGCTGTACCTGCCCTGGGAGTGTTTGATGGGCAGTGTAGAGGGAGCTTTACTCTGTATCTAACCCGTACTGTACTTGCCCTGGGAATGTTTGATGGGACAGTGTAGACGGAGCTTTACTCTGTATCGAACCCGTGCTGTACCTGCCCTGGGAGTGTTTGATGGGAGACTGTAGAGGGAGCTTTACTCTGTATCTAACCTGTGCTGTACCTGTTCTGGAAGTGTTTGATGGGACAGTGTAGAGGGAGCTTTACTCTGTATCTAACCCGTACTGTACCTGTCCTGGGAGTGTTTGATGGGAGAGTGTAGAGGGAGCTTTACTCTGTATCTAACCCGTGCTGTACCTGTTCTGGGAGTGTTTGATGGGACAGTGTAGAGGGAGCTTTACTCTGTATCTAACCCGTACTGTACCTGTCCTGGGAGTGTTTGATGGGACAGTGTAGAGGGAGCTTTACCCTGTATCTAACCCGTGCTGTACCTGCCCTGGGAGTGCTTGATGGGACAGTAGAGGGAGCTTTACTCTGTATCTAACTCCGTGCTGTACCTGCCCTGGAGTGTTTGATGGGACAGTGTAGAGGGAGCTTTTCTCTGTATCTAACCCGTGCTGCACCTGCCCGGGGAGTGTTTGATGGGACAGTGTAGAGTGAGCTTTACTCTGTATCTAACCCGTGCTGTACCTGCCCTGGGAGTGTTTGATTGGACAGTGTAGAAGGAGCTTTACTCTGTATCTAACCCGTGCTGTACCTGCCCTGGGAGTGTTTGATGGGGCAGTGTAGAGGGAGCTTTACTCTGTATCTAACCCGTGCTGTACCTGCCCTGGGAGTGTTTGATGGGACAGTGTAGAGGGAGCTTTACTCTGTATCTAACTCCGTGCTGTACCTGCCCTGGGAGTGTTTGATGGGACAGTAGAGGGAGCTTTACTCTGTATCTAACTCTGTGCTGTACCTGCCCTGGGAGTGTTTGATGGGACAGTGTAGAGGGAGCTTTACTCTGTATCTAACCCGTGCTGTACCTGCCCTGGGAGTGTTTGATGGGACAGTGTAGAATGAGCTTTACTCTGTATCTAACCCGTGCTGTACCTGCCCTGGGAGTCTTTGATGGGACAGTGTAGAGAGAGCTTTACTCTGTATCTAACCCGTGCTGTACCTGCCCTGGGAGTGTTTGAAGGGACAGTGTCGAAGGAGCTTTACTCTGTATCGAACCCGTGCTGTACCTGCCCTGGGAGTGTTTGATGGGCAGTGTAGAGGGAGCTTTACTCTGTATCTAACCCGTACTGTACTTGCTCTGGGAATGTTTGATGGGACAGTGTAGAGGGAGCTTTACTCTGTATCTAACCCGTGCTGTACCTGCCCTGGGAGTGTTTGATGGGACAGTAGAGGGAGCTTTACTCTGTATCTAACTCCGTGCTGCACCTGCCCTGGGAGTGTTTGATGGGACAGTGTAGAGGGAGCTTTACTCTGTATCTAACCCGTGCTGTAAATGCCCTGGGAGTGTTTGATGGGACAGTGTAGAGGGAGCTTTACTCTGTATCTAACCCGTGCTGTAACTGCCCTGGGAGTGTTTGATGGGACAGTGTAGAGGGAGCGTTACTCTGTATCTAACCCGTGCTGTACCTGCCCTGGGACTGTTTGATGGGGCAGTGTAGAGGGAGCTTTACTCTGTATCTAACCCGTGCTGTACCTGCCCTGGGAGTGTTTGATGGGACAGTGTAGAGGGAGCGTTACTCTGTATCTAACCCGTGCTGTTCCTGCCCTGGGAGTGTTTGATGGGACAGTGTAGAGGGAGCTTTACTCTGTATCTAACCCGTGCTGTTCCTGCCCTGGGAGTGTTTGATGGGACACTGTAGAGGGAGCTTTGCTCTGTATCTAACCCGTGCTGTACCTGCCCTGGGAGTGTTTGATGGGACAGTGTAGAGGGAGCTTTACTCTGTATCTAACCCGTGCTGTACCTGCCCTGGGAGTGTTTGATGGGACAATGTAGAGGGAGCTTTACTCTGTATGTAACCCGTGCTGTACCTGCCCTGGGAGTGTTTGATTGGACAATGTAGAGGGAGCTTTACTTTGTATCTAACCCGTGCTGTACCTGGCCTGGGAGTGTTTGATGGGACAGTGTAGAGAGAGCTTTACTCTGTATCTAACCCGTGTTGTACCTGCCCTGGGAGTGTTTGATGGGACAATGTAGAGGGAGCTTTACTCTGTATCTAACCCGTGCTGTAGCTGCCCGGGGAGTGTTTGATGGGACAGTGCAGAGGGAGCTTTACTCTGTATCTAACCCGTGCTGTACCTGCCCTCGGAGTGTTTGATGGGACAGTGTAGATGGAGCTTTACTCTGTATCTAACCCGTGTTGTACCTGCCCTGGGAGCGTTTGATGGGACAGTAGAGGGAGCTTTACTCTGTATCTAACTCCGTGCTGTATGTATCTAACTCCGTGCTGTACCTGCCCTGGGAGTGTTTGATGGGACAGTGTAGAGGGAGCTTTACTCTGTATCTAACCCGTGCTTTACCTGCCCTGGGAGTGTTTGATGGGACAGTGTAGAGGGAGCTTTACTCTGTATCTAACCCGTGTTGTACCTGCCCTGGGAGCGTTTGATGGGACAGTAGAGGGAGCTTTACTCTGTATCTAACTCCGTGCTGTACCTGCCCTGGGAGTGTTTGATGGGACAGTGTAGAGGGAGCTTTACTCTGTATCTAACCCGTGCTATACCTGCCCTGGGAGTGTTTGATGGGACAGTGTAGAGGGAGCTTTACTCTGGATCCAACCCGTGCTATACCTGCCCTGGGAGTGTTTGATGGGACAGTGTAGATGGAGCTTTACTCTGTATCTAACTCCGTGCTGTACCTGCCCTGGGAGTGTTTGATGGGACAGTAGAGGGAGCTTTACTCTGTATCTAACTCTGTGCTGTACCTGCCCTGGGAGTGTTTGATGGGACAGTAGAGGGAGCTTTACTCTGTATCTAACTCCGTGCTGTACCTGCCCTGGAGTGTTTGATGGGACAGTGTAGAGGGAGCTTTTCTCTGTATCTAACCCGTGCTGCACCTGCCCGGGGAGTGTTTGATGGGACAGTGTAGAGTGAGCTTTACTCTGTATCTAACCCGTGCTGTACCTGCCCTGGGAGTGTTTGATTGGACAGTGTAGAAGGAGCTTTACTCTGTATCTAACCCGTGCTGTACCTGCCCTGGGAGTGTTTGATGGGGCAGTGTAGAGGGAGCTTTACTCTGTATCTAACCCGTGCTGTACCTGCCCTGGGAGTGTTTGATGGGACAGTGTAGAGGGAGCTTTACTCTGTATCTAACTCCGTGCTGTACCTGCCCTGGGAGTGTTTGATGGGACAGTAGAGGGAGCTTTACTCTGTATCTAACTCTGTGCTGTACCTGCCCTGGGAGTGTTTGATGGGACAGTGTAGAGGGAGCTTTACTCTGTATCTAACCCGTGCTGTACCTGCCCTGGGAGTGTTTGATGGGACAGTGTAGAAGGAGCTTTACTCTGTATCTAACCCGTGCTGTACCTGCCCTGGGAGTCTTTGATGGGACAGTGTAGAGAGAGCTTTACTCTGTATCTAACCCGTGCTGTACCTGCCCTGGGAGTGTTTGAAGGGACAGTGTCGAAGGAGCTTTACTCTGTATCGAACCCGTGCTGTACCTGCCCTGGGAGTGTTTGATGGGCAGTGTAGAGGGAGCTTTACTCTGTATCTAACCCGTACTGTACTTGCTCTGGGAATGTTTGATGGGACAGTGTAGAGGGAGCTTTACTCTGTATCTAACCCGTGCTGTACCTGCCCTGGGAGTGTTTGATGGGACAGTAGAGGGAGCTTTACTCTGTATCTAACTCCGTGCTGCACCTGCCCTGGGAGTGTTTGATGGGACAGTGTAGAGGGAGCTTTACTCTGTATCTAACCCGTGCTGTAAATGCCCTGGGAGTGTTTGATGGGACAGTGTAGAGGGAGCTTTACTCTGTATCTAACCCGTGCTGTAACTGCCCTGGGAGTGTTTGATGGGACAGTGTAGAGGGAGCGTTACTCTGTATCTAACCCGTGCTGTACCTGCCCTGGGACTGTTTGATGGGGCAGTGTAGAGGGAGCTTTACTCTGTATCTAACCCGTGCTGTACCTGCCCTGGGAGTGTTTGATGGGACAGTGTAGAGGGAGCGTTACTCTGTATCTAACCCGTGCTGTTCCTGCCCTGGGAGTGTTTGATGGGACAGTGTAGAGGGAGCTTTACTCTGTATCTAACCCGTGCTGTTCCTGCCCTGGGAGTGTTTGATGGGACACTGTAGAGGGAGCTTTGCTCTGTATCTAACCCGTGCTGTACCTGCCCTGGGAGTGTTTGATGGGACAGTGTAGAGGGAGCTTTACTCTGTATCTAACCCGTGCTGTACCTGCCCTGGGAGTGTTTGATGGGACAATGTAGAGGGAGCTTTACTCTGTATGTAACCCGTGCTGTACCTGCCCTGGGAGTGTTTGATTGGACAATGTAGAGGGAGCTTTACTTTGTATCTAACCCGTGCTGTACCTGGCCTGGGAGTGTTTGATGGGACAGTGTAGAGAGAGCTTTACTCTGTATCTAACCCGTGTTGTACCTGCCCTGGGAGTGTTTGATGGGACAATGTAGAGGGAGCTTTACTCTGTATCTAACCCGTGCTGTAGCTGCCCGGGGAGTGTTTGATGGGACAGTGCAGAGGGAGCTTTACTCTGTATCTAACCCGTGCTGTACCTGCCCTCGGAGTGTTTGATGGGACAGTGTAGATGGAGCTTTACTCTGTATCTAACCCGTGTTGTACCTGCCCTGGGAGCGTTTGATGGGACAGTAGAGGGAGCTTTACTCTGTATCTAACTCCGTGCTGTATGTATCTAACTCCGTGCTGTACCTGCCCTGGGAGTGTTTGATGGGACAGTGTAGAGGGAGCTTTACTCTGTATCTAACCCGTGCTTTACCTGCCCTGGGAGTGTTTGATGGGACAGTGTAGAGGGAGCTTTACTCTGTATCTAACCCGTGTTGTACCTGCCCTGGGAGCGTTTGATGGGACAGTAGAGGGAGCTTTACTCTGTATCTAACTCCGTGCTGTACCTGCCCTGGGAGTGTTTGATGGGACAGTGTAGAGGGAGCTTTACTCTGTATCTAACCCGTGCTATACCTGCCCTGGGAGTGTTTGATGGGACAGTGTAGAGGGAGCTTTACTCTGGATCCAACCCGTGCTATACCTGCCCTGGGAGTGTTTGATGGGACAGTGTAGATGGAGCTTTACTCTGTATCTAACCCGTGCTGTACCTGCCCTGGGAGGGTTTGATGGGACAGTGTAGAGGGAGCTTTACTCTGCATCTAACTCCGTGCTGTACCTGCCCTGGGAGTGTTTGATGGGACAGTGTAGAGGGAGCTTTACTCTGTATCTAACCCGTGCTGTACCTGCCCTGGGATTGTTTGATGGGACAGTGTAGAGGGAGCTTTACTCTGCATCTAACCCGTGCTGTACCTGCCCTTGGAGTGTTTGATGGGACAGTGTCGAGGGAGCTTTACTCTGTATCTAACCCGTGCTGTACCTGCCCTGGGAGTGTTTGATGGGACAGTGTAGAGGGAGCTTTACTCTGTATCTAACCCATGCTGTACCTGCCCTGGGAGTGTTTGATGGGACAGTGTAGAGGGAGCTTTACTCTGTATCTAACCCGTGCTGCACCTGCCCTGGGAGTGTTTGATGGGACAATGTAGAGGGAGCGGTACTCTGTATCTAACCCGTGCTGTACCTGCCCTGGGAGGGTTTGATGGGACAGTGTGGAGGGAGCTTTACTCTGTATCTAACCCGTGCTGTACCTGCCCTGGGAGTGTTTAATGGAACAGTGTAGAGGGAGCTTTACTCTGTATCTAACCTGTGCTGTACCTGCCCTGGGAGTGTTTGATGGGACAATGTAGAGGGAGCTTTACTTTGTATCTAACCCGTGCTGTAGCTGCCCGGGGAGTGTTTGATGGGACAGTGTAGAGGGATCTTTACTCTGTATCTAACCCGTGCTGTACCTGCCCTGGGAGTGTTTGATGGGACAGTAGAGGGAGTTTTACTCTGTATCTAACTCAGTGCTGTACCTGCCCTGGGAGTGTTTGATGGGACAGTGTAGAGGGAGCTTTACTCTGTATCTAACCCGTGCTGTACCTGCCCTGGGAGTGTTTGATAGGCAGTGTAGAGGGAGCTTTCGTCTGTATCTAACCCGTACTGTACTTGCCCTGGGACTGTTTGATGGGACAGTGCAGAGGGAGCTTTACTCTGTATCTAACCCGTGCTGTACCTGCCCTGGGAGTGTTTGATGGGAGAGTGTAGAGGGAGCTTTACTCTGTATCTAACCTGTGCTGTACCTGTTCTGGGAGTGTTTGATGGGACAGTGTAGAGGGAGCTTTACTCTGTATCTAACCCGTGCTGTACCTGTCCTGCGAGTGTTTGATGGGACAGTGTAGAGGGAGCTTTACTCTGTATCTAACCCGTACTGTACCTGTCCTGGGAGTGTTTGATGGGACAGTGTAGAGGGAGCTTTACTCTGTATCTAACCCGTGCTGTACCTGCCCTGGGAGTGTTTGATGGGACAGTGTAGAGGGAGATTTACTCTGTATCTAACCCGTGCTGTACTTGCCCTGGGAGTGTTTGATGGGACAGTGTAGAGGGAGCTTTACTCTGTATCTAACCAGTGCTGTACCTGCCCTGGGAGTGTTTGATGGGACAGTGTAGAGGGAGCTTTACTCTGTATCTAACCCGTGCTGTACCTGCCCTGGGAGTGTTTGATGGGACAGTAGAGGGAGCTTTACTCTGTATCTAACTCCGTGCTGTACCTGCCCTGGGAGTGTTTGATGGGACAGTGTTGAGGGAGCTTTACTCTGTATCTAACCCGTGCTGTAACTGCCCTGGGAGTGTTTGATGGGACAGTGTAGAGGGGGCTTTACTCTGTATCTAACCCGTGCTGTACCTGCCCTGGGAGTGTTTGATGGGACAGTGTAGAGAGAGCTTTACTCTGTATCTGACCCGTGCTGTACCTGCCCTGGGAGTGTTTGATGGGACAGTGTAGAGGGAGCTTTACTCTGTATCTAACCCGTGCTGTACCTGCCCTGGGAGTGTTTGATGGGACAGTAGAGGGAGTTTTACTCTGTATCTAACTCAGTGCTGTACCTGCCCTGGGAGTGTTTGATGGGACAGTGCAGAGGGAGCTTTACTCTGTATCTAACCCGTGCTGTACCTGCCCTGGGAGTGTTTGATGGGACAGTGTAGAAGGAGCTTTACTCTGTATCTAACCCGTGCTGTACCTGCCCTGGGAGTGTTTGATGGGACAGTGTCGAGGGAGCTTTACTCTGTATCTAACCCGTGCTGTACCTGCCCTGGGAGTGTTTGATGGGAGAGTGTAGAGGGAGCTTTACTCTGTATCTAACCTGTGCTGTACCTGTTCTGGGAGTGTTTGATGGGACAGTGTAGAGGGAGCTTTACTCTGTATCTAACCCGTACTTTACCTGTCCTGGGAGTGTTTGATGGGACAGTGTAGAGGGAGATTTACTCTGTATCTAACCCGTGCTGTACCTGCCCTGGGAGTGTTTGATGGGACAGTAGAGGGAGCTTTACTCTGTATCTAACTCCGTGCTGTAACTGCCCTGGGAGTGTTTGATGGGACAGTGTAGAGGGAGCTTTACTCTGTATCTAACCCGTGCTGTAACTGCCCTGGGACTGTTTGATGGGACAGTGTAGAGGGAGCTTTACTCTGTATCTAACCCGTGCTGTAACTGCCCTGGGATTGTTTGATGGGACAGTGTGGAGAGAGCTTTATTCTGTATCTAACCCGTGCTGCACCTGCCCTGGGAGTGTTTGATGGGACAGTGTAGAGGGAGCTTTACTCTGTATCTAACCCGTGCTGTACCTGCCCTGGGAGTGTTTGATGGGACAATGTAGAGGGAGCTTTACTCTGTATCTAACCCGTGCTGTAGCTGCCCGGGGAGTGTTTGATGGGACAGTGTAGAGGGATCTTTACTCTGTATCTAACCCGTGCTGTACCCGCCCTGGGAGTGTTTGATGGGACAGTGTAGAGGGAGCTTTACTCTGTATCTAACCCGTGCTGTACCTGCCCTGGGAGTGGTTGATGGGACAGTGTTGAGGGAGCTTTACTCTGTATCTAACCCGTGCTGTAACTGCCCTGGGAGTGTTTGATGGGACAGTGTAGAGGGAGCTTTACTCTGTATCTAACCCGTGCTGTAACTGCCCTGGGAGTGTTTGATGGGACAGTGTAGCAGGAGCTTTATTCTGTATCTAACCCGTGCTGTAACTGCCCTGGGAGTGTTTGATGGGACAGTGTAGAGGGAGCTTTACTCTGTATCTAACCCGTGCTGTAACTGCCCTGGGAGTGTTTGATGGGACAGTGTAGAAGGAGCTTTACTCTGTATCTAACCCGTGCTGTACCTGCCCTGGGAGTGTTTGATGGGACAGTGTAGAGAGAGCTTTACTCTGTATCTAACCCGTGCTGTAACTGCCCTGGGACTGTTTGATGGGACAATGTGGAGGGAGCTTTACTCTGTATCTAACCCGTGCTGTACCTGCCCTGGGAGTGTTTGATGGGACAATGTAGATGGAGCTTTACTCTGTATCTAACCCGTGCTGTACCTGCCCTGGGAGGGTTTGATGGGACAGTGTAGAGGGAGCTTTACTCTGTATCTAACCTGTGCTGTACCTGCCCTGGGAGTGTTTGATGGGGCAGTGCAGAGGGAGCTTTACTCTGTATCTAACCCGTGCTGTCCCTGCCCTGGGAGTGTTTGATGGGACAGTGTAGAGGGAGCTTTACTCTGTATCTAACCTGTGCTGTACCTGCCCTGGGAGTGTTTGATGGGGCAGTGCAGAGGGAGCTTTACTCTGTATCTAACCCGTGCTGTACCTGTCCTGGGAGTGTTTGATGGGACAGTGTAGAGGGAGCTTTACTCTGTATCTAACCCGTGCTGTACCTACCCTGGGAGTGTTTGATGGGACAGTGTAGAGGGAGCTTTACTCTGTATCTATCCCGTGCTGTAGCTGCCCGGGGAGTGTTTGATGGGACAGTGTAGAGGGATCTTTACTCTGTATCTAACCTGTGCTGTACCTACCCTGGGAGTGTTTGATGGGACAGTGTAGAGGGAGCTTTACTCTGTATCTAACCTGTGCTGTACCTACCCTGGGAGTGTTTGATGGGACAGTGTAGAGGGAGCTTTACTCTGTATCTATCCCGTGCTGTAGCTGCCCGGGGAGTGTTTGATGGGACAGTGTAGAGGGATCTTTACTCTGTATCTAACCCGTGCTGTACCTGCCCTGGGAGTGTTTGATGGGACAGTAGAGGGAGTTTTACTCTGTATCTAACTCAGTGCTGTACCTGCCCTGGGAGTGTTTGATGGGACAGTGTAGAGGGAGCTTTACTCTGTATCTAACCCGTGCTGTACCTGCCCTGGGAGTGTTTGATGGGACAGTGTAGAAGGAGCTTTACTCTGTATCTAACCCGTGCTGTACCTGCCCTGGGAGTGTTTGATGGGACAGTAGAGGGAGCTTTACTCTGTATCTAACCCGTGCTGCACCTGTCCTGGGAGTGTTTGATGGGACAGTGTAGAGGGAGCTTTACTCTGTATCTAAACCGTGCTGTACCTGCCCTGGGAGTGTTTGATGGGACAGTGTAGAGGGAGCTTTACTCTGTATCTAACCCATGCTGTACCTGCCCTGGGAGTGTTTGATGGGACAGTGTAGAGGGAGCTTTACTCTGTATCTAACCCGTGCTGTACCTGCCCTGGGAGTGTTTGATGGGACAGTGTAGAGGGAGCTTTACTCTGTATCTAACCCCTGCTGTACCTGCCCTGGGAGTGTTTGATGGACAGTGTCGAGAGAGCTTTACTCTGTATCTAACCCATGCTGTACCTGCCCTGGGAGTGTTTGATGGGACAGTGTAGAGGGAGCTTTACTCTGTATCTAACCCGTGCTGTACCTGCCCTGGGAGTGTTTGATGGGACAGTGTAGAGGGAGCTTTACTCTGTATCTAACCCGTGCTGTACCTGTCCTGAGAGTGTTTGATTGGACAATGTAGAGGGAGCTTTACTCTGTATCTAACCCGTGCTGTAGCTGCCCGGGGAGTGTTTGATGGGACAGTGTAGAGGGAGCTTTACTCTGTATCTAACCCGTGCTGTTCCTGCCCTGGGAGTGTTTGAAGGGCCAGTGTAGAGGGAGCTTTACTCTGTATCTAACCCGTGCTGTACCTGCCCTGGGAGTGTTTGATTGGGCAGCGTAGAGGGAGGTTTACTCTGTATCTAACCCGTGTTGTAGCTGCCCTGGGAGTGTTTGATGGGACAGTGTAGAGGGAGCTTTACTCTGTATCTAACCTGTGCTTTACCTGCCCTGGGAGTGTTTGATGGGACAGTGTAGAGGGAGCTTTACTCTGTATCTAACCCGTGCTATACCTGCCCTGGAGTGTTTGATGGGACAGTAGAGGGAGCTTTACTCTGTATCTAACCCGTGCTGTACCTGCCCTGGGAGTGTTTGATGGGACAGTGTAGAGGGAGCTTTACTCTGTATCTAACCCGTGCTGTACCTGCCCTGGGAGTGTTTGATGGGACAGTGTAGAGGGAGCTTTACTCTGTATCTAACCCGTGCTGTACCTGCCCTGGGAGTGTTTGATGGGACAATGTAGAGGGAGCTTTACTCTGTATCTAACCCGTGCTGTAGCTGCCCGGGGAGTGTTTGATGGGACAGTGTAGAGGGATCTTTACTCTGTATCTAACCCGTGCTGTACCCGCCCTGGGAGTGTTTGATGGGACAGTGTAGAGGGAGCTTTACTCTGTATCTAACCCGTGCTGTACCTGCCCTGGGAGTGTTTGATGGGACAGTGTTGAGGGAGCTTTACTCTGTATCTAACCCGTGCTGTAACTGCCCTGGGAGTGTTTGATGGGACAGTGTAGAGGGAGCTTTACTCTGTATCTAACCCGTGCTGTAACTGCCTGGGAGTGTTTGATGGGACAGTGTAGAAGGAGCTTTATTCTGCATCTAACCCGTGCTGTAACTGCCCTGGGAGTGTTTGATGGGACAGTGTAGAGGGAGCTTTACTCTGTATCTAACCCGTGCTGTAACTGCCCTGGGAGTGTTTGATGGGACAGTGTAGAAGGAGCTTTACTCTGTATCTAACCCGTGCTGTACCTGCCCTGGGAGTGTTTGATGGGACAGTGTAGAGAGAGCTTTACTCTGTATCTAACCCGTGCTGTAACTGCCCTGGGACTGTTTGATGGGACAATGTAGAGGGAGCTTTACTCTGTATCTAACCCGTGCTGTACCTGCCCTGGGAGTGTTTGATGGGACAGTGTAGATGGAGCTTTACTCTGTATCTAACCCGTGCTGTACCTGCCCTGGGAGGGTTTGATGGGACAGTGTAGAGGGAGCTTTACTCTGTATCTAACCTGTGCTGTACCTGCCCTGGGAGTGTTTGATGGGGCAGTGCAGAGGGAGCTTTACTCTGTATCTAACCTGTGCTGTCCCTGCCCTGGGAGTGTTTGATGGGACAGTGTAGAGGGAGCTTTACTCTGTATCTAACCCGTGCTGTACCTGCCCTGGGAGTGTTTGATGGGACAGTAGAGGGAGTTTTACTCTGTATCTAACCCAGTGCTGTACCTGTCCTGGGAGTGTTTGATGGGACAGTGTAGAGGGAGCTTTACTCTGTATCTAACCCGTGCTGTACCTACCCTGGGAGTGTTTGATGGGACAGTGTAGAGGGAGCTTTACTCTGTATCTATCCCGTGCTGTAGCTGCCCGGGGAGTGTTTGATGGGACAGTGTAGAGGGATCTTTACTCTGTATCTAACCTGTGCTGTACCTACCCTGGGAGTGTTTGATGGGACAGTGTAGAGGGAGCTTTACTCTGTATCTAACCTGTGCTGTACCTACCCTGGGAGTGTTTGATGGGACAGTGTAGAGGGAGCTTTACTCTGTATCTATCCCGTGCTGTAGCTGCCCGGGGAGTGTTTGATGGGACAGTGTAGAGGGATCTTTACTCTGTATCTAACCCGTGCTGTACCTGCCCTGGGAGTGTTTGATGGGACAGTAGAGGGAGTTTTACTCTGTATCTAACTCAGTGCTGTACCTGCCCTGGGAGTGTTTGATGGGACAGTGTAGAGGGAGCTTTACTCTGTATCTAACCCGTGCTGTACCTGCCCTGGGAGTGTTTGATGGGACAGTGTAGAAGGAGCTTTACTCTGTATCTAACCCGTGCTGTACCTGCCCTGGGAGTGTTTGATGGGACAGTAGAGGGAGCTTTACTCTGTATCTAACCCGTGCTGCACCTGTCCTGGGAGTGTTTGATGGGACAGTGTAGAGGGAGCTTTACTCTGTATCTAAACCGTGCTGTACCTGCCCTGGGAGTGTTTGATGGGACAGTGTAGAGGGAGCTTTACTCTGTATCTAACCCGTTCCGTACCTGCCCTGGGACTGTTTGATGGGACAGTGCAGAGGGAGCTTTACTCTGTATCTAACCCGTGCTGTACCTGCCCTGGGAGTGTTTGATGGGACAGTGTAGAGGGAGCTTTACTCTGTATCTAACCCATGCTGTACCTGCCCTGGGAGTGTTTGATGGGACAGTGTAGAGGGAGCTTTACTCTGTATCTAACCCGTGCTGTACCTGCCCTGGGAGTGTTTGATGGGACAGTGTAGAGGGAGCTTTACTCTGTATCTAACCCGTGCTGTACCTGCCCTGGGAGTGTTTGATGGGACAGTGTCGAGAGAGCTTTACTCTGTATCTAACCCGTGCTGTACCTGCCCTGGGAGTGTTTGATGGGACAGTGTAGAGGGAGCTTTACTCTGTATCTAACCCGTGCTGTACCTGCCCTGAGAGTGTTTGATGGGACAATGTAGAGGGAGCTTTACTCTGTATCTAACCCGTGCTGTAGCTGCCCGGGGAGTGTTTGATGGGACAGTGTAGAGGGAGCTTTACTCTGTATCTAACCCGTGCTGTTCCTGCCCTGGGAGTGTTTGAAGGGCCAGTGTAGAGGGAGCTTTACTCTGTATCTAACCCGTGCTGTTCCTGCCCTGGGAGTGTTTGATTGGGCAGCGTAGAGGGAGGTTTACTCTGTATCTAACCCGTGCTGTACCTGCCCTGGGAGTGTTTGATGGGACAGTGTAGAGGGAGCTTTACTCTGTATCTAACCTGTGCTTTACCTGCCCTGGGAGTGTTTGATGGGACAGTGTAGAGGGAGCTTTACTCTGTATCTAACCCGTGCTATACCTGCCCTGGGAGTGTTTGATGGGACAGTAGAGGGAGCTTTACTCTGTATCTAACCCGTGCTGTACCTGCCCTGGGAGTGTTTGATGGGACAGTGTAGAGGGAGCTTTACTCTGTATCTAACCCGTGCTGTACCTGCCCTGGGAGTGTTTGATGGGACAGTGTAGAGGGAGCTTTACTCTGTATCTAACTCCGTGCTGTACCTGCCCTGGGAGTGTTTGATGGGACAGTGTAGAGGAAGCTTTACTCTGTATCTAACCCATGCTGTACCTGCCCTGGGAGTGTTTGATGGGACAGTGTAGAGGGAGCTTTACTCTGTATCTAACCCATGCTGTACCTGACCTGGGAGTGTTTGATGGGACAGTGTAGAGGGAGCTTTACTCTGTATCTAACCCGTGCTGTTTCTGCCCTGGGAGTCTTTGATGGGACAGTGTAGAGGGAGTGTTACTCTGTATTTAACCCGTGCTGTACCAGCCCTGGGAGTGTTTGATGGGACAGTGCAGAGAGAGCTTTACTCTGTATCTAACCCGTGCTGCATCTGCCCTGGGAGTGTTTGATGGGACAGTGTAGAGGGAGCTTTACTCTGTATCTAACCCGTGCTGTAACTGCCCTGGGAGTGTTTGATGGGACAGTGTAGAGGGAGCTTTACTGTGTATCTAACCCGTGCTGCACCTGCCCTGGGAGTGTTTGATGGGACAGTGTAGATGGAGCTTTACTCTGTATCGAACCCGTGCTGCACCTGCCCTGGGAGTGTTTGATGGGACAGTGTAGAGGGAGCTTTACTCTGTATCTAACCCGTGCTGTACCTGCCCTGGGAGTGTTTGATGGGACAGTGTAGAGGGAGCTTTACTCTGTATCTAACCCGTGCTGTACCTGCCCTGGGAGTGTTTGATGGGACAGTGTAGAGGGAGCTTTACTCTGTATCTAACCCGTGCTGTACCTGCCCTGGGAGAGTTTGATGGGACAGTGTTAAGGAAGCTTTACTCTGTATCTAACCCGTGCTGTACCTGCCCTGGGAGTGTTTGATGGGACAGTGTAGAGGGAGCTTTACTCTGTATCTGAACCGTGCTGTACCTGCCCTGGGAGTGTTTGATGGGACAGTGTAGAGGGAGCTTTACTCTGTATCTAACCCGTGCTGTACCTGCCCTGGGAGTGTTTGATGGGACAGTGTTGAGGGAGCTTTACTCTGTATCTAACCCGTGCTGTACCTGCCCTGGGAGTGTTTGATGGGACGGTTTGAAACCGCGACCGATTGACGCGGCCTCCATTTTGTTTTTCCCTCTACCCCAGGCCTTCAACGTGATCAATGGTGGGTCCCACGCTGGGAACAAGCTGGCCATGCAGGAGTTCATGATCCTGCCAGTGGGTGCAGAGAATTTCCGGGACGCCCTGCGGATCGGAGCCGAGGTCTACCACAGCCTGAAGAGCGTTATCAAGGCCAAGTACGGGCAGGATGCCACCAACGTGGGGGACGAGGGGGGATTTGCCCCCAACATCGTGGAGAATTGTGAAGGTGAGGAGGGGGCCTCCCGGCACAGGAAAGGCCCGGAGTCCGTCCCGGGCCTATGCTGAGGTAGACTGATGTTGGTGACCCACCTCCCCACTCTGACCCTGGCCCCCTACGCTGTTTCCCCCTCTGACCCCGGCCCTCTCCCTGACCCCTCCCTGACCCGGCCCCCTTCCTGTTCTCTCTCTGACCCCAGCCCTCTCCCTGACCCCAGCCCTCTCCCTGACCCTGGCCCTCTCCCTGTTCTCTCTCTGACCCCAACCCTCTCCCTGACCCTGGCCCTCTCCCTGACCCTGGCCCTCTCCCTGTTCTCTCTCTGACCCCGGCCCTCTCCCTGACCCCTCTCTGACCCCGGCCCTCTCCCTGGTCCCTCTCTGACACCGGCCCTCTCCCTGACCCCTCTCTGACCCCAGCCCTCTCCCTGTTCCCTCTCCCTGACCCTGGCCCTCTCCCTGACCCCTCTCTGACCCCGGCCCTCTCCCTGACCCCTCTCTGACCCCGGCCCTCTCCCTGGTCCCTCTCTGACCTGACCCCTCTCTGACCCCGGCCCTCTCCCTGACCCCTCTCTGACCCCGGCCCTCTCCCTGGTCCCTCTCTGACCCCGGCCCTCTCCCTGTTCCCTCTCTGACCCGGCCCTCTCCCTGGTCCCTCTCTGACCCCGGCCCTCTCCCTGTTCCCTCTCTGACCCCGGCCCTCTCCCTGGTCCCTCTCTGACCCCGGCCCTCTCCCTGTTCCCTCTCTGACCCGGCCCTCTCCCTGTTCCCTCTCTGACCCCGGCCCTCTCCCTGGTCCCTCACTGACCCGGCCCTCTCCCTGGTCCCTCTCTGACCCGACCCTCTCCCTGACCCCTCTCTGACCCGGCCCTCTCCCTGGTCCCTCTCTGACCCCGGCCCTCTCCCTGTTCCCTCTCTGACCCGGCCCTCTCCCTGTTCCCTCTCTGACCCCGGCCCTCTCCCTGGTCCCTCACTGACCCGGCCCTCTCCCTGGTCCCTCTCTGACCCGACCCTCTCCCTGACCCCTCTCTGACCCCGGCCCTCTCCCTGTTCCCTCTCTGACCCGGCCCTCTCCCTGTTCCCTCTCTGACCCCGGCCCTCTCCCTGGTCCCTCACTGACCCGGCCCTCTCCCTGGTCCCTCTCTGACCCGACCCTCTCCCTGACCCCTCTCTGACCCGGCCCTCTCCCTGGTCCCTCTCTGACCCGGCCCTCTCCCTGACCCCTCTCTGACCCCGGCCCTCTCCCTGTTCCCTCTCTGACCCGGCCCTCTCCCTGGTCCCTCTCTGACCCCGGCCCTCTCCCTGGTCCCTCTCTGACCCGACCCTCTCCCTGACCCCGCTCTGACCCCGGCCCTCTCCCTGTTCCCTCTCTGACCCGGCCCTCTCCCTGGTCCCTCTCTGACCCCGGCCCTCTCCCTGGTCCCTCTCTGACCCGACCCTCTCCCTGACCCCGCTCTGACCCCGGCCCTCTCCCTGTTCCCTCTCTGACCCGGCCCTCTCCCTGGTCCCTCTCTGACCCCGGCCCTCTCCCTGTTCCCTCTCTGACCCGGCCCTCTCCCTGTTCCCTCTCTGACCCGGCCCTCTCCCTGGTCCCTCTCTGACCCCGGCCCTCTCCCTGGTCCCTCTCTGACCCGGCCCTCTCCCTGTTCCCTCTCTGACCCCGGCCCTCTCCCTGGTCCCTCTCTGACCCGGCCCTCTCCCTGTTCCCTCTCTGACCCGGCCCTCTCCCTGTTCCCTCTCTGACCCCGGCCCTCTCCCTGTTCCCTCTCTGACCCCGGCCCTCTCCCTGTTCCCTCTCTGACCCGGCCCTCTCCCTGGTCCCTCTCTGACCCGGCCCTCTCCCTGGTCCCTCTCTGACCCCGGCCCTCTCCCTGTTCCCTCTCTGACCCGGCTCTCTCCCTGTTGCCTCTCTGACCCCGGCCCTCTCCCTGGTCCCTCACTGACCCGGCCCTCTCCCTGGTCCCTCACTGACCCGGCCCTCTCCCTGGTCCCTCTCTGACCCCGGCCCTCTCCCTGTTCCCTCTCTGACCCCGGCCCTCTCCCTGTTCCCTCTCTGACCCCGGCCCTCTCCCTGGTCCCTCTCTGACCCCGGCCCTCTCCCTGTTCCCTCTCTGACCCCGGCCCTCTCCCTGGTCCCTCTCTGACCCCGGCCCTCTCCCTGTTCCCTCTCTGACCCCGGCCCTCTCCCTGGTCCCTCTCTGACCCGGCCCTCTCTCTGACCCCGGCCCTCTCCCTGGTCCCTCTCTGACCCCGGCCCTCTCCCTGGTCCCTCTCTGACCCGGCCCTCTCTCTGACCCGGCCCTCTCCCTGGTCCCTCTCTGACCCGGCCCTCTCTCTGACCCGGCCCTCTCCCTGTTCCCTCTCTGACCCGGCCCTCTCCCTGGTCCCTCTCTGACCCGGCCCTCTCCCTGGTCCCTCTCTGACCCCGGCCCTCTCCCTGGTCCCTCTCTGACCCCGGCCCTCTCCCTGTTCCCTCTCTGACCCGGCCCTCTCCCTGTTCCCTCACTGACCCGGCCCTCTCCCTGGTCCCTCTCTGACCCGGCCCTCTCCCTGGTCCCTCTCTGACCCGGCCCTCTCCCTGGTCCCTCTCTGACCCCGGCCCTCTTCCTGTTCCCTCTCTGACCCCGGCCCTCTCCCTGGTCCCTCTCTGACCCGGCCCTCTCCCTGGTCCCTCTCTGACCCGGCCCTCTCCCTGACCCCGGCCCTCTCCCTGGTCCCTCTCTGACCCCGGCCCTCTCCCTGGTCCCTCTCTGACCCGACCCTCTCCCTGACCCCGCTCTGACCCCGGCCCTCTCCCTGGTCCCTCTCTGACCCCGGCCCTCTCCCTGTTCCCTCTCTGACCCCGGCCCTCTCCCTGGTCCCTCTCTGACCCCGGCCCTCTCCCTGTTCCCTCTCTGACCCTGGCCCTCTCCCTGGTCCCTCTCTGACCCGGCCCTCTCCCTGTTCCCTCTCTGACCCCGGCCCTCTCCCTGGTCCCTCTCTGACCCCGGCCCTCTCCCTGGTCCCTCTCTGACCCCGGCCCTCTCCCTGTTCCCTCTCTGACCCCGGCTCTCTCACTGTTCCCCCTCTGACCCTGGCCCTCTCCCTGGTCCCTCTCTGACCTGGCCCTCTCCCTGTTCCTCCTCTGACCCTGGCCCTCTCCCTGTACCCCCTCTGACCCCGGCCCTCTCCCTGGTCCCTCTCTGACCCGACCCTCTCCCTGACCCCGCTCTGACCCCGGCCCTCTCCCTGGTCCCTCTCTGACCCTGGCCCTCTCCCTGTTCCTCCTCTGACCCCACCTCTCCCTGGTCCCTCACTGACCCGGCCCTCTCCCTGGTCCCTCTCTGACCCTGGCCCTCTCCCTGGTCCCTCTCTGACCTGGCCCTCTCCCTGGTCCCTCACTGACCCGGCCCTCTCCCTGGTCCCTCTCTGACCCTGGCCCTCTCCCTGGTCCCTCTCTGACCCCGGCCCTCTCCCTGGTCCCTCTCTGACCTGGCCCTCTCCCTGGTCCCTCTCTGACCCCGGCCCTCTCCCTGGTCCCTCTCTGACCTGGCCCTCTCCCTGGTCCCTCTCTGACCTGGCCCTCTCCCTGGTCCCTCACTGACCCGGCCCTCTCCCTGGTCCCTCTCTGACCCTGGCCCTCTCCCTGGTCCCTCTCTGACCCCGGCCCTCTCCCTGGTCCCTCTCTGACCCCGGCCCTCTCCCTGTTCCTCCTCTGACCCCGGCCCTCTCCCTGTTCCTCCTCTGACCTGGCCCTCTCCCTGGTCCCTCTCTGACCCCGGCCCTCTCCCTGGTCCCTCTCTGACCTGGCCCTCTCCCTGGTCCCTCTCTGACCTGGCCCTCTCCCTGGTCCCTCTCTGACCCCGGCCCTCTCCCTGGTCCCTCTCTGACCCCGGCCCTCTCCCTGTTCCTCCTCTGACCCCGGCCCTCTCCCTGTTCCTCCTCTGACCTGGCCCTCTCCCTGGTCCCTCTCTGACCTGGCCCTCTCCCTGGTCCCTCTCTGACCCCGGCCCTCTCCCTGGTCCCTCTCTGACCCCGGCCCTCTCCCTGGTCCCTCTCTGACCCCGGCCCTCTCCCTGGTCCCTCTCTGACCCCGGCCCTCTCCCTGTTCCCTCTCTGACCCCGGCCCTCTCCCTGGTCCCTCTCTGACCCCGGCCCTCTCCCTGGTCCCTCTCTGACCCCGGCCCTCTCCCTGGTCCCTCTCTGACCCCGGCCCTCTCCCTGTTCCCTCTCTGACCTGGCCCTCTCCCTGGTCCCTCTCTGACCCCGGCCCTCTCCCTGGTCCCTCTCTGACCCCGGCCCTCTCCCTGTTCCCTCTCTGACCCCGGCCCTCTCCCTGGTCCCTCTCTGACCCCGGCCCTCTCCCTGTTCCCTCTCTGACCCCGGCCCTCTCCCTGGTCCCTCTCTGACCCCGGCCCTCTCCCTGTTCCTCCTCTGACCCCGGCCCTCTCCCTGTTGCCTCTCTGACCCGGCCCTCTCCCTGGTCCCTCTCTGACCCCGGCCCTCTCCCTGGTCCCTCTCTGACCCCGGCCCTCTCCCTGTTCCTCCTCTGACCCCGGCCCTCTCCCTGTTGCCTCTCTGACCCCGGCCCTCTCCCTGTTCCCTCTCTGACCCCGGCCCTCTCCCTGGTCCCTCTCTGACCCCGGCCCTCTCCCTGGTCCCTCTCTGACCCCGGCCCTCTCCCTGGTCCCTCTCTGACCCCGGCCCTCTCCCTGTTCCTCCTCTGACCCCGGCCCTCTCCCTGTTGCCTCTCTGACCCCGGCCCTCTCCCTGTTCCTCCTCTGACCCCGGCCCTCTCCCTGGTCCCTCTCTGACCCCGGCCCTCTCCCTGGTCCCTCTCTGACCCCGGCCCTCTCCCTGGTCCCTCTCTGACCCTGGCCCTCTCCCTGGTCCCTCTCTGACCCCGGCCCTCTCCCTGTCCCCTCTCTGACCCCGGCCCTCTCCCTGGTCCCTCTCTGACCCCGGCCCTCTCCCTGTTCCTCCTCTGACCCCGGCCCTCTCCCTGGTCCCTCTCTGACCCCGGCCCTCTCCCTGGTCCCTCTCTGACCCCGGCCCTCTCCCTGGTCCCTCTCTGACCCCGGCCCTCTCCCTGGTCCCTCTCTGACCCCGGCCCTCTCCCTGGTCCCTCTCTGACCCGGCCCTCTCCCTGGTCCCTCTCTGACCCCGGCCCTCTCCCTGGTCCCTCTCTGACCCCGGCCCTCTCCCTGTTCCCCCTCTGACCCCGGCCCTCTCCCTGGTCCCTCTCTGACCCTGGCCCTCTCCCTGGTCCCTCTCTGACCCCGGCTCTCTCCCTGGTCCCTCTCTGACCCGGCCCTCTCCCTGGTCCCTCTCTGACCCGGCCCTCTCCCTGGTCCCTCTCTGACCCCGGCCCTCTCCCTGGTCCCTCTCTGACCCCGGCCCTCTCCCTGTTCCCCCTCTGACCCCGGCCCTCTCCCTGGTCCCTCTCTGACCCTGGCCCTCTCCCTGGTCCCTCTCTGACCCCGGCTCTCTCCCTGTTCCCTCTCTGACCCCGGCCCTCTCCCTGGTCCCTCTCTGACCCTGGCCCTCTCCCTGGTCCCTCTCTGACCCGGCCCTCTCCCTGTTCCCTCTCTGACCCCGGCCCTCTCCCTGGTCCCTCTCTGACCCCGGCCCTCTCCCTGGTCCCTCTCTGACCCGGCCCTCTCCCTGGTCCCTCTCTGACCCCGGCCCTCTCCCTGTTCCCTCTCTGACCCGGCCCTCTCCCTGTTGCCTCTCTGACCCCGGCTCTCTCCCTGTTGCCTCTCTGACCCCGGCCCTCTCCCTGGTCCCTCTCTGACCCCGGCCCTCTCCCTGTTGCCTCTCTGACCCTGGCCCTCTCCCTGGTCCCTCTCTGACCCCGGCCCTCTCCCTGGTCCCTCTCTGACCCCGGCCCTCTCCCTGGTCCCTCTCTGACCCCGGCCCTCTCCCTGTTCCCCCTCTGACCCCGGCCCTCTCCCTGGTCCCTCTCTGACCCTGGCCCTCTCCCTGGTCCCTCTCTGACCTGGCCCTCTCCCTGGTCCCTCTCTGACCCCGGCCCTCTCCCTGTTGCCTCTCTGACCCCGGCCCTCTCCCTGTTGCCTCTCTGACCCCGGCCCTCTCCCTGGTCCCTCTCTGACCCCGGCCCTCTCCCTGTTGCCTCTCTGACCCCGGCCCTCTCCCTGGTCCCTCTCTGACCCCGGCCCTCTCCCTGTTCCCTCTCTGACCCCGGCCCTCTCCCTGTTGCCTCTCTGACCCCGGCTCTCTCCCTGTTGCCTCTCTGACCCCGGCCCTCTCCCTGGTCCCTCTCTGACCCCGGCCCTCTCCCTGTTGCCTCTCTGACCCGGCCCTCTCCCTGTTCCCTCTCTGACCCCAGCCCTCTCCCTGTTGCCTCTCTGACCCCGGCCCTCTCCCTGTTCCCTCTCTGACCCCGGCCCTCTCCCTGGTCCCTCTCTGACCCCGGCCCTCTCCCTGTTGCCTCTCTGACCCCGGCCCTCTCCCTGTTCCCTCTCTGACCCCGGCCCTCTCCCTGTTCCCTCTCTGACCCCGGCCCTCTCCCTGTTCCCTCTCTGACCCCGGCCCTCTCCCTGGTCCCTCTCTGACCCCGGCCCTCTCCCTGGTCCCTCTCTGACCCCGGCCCTCTCCCTGTTGCCTCTCTGACCCCGGCCCTCTCCCTGTTGCCTCTCTGACCCCGGCTCTCTCACTGACCCCTGCGCTGACCCCGACCTCTCCTGCATTGACCCAGGGCCCGTCCTCCCTCTCCTCCATGCATTGTTGGTGCTTAGTTTGGATCTTGCTGTCATTCACTGGTTCTCGCTGTCATTCCCTGTTTGGTTCTCGCTGTCATTCCCTGTTTGGTTCTCGCTGTCATTCCCTGTTTGGTTCTCGCTGTCATTCCTTGTTTGGTTCTCGCTGTCATTCCCTGTTTGGTTCTCGCTGTCATTCCCTGTTTGGTTCTCGCTGTCATTCACTGCTGCCCTCTCCCTCTCTTTCTCACTCTCTCTCCTGTCCCCCTCCTTCAGCTCTCGAACTCATCAAGAGTGCCATTGCCAAAGCAGGCTACACGGACAAGGTGGTAGTGGGAATGGACGTCGCTGCCTCAGAGTTCTACAAGGGCGGACAGTACGACCTGGACTTCAAGTCCCCGGACGACCCCAGCCGCTACATCTCGCCCGACGAGCTGGCCGACCTCTACAAGACCTTTGTCCGCGATTACCCAGGTAAGGGCAGAGGGCGAGCTGGAAACACCCAGGCTCTATCTTCGTCCTGTGCTGCAGTTAGCCTGATCTTAACCCGTGAGACTCCCCCGCACGGTGATGTGACGCAGGTCTGTACCTGCGATTCCCCCGCACGGTGATGGGACGTGGGTCTGCACCTGCGATTCCCCCGCACGGTGATGGGACGTAGGTCTGTTCCTGCGATTCCCCTGCACGGTGATGGGACGTAGGTCTGCACCTGCGATTCCCCCGCACGGTGATGGGACACGGGTCTGTACCTGCGATTCCCCCGCACGGTGATGGGACACGGGTCTGTACCTGCGATTCCCCCGCACGGTGATGGGACGCGAGTCTGTTCCTGCGATTCCCCCGCACGGTGATGGGACGTGGGTCTGTTCCTGCGATTCCCCTGCACGGTGATGGGACGTAGGTCTGTTCCTGCGATTCCCCTGCACGGTGATGGGACGTAGGTCTGTTCCTGCGATTCCCCTGCACGGTGATGGGACGTAGGTCTGCACCTGCGATTCCCCCGCACGGTGATGGGACACGGGTCTGTACCTGCGATTCCCCCGCACGGTGATGGGACGTGGGTCTGCACCTGCGATTCCCCCGCACGGTGATTGGACGCGGGTCTGATCCTGCGATTCCCCCGCACGGTGATGGGACGTGGGTCTGCACCTGCGATTCCCCCGCACGGTGATTGGACGCGGGTCTGATCCTGCGATTCCCCCGCACGGTGATGGGACGTAGGTCTGTACCTGTGATTCCCCCGCACGGTGATGGGACGTAGGTCTGCACCTGCGATTCCCCCGCACGGTGATGGGACGTAGGTCTGCACCTGCGATTCCCCCGCGCGGTGATGGGACGTAGGTCTGCACCTGCGATTCCCCCGCACGGTGATGGGACGTGGGTCTGTACCTACGACTCCCATGCACGGTGACGGGACGCGGGTCTGTTCCTGTGATTCCCCCGCACGGTGATGGGACGTAGGTCTGCACCTGCGATTCCCCCGCGCGGTGATGGGACGTAGGTCTGCACCTGCGATTCCCCCGCGCGGTGATGGGACACGGGTCTGTACCTGTGATTCCCCCGCACGGTGATGGGACGTAGGTCTGCACCTGCGATTCCCCCGCGCGGTGATGGGACGTAGGTCTGCACCTGCGATTCCCCCGCGCGGTGATGGGACACGGGTCTGTACCTGCGATTCCCCCGCACGGTGATGGGACGTGAGTCTGTACCTGCGAATCCCCCGCACGGTGATGGGACGTAGGTCTGCACCTGCGATTCCCCCGCGCGGTGATGGGACACGGGTCTGCACCTGCGATTCCCCCGCGCGGTGATGGGACGCGGGACTGTACCTGCGAATCCCCCGCACGGTGATGGGACGTGGGTCTGTACCTGCGATTCCCCCGCACGGTGATGGGACGCGAGTCTGTACCTGCGATTCCCCCGCACGGTGATGGGACGCGGGTCTGTACCTGCGATTCCCCCGCACGGTGATGGGAGGTGGGTCTGTACCTGCGATTCACCCACACGGAGATGGGACGCAGGTCAGTATCTGCGATTCCCCCGCACGGTGATGGGACGCGGGTCTGTACCTGCGATTCCCCCGCATGGTGATGGGACGTGGGTCTGTACCTGCGATTCCTCCGCACAGTGATGGGACGCGGGTCTATACCTGAGATTCCCCCGCACGGTGATGGGACACGGATCTGTACCTGCGATTCCTCCGCACAGTGATGGGACGCGGGTCTGTACCTGAGATTCCCCCGCACAGTGATGGGACGCGGGTCTGTACCTGAGATTCCTCCGCACGGTGATGGGACACGGATCTGTACCTGCGATTCCTCCGCACAGTGATGGGACGCGGGTCTGTACCTGAGATTCCCCAGCATGGTGATGGGACACGGATCTGTACCTGCGATTCACCCGCACGGTGATGGGACGCGGGTCTGTACCTGAGATTCCCCCGCACGGTGATGGGACACGGATCTGTACCTGCGATTCACCCGCACGGTGATGGGACGCGGGTCTGTACCAGCGATTCCCCCGCACGGTGATGGGACGTGGGTCTGTACCTGCGATTCACCCGCACGGTGATGGGACGCGGGTCTGTACCTGCGATTCCCCGCACGGTGATGGGACGTGGGTCTGTACCTGAGATTCCCCCGCACAGTGATGGGACGCGGGTCTGTACCTGAGATTCCCCCGCACGGTGATGGGACGCGGGTCTGTACCTGAGATTCCCCCGCACAGTGATGGGACGCGGGTCTGTACCTGAGATTCCCCCGCACGGTGATGGGACGCGGGTCTGTACCTGAGATTCCCCCGCACAGTGATGGGACGTGGGTCTGTACCTGAGATTCACCCGCACGGTGATGGGACGTGGGTCTGTACCTGAGATTCCCCCGCACAGTGATGGGACGCGGGTCTGTACCTGAGATTCCCCCGCACAGTGATGGGACGCGGGTCTGCACCTGAGATTTCCCCGCACGGTGATGGGACACGGATCTGTACCTGCGATTCACCCGCACGGTGATGGGACGCGGGTCTGTACCTGCGATTCACCCGCACGGTGATGGGACGTGGGTCTGTACCAGCGATTCCCCCGCACGGTGATGGGACGTGGGTCTGTACCTGCGATTCCTCCGCACGGTGATGGGACGTGTGTCTGTACCTGCGATTCCTCCGCACGGTGATGGGACGTGGGTCTGTAACTGCGATTCCTCCGCACGGTGATGGGACGTGGGTCTGTACCTGTGATTCACCCGCACGGTGATGGGACGTGTGTCTGTACCTGCGATTCCTCCGCACGGTGATGGGACGTGTGTCTGTACCTGCGATTCCTCCGCACGGTGATGGGACGTGTGTCTGTACCTGCGATTCCCCCGCACGGTGATGGGACGTGTGTCTGTACCTGCGATTCCTCCGCACGGTGATGGGACGCGGGTCTGTACCTGCGATTCCCCGGCACGGTGATGGGACGTGTGTCTGTACCTGCGATTCCTCCGCACGGTGATGGGACGCGGGTCTGTACCTGTGATTCCCCCGCACGGTGATGGGACGCGAGTCTGTACCTGCGAATCCCCCGCACGGTGATGGGACACGGGTCTGTACCTGTGATTCCCCCGCACGGTGATGGGACGCGAGTCTGTACCTGCGAATCCCCTGCACGGTGATGGGACGCGGGTCTGTACCTGTGATTCCCCCGCACGGTGACGGGACGCGGGTCTGTACCTGCGAATCCCCCGCACAGTGATGGGACGCGGGTCTGTACCTGCGATTCCTCCGCGCGGTGATGGGACACGGATCTGTACCTGCGATTCACCCGCACGGTGATGGGACGCGGGTCTGTACCTGCGAATCCCCCGCACGGTGATGGGACGCGGGTCTGTACCTGCGATTCCTCCGCACGGTGATGGGACACGGATCTGTACCTGCGATTCACCCGCACGGTGATGGGACGTGGGACTGTACCTGTGATTCCTCCGCACGGTGATGGGACACGGGTCTGTACCTGCGATTCCCCCGCATGGTGATGGGACGCGGGTCCGTACCTGCGATTCTCCCGCATGGTGATGGGACGCGGGTCCGTACCTGCGATTCCCCCGCACGGTGATGGGACGTAGGTCTGCACCTGCGATTCCCCCGCGCGGTGATGGGACACGGGTCTGTACCTGTGATTCCCCCGCACGGTGATGGGACGTAGGTCTGCACCTGCGATTCCCCCGCGCGGTGATGGGACGTAGGTCTGCACCTGCGATTCCCCCGCGCGGTGATGGGACACGGGTCTGTACCTGCGATTCCCCCGCACGGTGATGGGACGTGAGTCTGTACCTGCGAATCCCCCGCACGGTGATGGGACGTAGGTCTGCACCTGCGATTCCCCCGCGCGGTGATGGGACACGGGTCTGCACCTGCGATTCCCCCGCGCGGTGATGGGACGCGGGACTGTACCTGCGAATCCCCCGCACGGTGATGGGACGTGGGTCTGTACCTGCGATTCCCCCGCACGGTGATGGGACGCGAGTCTGTACCTGCGATTCCCCCGCACGGTGATGGGACGCGGGTCTGTACCTGCGATTCCCCCGCACGGTGATGGGAGGTGGGTCTGTACCTGCGATTCACCCACACGGAGATGGGACGCAGGTCAGTATCTGCGATTCCCCCGCACGGTGATGGGACGCGGGTCTGTACCTGCGATTCCCCCGCATGGTGATGGGACGTGGGTCTGTACCTGCAATTCCTCCGCACAGTGATGGGACGCGGGTCTATACCTGAGATTCCCCCGCACGGTGATGGGACACGGATCTGTACCTGCGATTCCTCCGCACAGTGATGGGACGCGGGTCTGTACCTGAGATTCCTCCGCACGGTGATGGGACACGGATCTGTACCTGCGATTCCTCCGCACAGTGATGGGACGCGGGTCTGTACCTGAGATTCCCCAGCATGGTGATGGGACACGGATCTGTACCTGCGATTCACCCGCACGGTGATGGGACGCGGGTCTGTACCAGCGATTCCCCCGCACGGTGATGGGACGTGGGTCTGTACCTGCGATTCACCCACACGGTGATGGGACGCGGGCTGTACCTGCGATTCCCCGCACGGTGATGGGACGTGGGTCTGTACCTGAGATTCCCCCGCACAGTGATGGGACGCGGGTCTGTACCTGAGATTCCCCCGCACGGTGATGGGACGCGGGTCTGTACCTGAGATTCCCCCGCACAGTGATGGGACGTGGGTCTGTACCTGAGATTCACCCGCACGGTGATGGGACGTGGGTCTGTACCTGAGATTCCCCCGCACAGTGATGGGACGCGGGTCTGTACCTGAGATTCCCCCGCACGGTGATGGGACGCGGGTCTGTACCTGAGATTCCCCCGCACAGTGATGGGACGCGGGTCTGTACCTGAGATTTCCCCGCACGGTGATGGGACACGGATCTGTACCTGCGATTCACCCGCACGGTGATGGGACGTGGGTCTGTACCTGCGAATCCCCCGCACGTTGATGGGACGTGGGTCTGTACCTGCGATTCACCCGCACGGTGATGGGACGTGGGTCTGTACCTGCGATTCACCCGCACGGTGATGGGACGTGGGTCTGTACCTGCGAATCCCCCGCACGGTGATGGGACGCGGGTCTGTACCTGCGATTCACCCGCACGGTGATGGGACGTGGGTCTGTACCAGCGATTCCCCCGCACGGTGATGGGACGTGGGTCTGTACCTGCGATTCCTCCGCACGGTGATGGGACGTGTGTCTGTACCTGCGATTCCTCCGCACGGTGATGGGACGTGGGTCTGTAACTGCGATTCCTCCGCACGGTGATGGGACGTGGGTCTGTACCTGTGATTCACCCGCACGGTGATGGGACGTGTGTCTGTACCTGCGATTCCTCCGCACGGTGATGGGACGTGTGTCTGTACCTGCGATTCCTCCGCACGGTGATGGGACGTGTGTCTGTACCTGCGATTCCCCCGCACGGTGATGGGACGTGTGTCTGTACCTGCGATTCCTCCGCACGGTGATGGGACGCGGGTCTGTACCTGCGATTCCCCCGCACGGTGATGGGACGTGTGTCTGTACCTGCGATTCCTCCGCACGGTGATGGGACGCGGGTCTGTACCTGTGATTCCCCCGCACGGTGATGGGACGCGAGTCTGTACCTGCGAATCCCCCGCACGGTGATGGGACACGGGTCTGTACCTGTGATTCCCCCGCACGGTGATGGGACGCGAGTCTGTACCTGCGAATCCCCTGCACGGTGATGGGACGCGGGTCTGTACCTGTGATTCCCCCGCACGGTGACGGGACGCGGGTCTGTACCTGCGAATCCCCCGCACAGTGATGGGACGCGGGTCTGTACCTGCGATTCCTCCGCACGGTGATGGGACACGGATCTGTACCTGCGATTCACCCGCACGGTGATGGGACGCGGGTCTGTACCTGCGAATCCCCCGCACGGTGATGGGACGCGGGTCTGTACCTGTGATTCCTCCGCACGGTGATGGGACGCGGGTCTGTACCTGCGATTCACCCGCACGGTGATGGGACGCGGGTCTGTACCTGCGAATCCCCCGCACGGTGATGGGACGCGGGTCTGTACCTGTGATTCCTCCGCACGGTGATGGGACGCGGGTCCGTACCTGCGATTCTCCCGCATGGTGATGGGACGCGGGTCCGTACCTGCGATTCTCCCGCATGGTGATGGGACGCGGGTCCGTACCTGCGATTCCCCCGCACGGTGATGGGACGCGGGTCTGTACCTGCGATTCCCCCGCATGGTGATGGGACGCGGGTCCGTACCTGCGATTCCCCCGCATGGTGATGGGACGCGGGTCTGTACCTGCGATTCACCCGCACGGTGATGGGACACGGGTCTGTACCTGCGATTCCCCCGCATGGTGATGGGACACGGGTCTGTACCTGTGATTCCTCCGCACGGTGATGGGACGCGGGTCTGTACCTGCGATTCCCCCGCACGGTGATGGGACGCGGGTCTGTACCTGCGATTCTCCCGCACGGTGATGGGACGCGGGTCTGTACCTGCGATTCCCCCGCACGGTGATGGGACGCGGGTCCGTACCTGCGATTCCCCCGCACGGCGATGGGACGCGGGTCCGTACCTGCGATTCCCCCGCACGGTGATGGGACGCGGGTCCGTACCTGCGATTCCCCCGCACGGTGATGGGACGTGGGACTGTACCTGCGATTCCCCCGCACGGCGATGGGTCGCGGGTCTGTACCTGCGATTCCCCCGCATGGTGATGGGACGTGGGACTGTACCTGCGATTCCCCCGCACGGCGATGGGTCGCGGGACTGTACCTGCGATTCCCCCGCACGGTGATGGTACGTGGATGTGTCCCTGCGATTCCCCCGCACGGTGATGGGACGCGGGTCTGTACCTGCGATTCCCCCGCACGGTGATGGGACGCGGGTCCGTACCTGCGATTCCCCCGCACGGTGATGGGACGCGGGTCCGTACCTGCGATTCCCCCGCACGGTGATGGGACGCGGGTCCGTACCTGCGATTCCCCCGCACGGTGATGGGACGTGGGACTGTACCTGCGATTCCCCCGCACGGCGATGGGTCGCGGGTCTGTACCTGCGATTCCCCCGCATGGTGATGGGACGTGGGACTGTACCTGCGATTCCCCCGCACGGTGATGGTACGTGGATGTGTCCCTGCGATTCCCCCGCGCGGTGATGGGACGCGGGTCCGTACCTGCGATTCCCCCGCACGGTGATGGGACGCGGGTCCGTACCTGCGATTCCCCCGCACGGTGATGGGACGTGGGACTGTACCTGCGATTCCCCCGCACGGCGATGGGTCGCGGGTCTGTACCTGCGATTCCCCCGCATGGTGATGGGACGTGGGACTGTACCTGCGATTCCCCCGCACGGTGATGGTACGTGGATGTGTCCCTGCGATTCCCCCGCACGGTGATGGGACGCGGGTCTGTACCTGTGATTCCCCCGCACGGTGATGGGACGCGGGTCTGTACCTGCGATTCCCCCGCACGGTGATGGGACGCGGGTCTGTACCTGCGATTCCCCCGCACGGTGATGGGACGCGGGTCTGTACCTGCGATTCCCCCGCATGGTGATGGGACGTGGGTCTGTACCTGCGATTCCCCCGCACGGTGATGGGACGTGGGTCTGTACCTGCGATTCCCCCGCACGGTGAAGGGACGCGGGTCTGTTCCTGCGATTCCCCCGCACGGTGATGGGACGTGGGACTGTACCTGCGATTCCCCCGCACGGTGATGGGACGTGGGTCTGTACCTGCGATTCCCCCGCACGGTGATGGGACGTGGGACTGTACCTGCGATTCCCCCGCACGGTGATGGGACGTGGGTCTGTACCTGCGATTCCCCCGCACGGTGAAGGGACGCGGGTCTGTTCCTGCGATTCCCCCGCACGGTGATGGGACGCCTGTCTGTACCTGCGATTCACCGCACGGTGATGGGACGCGGGTCTGTACCTGCGATTCTCCCGCATGGTGAAGGGACGCGGGTCTGTTCCTGCGATTCCCCCGCACGGTGATGGGACGTGGGTCTGTACCTGCGATTTCCCCGCACGGTGATGGTACGCGGGTCTGTGCCTGCGATTCCACCGCACGGTGAAGGGACACGGGTCTGTGCCTGCGATTCCCCCGCACGGTGATGTGACGCGGGTCTGTACCTGCGATTTCCCCGCACGGTGATGGAACGCAGGTCTGTTCCTGCGATTCCCCCGCACGGTGATGGGACGCGGGTCTGTTCCTGCGATTCCCCCGCACGGTGATGGGACGTGGGTCTGTTCCTGCGATTCCCCTGCACGGTGACGGGACGCAGATTGATCACTCTCTCTCTCTCTCACTCTCTCTCTCTCTGCAGTGGTATCGATCGAGGACCCCTTCGATCAGGACGATTGGGCGGCCTGGTCAAAGTTCACGGCCAACGTAGGGATCCAGGTCGTGGGCGACGACCTCACCGTCACCAACCCGAAGCGCATTGAGCGCGCGGTGGAGGATGCAGCCTGTAACTGCCTGCTGCTCAAAGTCAACCAGATTGGATCCGTCACTGAATCCATCCAGGCGTGAGTGACCGAGGGGGCGGGGCCTGCGCGGACCGAGGGGCGGGGCCTGGGCAGAAGGGAAGGGGTCTGCTTCGGTGGGATGCATGGGGAATGAGGTTATATAGCAGAGCTCCCTCTACATTACCCTGACAGTGTACCCCCACTTTATACCCAGTGTCAGCATCGAGCGCTCCCGGGGCAGGTACAATACAGAGCTCCCTCTACATTACCCTGACAGTGTACCCCCACTTTATACCCAGTGTCAGCATCGAGCACTCCCGGGGCAGGTACAATACAGAGCTCCCTCTACATTACCCTGACAGTGTACTCCCACTTTATACCCAGTGTCAGCATCGAGCGCTCCCGGGGCAGGTACATTACAGAGCTCCCTCTACATTACCCTGACAGTGTCCCCCCACTTTATACCCAGTGTCAGCATCGAGCGCTCCCGGGGCAGGTACAGTACAGAGCTTCCTATTCATTACCCTGACAGTGTACCCCCACTTTCTACCCAGTGTCAGCATCGAGCACTCCCGGGGCAGGTACAATACAGAGCTTCCTATTCATTACCCCGACAGTGTAACCCCACTTTATGCCCAGTGTCAGCATCGAGCACTCCCGGGGCAGGTACAGTACAGAGCTTCCTATTCATTACCCTGACAGTGTACCCCCACTTTCTACCCAGTGTCAGCATCGAGCACTCCCGGGGCAGGTACAATACAGAGCTTCCTATTCATTACCCCGACAGTGTAACCCCACTTTATACCCAGTGTCAGCATCGAGCACTCCCGGGGCAGGTACAATACAGAGCTCCCTCTACATTACCCCGACAGTGTACCCCCACTTTATACCCAGTGTCAGCATCGAGCACTCCCGTGGCATGTACAATACAGAGCTCCCTCTACATTACCCTGACAGTGTACCCCCACTTTATACCCAGTGTCAGCATCGAGCACTCCCGGGGCAGGTACAATACAGAGCTCCCTCTACATTACCCTGACAGTGTACCCCCACTTTATACCCAGTGTCAGCATCGAGCACTCCCGGGGCAGGTACAATACAGAGCTCCCTCTACATTACCCTGACAGTGTCCCCCCACTTTATACCCAGTGTCAGCATCGAGCACTCCCGGGGCAGGTACAATACAGAGCTCTCTCTACATTACCCTGACAGTGTACCCCCACTTTATACCCAGTGTCAGCATCGAGCACTCCCAGGGCAGGTACAACACAGAGCTCCCTCTACATTACCCTGACAGTGTACCCCCACTTTATACCCAGTGTCGGCATCGAGCACTCCCGGGGCAGGTACAATACAGAGCTCCCTCTACATTACCCTGACAGTGTACCCCCACTTTATGCCCAGTGTCAGCATCGAGCACTCCCAGGGCAGGTACAACACAGAGCTCCCTCTACATTACCCTGACAGTGTACCCCCACTTTATACCCAGTGTCAGCATCGAGCACTCCCGGGGCAGGTACAATACAGAGCTCTCTCTACATTACCCCGACAGTTTACCCCCACTTTATACCCAGTGTCAGCATCGAGCACTCCCAGGGCAGGTACATTACAGAGCTCCCTCTACATTACCCTGACAGTGTACCCCCACTTTATACCCAGTGTCAGCATCGAGCGCTCCCGGGGCAGGTACATTACAGAGCTCCCTCTACATTACCCTGACACTGTACTCCCACTTTATACCCAGTGTCAGCATCGAGCGCTCCCGGGGCAGGTACAATACAGAGCTCCCTCTACATTACCCTGACAGTGTACCCCCACTTTATACCCAGTGTCAGCATCGAGCACTCCCGGGGCAGGTACAATGCAGAGCTCCCTCTACATTACCCTGACACTGTACTCCCACTTTATACCCAGTGACAGCATCGAGCACTCCCGGGGCAGGTACAATACAGAGCTCCCTCTACATTACCCTGACAGTGTCCCCCCACTTTATACCCAGTGTCAGCATCGAGCGCTCCCGGGCAGGTACAATACAGAGCTCCCTCTACATTACCCTGACAGTGTACGCCCACTTTATACCCAGTGTCAGCATCGAGTGCTCCCGGGGCAGGTACAATACAGAGCTCCCTCTACATTACCCTGACAGTGTCCCCCCACTTTATACCCAGTGTCAGCATCGAGCGCTCCCGGGGCAGGTACAATACAGAGCTCCCTCTACATTACCCTGACAGTGTACCCCCACTTTATACCCAGTGTCAGCATCGAGCACGCCCGGGGCAGGTACAATACAGAGCTCCCTCTACATTACCCTGACAGTGTACGCCCACTTTATACCCAGTGTCAGCATCGAGCGCTCCCAGGGCAGGTACAATACAGAGCTCCCTCTGCATTACCCTGACAGTGTATCCCCACTTTATACCCAGTGTCAGCATCGAGCACTCCCGGGGCAGGTACAATACAGAGCTCCCTCTACATTACTCTGACAGTGTACCCCCACTTTATACCCAGTGTCAGCATCGAGCGCTCCCAGGGCAGGTACAATACAGAGCTCCCTCTACATTACCCTGACAGTGTCCCCCCACTTTATACCCAGTGTCAGCATCGAGCACTCCCAGGGCAGGTACAATACAGAGCTCCCTCTACATTACCCTGACAGTGTATCCTCACTTTATACCCAGTGTCAGCATCGAGTGCTCCCAGGGCAGGTACAATACAGAGCTCCCTCTACATTACCCTGACAGTGTACCCCCACTTTATACCCAGTGTCAGCATCGAGCACTCCCAGGGCTGGTACAATACAGAGCTCCCTCTACATTACCCTGACAGTGTACCCCCACTTTATACCCAGTGTCAGCATCGAGCACTCCCAGGGCAAGGACAATACAGAGCTCCCTCGACATTACCCTGACAGTGTACCCCCACTTTATACCCAGTGTCAGCATCGAGCACTCCCAGGGCAGGTACAATACCGAGCTCCCTCTACATTACCCTGACAGTGTACCCCCACTTTATACCCAGTGTCAGCATCGAGCACTCCCAGGGCAGGTACAATACAGAGCTCCCTATACATTACCCTGACAGTGTACCCCCACTTTATACCCTTATACCCAGTGTCAGCATCGAGCACTCCCGGGGCAGGTACAATACAGAGCTCCCTCTACATTACCCTAACAGTCCACCCCCACTTTATACCCAGTGTCAGCATCGAGCACGCCGGGGGCAGGTACAATACAGAGCTCCCTCTACATTACCCTGACAGTGTCCCCCCACTTAATACCCAGTGTCAGCATCGAGCACTCCCGGGGCAGGTACAATACAGAGCTCCCTCTACATTACCCCAACAGTGTACCCCCACTTTATACCCAGTGTCAGCATCAAGCGCTCCAGGGCAGGTAAATTACAGAGCTCCCTCTACATTACCCTGACAGTGTACCCCCACTTTATACCCAGTGTCAGCATCGAGCACTCCAGGGCAGGTACAATACAGAGCTCCCTCTACATTACCCTGACAGTGTACCTCCACTTTATACCCAGTGTCAGCATCGAGCACTCCCGGGGCAGGTACAATACAGAGCTCCCTCGACATTACCCTGACAGTGTATCCTCACTTTATACCCAGTGTCAGCATCGAGCACTCCCGGGGCAGGTACAATACAGAGCTCCCTCGACATGACCCTGACAGTGTATCCTCACTTTATACCCAGTGTCAGCATCGAGCACTCCCGGGGCAGGTACAATACAGAGCTCCCTCTACATTACCCTGACAGTGTACCCCCACTTTATACCCAGTGTCAGCATCGAGTGCTCCTGGGGCAGGTACAATACAGAGCTCCCTCTACATTACCCCGACAGTGTACCCCTACTTTATACCCAGTGTCAGCATCGAGCACTCCCGGGGCAGGTACAATACAGAGCTCCCTCTAAATTACCCTGACAGTGTACCCCAACTTTATACCCAGTGTCAGCATCGAGCACTCCCGGGGCAGGTACAATACAGAGCTCCCTCTACATTACCCCGACAGTGTACCCCCACTTTATACCCAGTGTCAGCATCGAGCACTCCCGGGGCAGGTACAATACAGAGCTCCCTCTACATTACCCTGACAGTGTACCCCCACTTTATACCCAGTGTCAGCATCGAGCACTCCCGGGACAGGTACAATACAGAGCTCCCTCTATATTACCCTAATGCTGTACCCCCACTTTATACCCAGTGTCAGCATCGAGCACTCCCAGGGCAGGTACAATACAAAGCTCCCTCTACATTACCCTGACAGTGTACCCCCACTTTATACCCAGTGTCAGCATCGAGCACTCCCGGGGCAGGTACAATACAGAGCTCCCTCTACATTACCCTGACAGTGTACCCCCACTTTATACCCAGTGTCAGCATCGAGCGCTCCAGGGGCAGGTACAAAACAGAGCTCCCTCTACATTACATTGACTGTGTATCGCCACTTTATTCCCAGTGTCAGCATCGAGCACTCCCAGGGCAGGTACAATACAGAGCTCCCTCTACATTACCCTGACAGTGTACCCCACTTTGTACCCAGTGTCAGCATCGAGCACTCCCGGGGCAGGTACAATACAGTGCTCCCTCTACATTACCCTGACAGTGTACCCCCACTTTATACCCCGTGTCAGCATCGAGCACTCCCGGGGCAGGTACAATACAGAGCTCCCTCTACATTACCCTGATAGTGTACCCCCACTTTATACCCAGTGTCAGCATCGAGCACTCCCGGGGCAGGTACAATACAGAGCTCCCTCTACATTACCCTGACAGTGTACCCCCACTTTATACCCCGTGTCAGCATCGAGCACTCCCGGGGCAGGTACAATACAGAGCTCCCTCTACATTACCCTGACAGTGTACCCCCACTTTATACCCAGTGTCAGCATCGAGCACTCCCGGGGCAGGTACAATACAGAGCTCCCTCTACATTACCCTGACAGTGTACCCCCACTTTATACCCAGTGTCAGCATCGAGCACTCCCGGGGCAGGTACAATACAGAGCTCTCTCTACATTACCCTCACAGTGTACCCCCACTTTATACCCAGTGTCAGCATCGAGCACTCCCGGGGCAGGTACAATACAGAGCTCCCTCTTCATTACCCTGACAGTGTACCCCCACTTTATACCCAGTGTCAGCATCGAGCACTCCCGGGGCAGGTACAATACAGAGCTCCCTCTACATTACCCTGACAGTGTACCCCCACTTTATACCCAGTGTCAGCATCGAGCACTCCCGGGGCAGGTACAATACAGAGCTCCCTCTACATTACCCTGACAGTGTACCCCCACTTTATACCCAGTGTCAGCATCGAGCACTCCCGGGGCAGGTACAATACAGAGCTACCTCTACATTACCCTGACAGTGTACCCCCACTTTATACCCAGTGTCAGCATCGAGCACTCCCGGGGCAGGTACAATACAGAGCTCCCTCTACATTACCCTGACAGTGTACCCCCACTTTATACCCAGTGTCAGCATCGAGCACTCCCGGGGCAGGTACAATACAGAGCTCCCTCTACATTACCCTGACAGTGTACCCCCACTTTATACCCAGTGTCAGCATCGAGCACTCCCAGGGCAGGTACTATACAGAGCTCCCTCTACATTACCCTGACAGTGTACCCCCACTTTATACCCAGTGTCAGCATCGAGTGCTCCCGGGGCAGGTACTATACAGAGCTCCCTCTACATTACCCTGACAGTGTACCCCCACTTTATACCCAGTGTCAGCATCGAGCACTCCCAGGGCAGGTACTATACAGAGCTCCCTCTACATTCCCCTGACAGTGTACCCCCACTTTATACCCAGTGTCAGCATCGAGCACTCCCAGGGCAGGTACTATACAGAGTTCCCTCTACATTACCCTGACAGTGTACCCCCACTTTATACCCAGTGTCAGCATCGAGCACTCCCGGGGCAAGGACAATACAGAGCTCCCTCGACATTACCCTGACAGTGTACCACCACTTTATACCCAGTGTCAGCATCGAGCACTCCCGGGGCAGGTACAATACAGAGCTCCCTCTACATTACCCTGACCGTGTACCCCCACTTTATACCCAGTGTCAGCATCGAGCACTCCAGGGGCAGGTACAATACAGAGCTCCCTCTACATTACCCTGACAGTGTACCCCCACTTTATACCCAGTGGCAGCATCGAGCACGCCGGGGGCAGGTACAATACAGAGCACCCTCTACATTACCCTGACAGTGTCCCCCCACTTTATACCCAGTGTCAGCATCGAGCGCTCCAGGGGCAGGTACAATACAGAGCTCCCTCTACATTACCCTGACAGTGTACCCCCACTTTATACCCAGTGTCAGCATCGAGCGCTCCAGGGGCAGGTACAATACAGAGCTCCCTCTACATTACCCTGACAGTGTACCCCCACTTTATACCCAGTGTCAGCATCGAGTGCTCCCAGGGCAGGTACAATACAGAGCTCCCTCTACATTACCCTGACAGTGTACCCCCACTTTATACCCAGAGTCAGCATCGAGCACTCCCGGGGCAGGTACAATACAGAGCTCCCTCTACATTACCCTGACAGTGTACCCCCACTTTATACCCAGTGTCAGCATCGAGCACTCCCGGGGCAGGTACAATACAGAGCTCCCTCTACATTACCCTGACAGTGTACCCCCACTTTATACCCAGTGTCAGCATCGAGCACTCCCGGGGCAGGTACAATACAGAGCTCCCTCTACATTACCCTGACAGTGTACCCCCACTTTATACCCAGTGTCAGCATCGAGCACTCCCGGGGCAGGTACAATACAGAGCTCCCTCTACATTACCCCGACAGTGTACCCCCACTTTATACCCAGTGTCAGCATCGAGCACTCCCGGGGCAGGTACAATACAGAGCTCCCTCTACATTACCCTGACAGTGTACCCCCACTTTATACCCAGTGTCAGCATCGAGCACTCCCGGGGCAGGTACAATACAGAGCTCCCTCTACATTACCCTGACAGTGTACCCCCACTTTATACCCAGTGTCAGCATCGAGCACTCCCGGGGCAGGTACAATACAGAGCTCCCTCGACATTACCCCGACAGTGTACCCCCACTTTATACCCAGTGTCAGCATCGAGCACTCCCAGGGCAGGTACAATACAGAGCTCCCTCTACATTACCCTGACAGTGTACCCCCACTTTATACCCAGTGTCAGCACCGAGCACTCCCGGGGCAGGTACAATAAAAAACTCCGTCTCTCCCTCGAGCTGTTTTATGGTGGTTTTCCCTTCTCTCCGGCAGCTGTAAGTTGGCGCAGACGAATGGATGGGGAGTGATGGTGAGTCACCGATCCGGCGAGACCGAGGATACCTTCATCGCTGACCTCGTGGTGGGACTGTGCACGGGACAGGTACGATGCACGCAGCCGGGGCGAGTGGGGTGGGCGGGAATCGCCCAACTGCTGTGGAGCAGGATAAGGCCCCGGTACTGACACCACTGAGTGAGAGAGAGGGGTTAGAGAGACCTCCCCAGATGCAGGAGTGTGAGAGAGGGGTTAGAGGGACCTCCCCAGATACAGGAGTGTGAGAGAGGGGTTAGAGGGACCTCCCCAGATACAGGAGTGTGAGAGAGGGGTTAGAGGGACCTCCCCAGATACAGGAGTGTGAGAGAGGGGTTAGAGGGACCTCCCCAGATACAGGAGTGTGAGAGAGGGGGTTAGAGAGACCTCACCAGTTGCAGGAGTGTGAGAGAGGGGGTTAGAGAGACCTCCCCAGATACAGGAGTGTGAGAGAGGGGGTTAGAGAGACCTCCCCAGATACAGGAGTGTGAGAGAGAGGGGTTAGAGAGACCTCCCCAGATACAGGAGTGTGTGAGAGAGGGGTTAGAGGGACCTCCCCAGATACAGGAGTGTGAGAGAGGGGTTAGAGGGACCTCCCCAGATACAGGAGTGTGAGAGAGAGGTTAGAGGGACCTCCCCAGATACAAGGGTGTGAGAGAGGGGTTAGAGAGACCTCCCCAGATGCAGGAGTGTGAGAGAGGGTGTTAGAGAGACCTCCCCAGATACAGGAGTGTTAGAGAGAGGTTAGAGGGACCTCCCCAGATACAGGAGTGTGAGAGAGAGGTTAGAGGGACCTCCCCAGATACAAGGAGTGTGAGAGAGAGGTTAGAGGGACCTCCCCAGATACAAGGGTGTGAGAGAGGGGTTAGAGAGACCTCCCCAGATACAGGAGTGTGAGAGAGAGGTTAGAGGGACCTCCCCAGATACAAGGGTGTGAGAGAGGGGTTAGAGAGACCTCCCCAGATACAGGAGTGTGAGAGAGGGGTTAGAGGGACCTCCCCAGATACAGGAGTGTGAGAGAGAGGTTAGAGAGACCTCCCCAGATACAAGGGTGTGAGAGAGGGGTTAGAGGGACCTCCCCAGATACAGGAGTGTGAGAGAGAGGTTAGAGGGACCTCCCCAGATACAGGAGTGTGAGAGAGAGGTTAGAGAGACCTCCCCAGATACAAGGGTGTGAGAGAGGGGTGAGAGGGACCCCCCCAGATACAGGAGTGTGAGAGAGGGGTTAGAGAGACCTCCCCAGATACAGGAGTGTGAGAGAGGGGTTAGAGGGACCTCCCCAGATACAGGAGTGTGAGAGAGAGGTTAGAGGGACCTCCCCAGATACAAGGGTGTGAGAGAGGGGTTAGAGAGACCTCCCCAGATGCAGGAGTGTGAGAGAGGGTGTTAGAGAGACCTCCCCAGATACAGGAGTGTTAGAGAGAGGTTAGAGGGACCTCCCCAGATACAGGAGTGTGAGAGAGAGGTTAGAGGGACCTCCCCAGATACAAGGAGTGTGAGAGAGAGGTTAGAGGGACCTCCCCAGATACAAGGGTGTGAGAGAGGGGTTAGAGGGACCTCCCCAGATACAGGAGTGTGAGAGAGGGGGTTAGAGAGACCTCCCCAGATACAGGAGTGTGAGAGAGAGGTTAGAGGGACCTCCCCAGATACAAGGGTGTGAGAGAGGGGTTAGAGAGACCTCCCCAGATACAGGAGTGTGAGAGAGGGGTTAGAGGGACCTCCCCAGATACAGGAGTGTGAGAGAGAGGTTAGAGAGACCTCCCCAGATACAAGGGTGTGAGAGAGGGGTTAGAGGGACCTCCCCAGATACAGGAGTGTGAGAGAGAGGTTAGAGGGACCTCCCCAGATACAGGAGTGTGAGAGAGAGGTTAGAGAGACCTCCCCAGATACAAGGGTGTGAGAGAGGGGTTAGAGGGACCCCCCAGATACAGGAGTGTGAGAGAGGGGTTAGAGAGACCTCCCCAGATGCAGGAGTGTGAGAGAGGGGTTAGAGGGACCTCCCCAGATGCAGGAGTGTGAGAGAGGGGTTAGAGGGACCTCCCCAGATACAGGAGTGTGAAAGAGGGGTTAGAGGGACCTCCCCAGATACAGGAGTGTGAGAGAGGGGTTAGAGGGACCTCCCCAGATACAGGAGTGTGAGAGAGGGGTTAGAGGGACCTCCCCAGATACAGGAGTGTTAGAGAGACCTCCCCAGATGCAGGAGTGTGAGAGAGGGGTTAGAGGGACC